>NC_139226.1:13941274-14417390 GCF_055691185.1 Crinia signifera
TCTGGCAACAGTCTTCTGGCCACTGGTCTGGATGCTGGTAGTTGGGATTCCGGCATGGGAGGATTCGCACAGTGGTCTTCTGGCCACTGGCCTGGATATTTAAAAAGCAGGGTTTGGGGAACCACTGGCGCTTTAAGGATGAAATATGCTTCCTTAACAACAGTGACTAAGGTGTCCGGTCACTTGCTCCAATACCAATGTGTGTGGACGATCAGTCAAATACCAAGAAGCTTCTACTCTCACATGTGGACAGAAGCTTCTTGGTATTTGACTGATCGTCCACACACATTGGTATTGGAGCAAGTGACCGGACACCTGAGTCACTGTTGTTAAGGAGGCATATTTCATCCTTAAAGCGCCAGTGGTTCCCCAAACCCTGCTTTTTAAATATCTATGTTACTTTTGGAGGTTGATGTTCTCCAGGGGACCCACAGGCTGCTGATTATTTAATTAATCTACACCCTTGATGCGCCAGTTCACTTTTTGTTTGTGTTTTGATAAGATTGCACTGGCCTGGGTGCTGTCGTCAGAATTCTAACCGCCAGTATCCCCTGGTTTTGTTATTGAAGGATGAATCCTGCCAATTTCATGATTTTCAAAAAGTGGCGATAAACACAAAATAACTGGTTAAAACTAAAAGGCCTTTATTGTGTTTCTACCCTAATGACTAATACTTTGTCAATGTCAGATGAACAGAGCTAATCATATGAATGTAATAAATTAGCTTCAGGCCACAGCAGTAATAGTAGTGATGAAAGTAGGTTACATGTGTCTGACACAGTTTATACAGTAACCGGAGACTGTAGAAATCCGGAAAACAACGACACACGTGCAAGTCTTGTATCGACGCCCTATAAATTCCTAATTACACTGTAAGAGCAAGACAATGAACTTACAGTTTCTATTTAAGGCTATTAGGAAAACCATTTACAAGAATCCAATTAATCAGAAGCAGGAAACATGCGTAAAACCTGTTTTTAAAAATTGATTGCGCAATTTATTTTCAATCGCATAAAGCTGGTAAACAAATAACTGTGTTGGAACGCCCTCCCAATTTACCAGATCTCGGGAAAAAAAAGCCATTTTGATGACATTGATGACGGCGGCTCTGAAGGCCAATGTAACGTAACCAGTTCCAAAATTGTTTAGAACTAAGGGGACGGAGTAATGACTTACTTTTCAAACTGAAGGCTGCAGAAATCATTGGATGGTCAGCAACACATCCGAGTACACATACACATGTGTGACGTGGGCGGGGGCATGCATTTGGCGGGGCGATGGGCGGTGTTGAATCAGGCTCTAAGTGCTGGAATTGGTGCCTAGTTTCCCTAGGGGAGTACATTGAAGCTAACCTCAGTGATATTTAGCAATGACGTATGTAGCACTTGTACCATAAGGAATCAGGGAAATGAATTGTCAGACCTTGTATATCAATCCCTCCCCCGTCCTCACTGATGGCTGCAGGCACTTCCATTACTGAGGGGGGAAGGGGCACTGATTTATAAATAACACAGTCACAGACTGAGTGGTGTAATAATGGTAGGTACTTGTGTAGTTTCAGCATGGCGCCGTGCCACTTCCGGGTTCTACGCTCGCCACAAACTATGTTAAAAAAAGTAACTTAACTCCATGCCAACATGGATAGTTCATACCTCCACTATCCATGTTGGCATGGAGTTGATTTTAAACAGCGTGGTGAGCGTAGCGAGCCACTGAGCCCACAGCGTGGGCGAGCAAAGCGAGCCCCGCAAGGGGACTCAGGCGCCGGCGCCGTGAAACTACACAAGTACCTAATGGTATTATAAAATGCTGTTACAAAATGAGGTCAGTAAGTGTGGGGGGATAATAATGAGTATTTCAGTCGGTGGGCTTGCTACAGTTGGTAAGCCTGGGTTGTTTATATACAATGCAGTAAGTGTTGAAGTAATAATGAGGTACGGGGACCCATTCAGGGGCAGCGGCCTATCAATGCCACTGCAGTCCAAGCGGTGACTCCATGTGGACTGGCCGCCATCATGAAATCTGCTGAAAATGGCCCTCCAAAAATGGCCACTGCCTTAAAGGAGACTGATGCTAGTGGTTTTACTCTACCTCTACGTCTGTCATAAGAGCTCAGTGCATAAAGATTCTCAGAACGCTCGCAAGCAGGGGTTAAAGTGAGGGAGAACGGGGTGGAACTGAGTTCCACCACCTCTAATGGTGAGGTGGAACATTTTAACCTCCACATTGGCCCTGCACAGTAATGCTTACAGAAAAGCATTGTAGTTTGCAGGGGGATGCCATAAACCCTACCACTGGCCCTGTCTCTGCCTAATGGGGGGAGGGGGGTAATTAGGTAGCATAGATAAATGAGTTCCCCCACCTGTGCATTACCACTTTATGCCCTGCTCGCAAGCCTTCAAGCATCAAACCCCTGGCAACGAGCATGAAATCCCACACAACGAACATGTAACCCCTTGCAATGGACAAAAAAAAACACTGGCAACAGGCAAGAAAACCCTGGCAAGGAGTATGTAGGTAAAATAATTATATGTATGGGGGGGCACCAAAAACCTTTTTGGGCAGGGGGCACAACATTTCTAATTATGCCACTGGTGAGAAGAACACTGATCTAAAAACCAGTAACTTATGGAAATGGAAGTTAGAGATGAGGGGACATAATGGAAACAGTGAAGGGGGAAGTAAAACACTGTAAACAGAATGTAAGAAGTGACCTCATACTCCTACATGGTGTCCATGTCGACAAAAGTGATAAACACCTGTTGACCTTTTGAATGTTGACCATGCTCATGCCGATTTTAAGCTCATGTTGACCTATGGTATGTTGACCATTAGTGGTTGACTTAGTGACTGTTGATTGAAAAACCACCGCCATACCTCCACAAAACCACCAGGATTTAGATCCCACGACAAGTGTAAAATTAATCCATTTCTAGGAGTTGAGTCTGGAGTTTTGAGAATGGCTTCTTTCAATGTGTAATTACTAGAGAAACTCTGCTAGAGGGTGAGAGTTCCAGAGAAGAGTGGGAAGCGCAGAAAAGTCTTAGATGCTGTAATGAGAGGAGGTGGTCAGAGTAGAGGTTAATGTTCGGTGTGTGGAAGCGTACAGTTGGTTGGATGGAGTGTGAACAGAGATGAGGTTGCAGATGTTAACCATGAAGAGCAACTTATGTATCTACTGTATGTGTGACAATTAGGAGTTTAAACTCTGTTCTTTGATGGATAGGGAGCCAATGAAGAATTTCACAATGCGGGGAGGCCAACACAGAGAAGTGCGGTCGGTTGGTGAAGCCGACTAAGCTATTTTATTTTATGGTTTACTATTTACTGTACTATCCTAGTTTGTAAGTTTAATTAACCTTAAAATAGGTCATTGCATTCCTGGCTGCGATGATGAGTCAGACTCATTCAAGGAAAGTAATACATGAGACAGAGGCAAGTAATGATGATGACATATGTATTGCACGTGATAGGGTGATTGGGATGAGTCCAGCAGATAATACGTCGTGGCGTAGTCCCAATTAGTATCTGTGGGACAACCGGCAACTTTGCAATCTTTTTAAAACAAAAACATTTCACAAGCGTAAGTGTTGTCATTAGAAATCTGCTAATTGCACGTGTACAATCCTGAGTCTGAAAAAGATTAGAGGCAGAAGTGTAAAAATAAAATCTAACTTTTAAAATGTATTTATTTATAACCAGTTATTATATAGCGCACACATATTCCGCAGCGCTGTACAGAGAATATTTGAACATTCACATCAGGCCCTGCCCCAGTGGAGCTTACAATCTATGTTTCCTACCACATGCACACGCGCACGCAGACATTCTAGGGTTCATTTGTTGGGAGCCAATTAACCTACCAGTATATTTTTGGATTGTGGGAGGAAACCAAAGTACCTGGAGGAAACCCACACAAGTACGGAGAGAATATACAAACTCCACACAGTTAGAGCCATGGTGGGAATGGAACCCATGACCTCAGTGCTGTGAGGCAGTAATGCTAACCATTATACCATCCGTACTGATATCTATCATAAATTTGCATAGGTATATGATACTGTATATGAATAATTTATGCTATGGGTGTATTTTATCTTTATGTTTCTAACAAGTACATTAGATATAAAAAGTATTCACCATTGTGATATTTTTACGTTTTCATTTGTTACATTCGTCCCTGTCACCGATGTTCGGAGTTTGGGAGCAAACGGCTTTGATAAGCTTCACATTTGCTGAGCTGTTCGCTCCAGAAAGGGGAGGGCCGGGGGCAGGCAGCAGGGGGACATGCAGCGTTTTATGGGCGCCCCCATAAAAGCGCTGGGCTTTCCCCTGAGAACACAGGTGTGGCGATGCCTGATCAAGAAGAAATCCTTTTACTTTTTCAATTCAGATGTCTTTTTTTTGCAAGGTGATTAACAGGAAGTAGGCATCTGGGGGTGGAAACCGACCGCTTAGTGGGAGTGCTAAGATAAATGCTGGGCGTGCCTAGGGAAATGCAGGAGTGCCCAAGCGTTTTAGGGGAGGGTGTGTAATGTCAGCAACAGGCTGGATACGCCTGTATACATCTAAGTCTCTGGCTACTCTGATTAGTGCCGGTGCAAGTCACCGTAGGCGGGATAGGGAAGGGGGCGCCCCGGTGCTCAACTGTTCCAATGGGCGGGGGGACGGCTGCGTTGTGGCCGCCACGTCGCTCCGTGGTTGGGTGCGATGCGCCTGGGTGATCTATTATCTTATTGCATGTTTAACACACTAAGTTGTTATTTTTGTTAACTGCATAAAACAAAGTTCCTCAAGATATATTTTTTACAATGAGCAAATCATCTGATCACAGCTGTTTGAATCTGAATCCTTATACTTTTTTAGTACATGCACATTTTTTGCTAGAATTATGCTGAATTACTTTTAAATAACTAATATTCCCAGATTTTGTTGATGATAACAATAATTGTGAATTTTTTTTTAGTAGAAATGTTATATATATATATATATATATATATATATATATATATATATATATACGTTTCAAAAAATAGCTCTCAGACACTGGCGCATAAGACTATTAAACCATGTATAAAGTGATAAGTGTAGAGAAAATATATTTTTCAGGTGATATTTACAAATAAAATATACTTTTAAGACTTCTTGTGCATAAATTGTACTATTAAATAAAATAAAAATAAGACAAAAATGCACAATCAAGGAGAGGATGGGAATGCACCGCTGCAGTATCAGACAAGCACTGGAGGGAAAGGGAACCGAACAGCCCGTGGCGAGGCACTTTCGAGAATTAGGCCATTCTTTGGCCACATTGAAATACAAAATGATTGATTGGGTTCCCCCCAATCACAGAGGAGGCGACAGGAACAAAATCCTGTTACAAAAAGAGGCAAAATGGATGCACATACTTCAAACGGTGCATCCATTGGGCCTCAACGAATTAATGTCCTTAAAATGTTTTTTGTGACGGCTGTATATCCGATTATTTATAGCTCAGTCCGCAGTTTGTTCTCAGCCCTGTGTAGTTGGACTGCATTGACCCTGGCTGTGCTTATTTTTCTATGAAAATATTATATATTATTAATATACGAAAAAGATTTTTTCATGAATATTTTTCTCAAGTTGTTTTTGGATTTTTCATGGTTTTTTACATTTTCTATATCTTTTGATCGATATTTTTTGCTCCTGCAGTTGCCTTGTTGCAGGGTTCTAGAGTTCATGTCACTCATGAATGTACTAGATCCTATTGAAACATCGTAAGGTTTTATTACCATCGATGGTCCATTATCCTTGGACTTGATTATTCAGGACAAGCATGCAATACCATGCTTGGCCATGCATAAATTTTAAATGTAATCCTCATAGTACATCCTTGTCAGAACAAGGTTTTTTTTTTTTCAATTATGCATAGGATTATGCTGCTGTTTATTATTGTACTTTTTAGAGGTTACTGCATGGCCGCTATTTTTGGTGCATTGAAGCTAAAATTGTCCTTATCTCTTATGTGCTACAGGTGATTGTTGTGGTGTCTAAATGGTTAAGCTACTGCGCCTTCAGCGGCGCCTAGTACCATGTGTTCGGGTGAGACGTCAGGGTAGCGGAGGATGATGACGTCACTGCGACTCCGGGGAACGGCGCGGCGGGGAACGTAGCAGCGTGGTGGTGGTGGTAAGTGCATTTAAATGTTTTCTGTTACACATATTGTTGTTGTCCTGACGAAGGGCATACAATAAAAAGTTCCCGAAACGTTGTCATTTAGACCGTCTGTAGGTCTCTTTATTGAGCTGCTGGGGAGTGCCAGGCATGGGGAACCTTTGGTCCTATCTGTGAAAGTATATATATATATATATATATATATATATATATATATATATATATATATATATATATATATATATATATATATATATATATATATATATACGTTTCAAAAAATAGCTCTCAGACACTGGCGCATAAGACTATTAAACCATGTATAAAGTGATAAAAGTAGAGAAAATATATTTTTCAGGTGATATTTACAAATAAAATATACTTTTAAGACTTCTTGTGCATAAATTATACTATTAAATAAAATAAAAATAAGACAAAAAATGCACAATCTAGGGAGTGGCTGCCCAATTGTGCCGACTTGGTTGGTCAGACAGAGATTTTTTGTGGGGGGAGGGGGGGAAGAGAAAACAGGCGCCCGTTCTTATTTAGCTTTCAAATATGACCACAGAACTTGAATAAGTTAATTATATAAAAAACATTTAATTTTCACAATTTATCATATACACAATATATATATATAAAAACGTTAAGGGTTAATATACAGAAAAAAGTGGGGAATGGGATGGGGAAACAATAGGCTGAAAGACAGGGGTTCAATTGATATGGATGATAAAAACTTTTTGAGGTACTTAGCTCGCTAAAAAGTTTTTCTAAAAACAGTCCTTTTTTGAATCTGGACTCAAGGACAGGGTCTCAGTCCAAAGCTTGGCGGCTCAGAGGATAGGTGGAGGTGACCCAACGCGTTTCGTCCAGCTATGAACTTCTTCAAGGGGAGCAGGATAATAGGGACTACTGCCGTGTGGGGGTTTATATCCTATGATCAATTTACTAGGGGTGTGGTTATGGCCGGAACCGGAAGTACCTTTCCGGGATCTGGTTTCTTTGAATGGTGTTTAAAAAAGGGGATTATTGGTGGGCTATATTTAGGTGTACACTTTATATGATTTTTTAGATAAGTTCCCCAAAGATATAATACGGTGTAGAAATACTTTTACACCGGAGCTGGTCTGTCAAAGCCGGAAGTTCTGCTATTGCCGGATGTGCGTCATCGCGTCCGTCTTCTGTGGAACGCGGAAGTCGTTCTATGAACCGCAGGCGCAGAGACGGGAATCGGAGGGAGGTGTAGCCGTCTTCTGGAACGCATAGCATGTCAGCGTGTGCGTTAGGTTTTAAATGGTGATTCTTAACGCGGAAGTCATCAGTTCCCTTTTTGAACCGCATAGCGTGTCAGCGTGTATAGCCGGTTATCTTCTTTTTTACTGTCATAGGGTTTTTATCTGTTATAGCGGCATATTCCGAACTATGAATAAAAAATAGAGGTGGTACAGTTATATATCCTTTTATACATAATATATATCTTCTTTATATCTACATATGCTTTGTTCTCTATCGCTGGCATAGTTTCTTTATATATAGGGACCCCTAGATGATCTTAAAATAGTTATAAAATAATTAATGACAACAAAAAAACACGAATATAAAGACATTTTTTCTCTAATAAATAGTTTTTTCTAAAAGCCTGATTTCTTTGAGGGTTGTTGTTGTCATATAGTTCTGTGATAGGTCCATATGATTATAAGTCTATAGTGTCACAAGTCAATGTCAAAAGTGTGGTATTTCTCCTTAGTTAGTATTTATATAAGGTTACTAGTATTTTGTATATGTGATTTTCAGTCCTTCCAGGATAATGATGAGAGTAAGGTAGGTGTTTTCAGGTTTGTTACTTTTTACTTTTTCTTCTTCTTTCTTCTTGGATCGTTCCTTTGTATGTATTATTCTTATCACTTTTTACAGGTATTCCATAGTTCTATATGGTGCTATCCCTTTACACATATTTTTTATGCGATACCCAATTTTCCCTGGTGGTCTCTCTCCCAGGTACTAGTCAGGCCCACTGCTTTTTTGCTTCCGAGTTTGGATGGATTCGGGCTTATGCAGCATGGTCGCATTTCATATGTGCTAGGGGTCACTTTCATAAAGACTAGGACATCTGTGTTAGTGATTTCATAAGAAAGGAGCTATTTCATAACTTTTGTTCAGACCGTGAGGTGATAGTGAGTTGAGCTCGTAGATCCAGAACATTTCGCGCTGTGAAAGTTTCTTTGCTAGATCTCCTCCTCTTGGACCAAGGGTGACATGTTCAATTGCTGTGTACGTAAGATCTTCTACTGATGAATTGTGGTGGTTTAGAAAATGTCTGAATACTGAATGAGTTGTAAGTTTGTTTTTAATATATCTGATATGCTCTTGAATTCTCAATTTTAGTGGGCGTTTCGTTTTTCCCACATATTTGAGGTTGCATGGACACTCTATCATATAAATTGCTGATGTGGTATTGCAGTTACAGAATTGTTTCATTGGGTATTTTTTGGTGTTGTTGAAATTGTGGAAGAATTTTCTATTGGGGTGGATATATTTGCATACATTGCAGTGACCGCATTTGAAAGTTCCTACACATTTTGTTAGGTACTTCTTTACTTTCACGGCGCCACTAGATAGGACAGATAGGACAGATAGGACAGATAGGATAGGATACGATTTGTATGCGATTTGACATAAGATATCGCATAAGATATAGGATAAGATTTACTATCCATTTCATTACCCCACTATCCACTAGGGCGTGGAGTTGATTTTATATAGCGTGGCGAGCGCAGCGAGCCACCGAGCCCGAAGCGTGGCGAGCGCAGCGAGCCCCGCGAGGGGACACGGAATGTATTTTATGGAATTGCATGCAAATGGCATGCGATATTGGGGACTTGCTTTGAAACAACATCCGTGTCCCCTCGCGGGGCTCGCTGCGCTCGCCACGCTTCGGGCGCGGTGGCTCGCTGCGCTCGCCACGCTATATAAAATCAACTCCACGCCCTAGTGGATAGTGGGGTAATGAAATGGATAGTAAATCTTATCCTATATCTTATGCAATATCTTATGTCAAATCGCATACAAATCGTATCCTATCTAGTATCCTATCTGTCCTATCCTATATCTTATGCGATATCTTATGTCAAATCGCATACAAATCGTATCCTATCTAGTATCCTATCTGTCCTATCTAGAGTGGCGCCGTGAAAGTAAAGAAGTACCTTTTGTTATTGATAATTGCTGAGTCTGTTGTTTTTCTAAGCGGCTCGGAGCCAGAATTCCCTTCAGGTTTTTAGATTTTCTGAACATGATCTCTGGTTTGTTCAGAAGTATGTCCTATAATATTGGGTCCATTTTCAATATGTTCCAGTGTCTGTTAAGGACTTGTCTGATCTTCTTTTCTTCACAGTTATATTGTGTAATGAAGGCCACAGACTGGGTGTTATTGCTTTCTTTAATGGATTTTTGTTTTTCTTTCAACAGATCCATCCTATTTAATTCTTCGCATTTGGTGATGGCTTGGTGTATGATCTCTCCTGGGTATTCTCTTTCTCTGAACCGGTTTGCATATATTTCAATTTGTTCTGTGCATAGTGGTGTTGTGCTGCAGTTGCGTTTAATTTTATGAAATTGTGAGAAGGGGATGTTGTCCTTCCATTTCTTCACGTGTCCACTTTTATAATGGAGGTAGCTGTTTGTATCTACTGTTTTGATGACATTTTTTGTTATAACTGTGCTTCCTTCATTTGATAGTACTAAGTCTAAGAACTCTGCATGATCCTTACTGATAGTGAATGTGAACTTTAGATTATACTCGTTTTTATTGATGTATTCCATGAATTTCATGAATTCTTCCTGAGTGCCGTCCCATATCAAGAGTATGTCGTCTATGTAACGTTTATATCAATGTATTTTCTTCAGAAATGGGTTATTGTTGTATATATGCACATCCTCCCATTTTCCCATTAGCAGATTCGCATAACTGGGTGCAAATATTGTGCCCATTGCTGTCCCGCATGTTTGTAAAAATAATTGGTCCAGGAATTTGAAATAATTGTGTGTCAGTATGAATGTTATAATATCACAGATGAAGTTGGTATGTGCTGTGGTTAGTTCCAAGTCTTTTTCTAGTGCTTCTTTGCATGCTTGGATGCCTTTTTCATGTTCTATAGCAGTATATAATGATGAGACATCTATGGTGGCCCAAAGGAAGGTGTTCTGCCATGAGATGCTTTCCATGATTCTGAGTACACTTGATGTGTCTTTTAAGTACGATGGTAGTTTCATGACCTTATCTTTGAGAAAGATGTCTACATATTCTGAGCAATGTGCGGTTAATGATTCAATTCCTGCTATTATCGGTCTGCCGGGTGGATCCTTTAACTGTTTATGGATTTTTGGGAGATGATAAAATATGGGTATGACTAGATCATTGATTAGTAGATATTGATATTCTGTTTTTGTGATTATTTGGCTTTGTAGACCTTTAAGGAGTAGTTTCCTTAGTTCTTCTACATATGGTTCAGTTGGATCTTTTGGTTGTGGTTTGTATGATTTGGAGTCACTTAGTAATCTGTTGGCTTCTTTTTCATAGTCCGATCTATCTTGTATTACCAGTCCTCCTCCTTTATCTGCCAGTTTCAGTACTAGGAGTTTGTTTTCCTTGAGTTCTTTCAATGCCTGTTTTTCGTGGTTGGTGAGATTGTTCCTGATGTTTACGGGATCATTTGTATCTATGAAATCCTTTTTCACCATTATATATATATATATATATATATATATATATATACATACATACATATACAGCCTGAAACATGTCACATATAGGGCCTCATTCAGACGCATGCGCAATTGTCCGAAATTCGCAGATTGGGATTTTGGACAAATACATATGCATGCACGACAGGGGGCGACGACAAAGCATTTTGGGGTGTTTTCTAGGAACAGCCCGGAAAGTGTGGGTGTGTCTGGGATGCTCCTGGAGAGGGCTGTGTCAGCTAAATGGTGTCACACAAAGCCACTGCGACCCAGAATGTGGTGGGCCTGAGCCTATTTTTGCAGGCATTATATGTAAGGAGCACTACTACTGTTGACATGTGTATGAGGGACACTACTTTGGACATTGTGTATAAGAAACACTTATGTGTAGCATTACATGACTAAGGGACACTTCTGTGTGTTGTAATATGACTTAGGGGCACTATTGTGTGTCATAACATGAATTAAGGGCACTACTGTTTTATAACATGAATACGAGACGCTGTTATCTGTCATAACATGAATAAGGGGCACTACTGTGTGTCATAACATGAATAAGGGGCACTACTGTGTGTCGTAACATGCATTAGGGGCACTACTGTGTGTTGTAACATGAATAAGGGGCACTGCTGTGTGTCCTAACTTGAATTAGGGGCACTACTGTGTTTCATAACATGAATAAGAGACGCTGCTATCTGTCATAACATGATTAAGGGGCAATACTCTGTGTCGTAACATGCATTAGGGGCACTACTGAGTGTCATAACATGAATACGGGGCACTACTGAGTGTCATAACATGAATTAGGGACACTATTGTGTGTCGTAACATGAATAAGGGGAACTACTGTTTACCATAACATGAATAAGGGGCACTACTGTGTGTCGTAACATGCATTAGGGGCACTACTGTGTGTTGTAATGTGAATAAGGGGCACTACTGTTTGTCATAACATGAATTAGGGACAGTACTGTGTTTCATAACATGAATAATGGGCACTACTGTGTGTCATAACATGAATATGCTACACTACTACGTAGTGCAATATAAATAAAGGAGGCATATTGTGAATTTTAATGTGAATAAGATTGTAGTACTATGTGGCATAATTTGAATTAGGGGTACTGCATTGTGACCATGTCCCTATCATGTGAGACCACACCCCTTTGCCTAAGGTGGTTTTCTTTATTACATATGAGAAGGAGAGTGCAAATGTATAGTTTGCATGGGGGGCGCTAAGCGCCCTAGCACTGGCCCTGAGACTGGGAATTGCCATGGGGATGAGGGCTGGACAGGGTGTGTGCGGGCTGTGAAGCTTCTGCCAGAAGCCGCAAATATAAATCAGTCTCAACTGACTTATATTTGCGAGCCCTGGAGAAATCATTCAATGGTCTAATGATTTCTCCAGCGGCGGGCACACGCAAGGGGTTGTGTCTTCCTAACACATCCCCTATCATGGTCGCCGAGTCGATTAGAATAAGGACCAACATCTTTTAATCAATTCCCCAATTTTCAGAGTCCAATCACACCAATATTGGCACATGATATTTATTTACAGTTTCTCATAAAGCGCAGCTTATTCCGCTGCGCTTTACAATTGGTAACAGTGATTAAACAAACTGGGTAGTAACAAACTGACATAGGGCGGTATTCAATGTGAATACCGGCGACGTGCAGCGAATCCTGTTTAGGATTCGCTGCACATTCGCCACTGGTCGCCGCGTTCCAGAGCCTCGCCGGCTCCGGTATTCAACGAGTCAGGGGCTCGCTGCCCCCTGACTGGCGAATTTGAGCTCCTGCGGCGAACGCCGCAGGGAGCCTGAGGACGGTGGCAGGTAGGGAGATGGAAGTCTCTCTGCCTGCCCCAGAACGTTTGTGGGGGTGGGAGGTGGGCTCCCCGGGTGCCAGGCAGCACAGGCTGCCCCCCGGGGGTGCCAGCAGGGGACCGGGTATATTCACTACACCCGATCATGCATATGTAATGATCGGGTGAAGTGAATATATCTAATGAGCGGCTCGGCTCCCCCTGCAGGCTGGTCTGTGTAAAAAAAAGTATATATATATTTTTTAAAATTTAATATATATTCATGTGCTTACAGCACATGAATATAAATAGCATTCCCCTCCTCAGAATAAAATTCCAGATTTTTTTACACCAAATGTAAAAAACAAAACACTCAAAAAGTTTAAAAGTTCACATTTCACTTCACCATAAAAAGATAGCGATTGCTACTCTGTGAACCATGGCGAAAAAAACCTTAAAATGTATTCGCCATCTGGTCATTGAATAGGGTGATTCACCGTTTTAGTCAGAAATTCGCCTTACAGCACAAAATCGCCATAAATACCTGGCGAATCAGCCTCATTGAATACCGCCCATAGAGGTAGGAGGGCCCTGCCCGCAAGCTTACAATCGATTTCCCATTAGGGCACAGCAATTTCATCTAAGCTGCTTGTCTGCATTTTTGTAGCGTCATAATGGAGCCTTTAAGGCTTTTAAGGTGCCCATACACGTTACAATTATTGTATACAATATTGTATACAATATCGCATCTCATCGCATCTCGGTTTTGCGATGAGATGAGATCTAGTACAAAAAGCATGTGCTGCATGTGTGTATGTGCTGCACATACTTTTTGGGTACTTGTTTCCTAGCACGGCCACAATCGTGAGTAATCGTGTCCCTTACTTAAGGGACACGATTACCCACGATGGACCCGATTTCTTTTGAAATCAGGTCCATTTTGCCGGCTAGGATAAAATATCGGGGGCATCGCGTCGGTCGGGACCATTAACATTGGTCCCGACGCACCGGCGCGATGCCCCCGATATTTCCATAGACTTCAATGTTAAAAAATATTTTAACATTGAAATCTTGTCGGGAAAGGTAAAATATCGGGGGCATCGCGTCGGTCGGGACCATTAACATTGGTCCCGACGCGATGCGACGCGATGCCCCCGATTTTTGCATAGGATTCAATGTTAAAAAAATTTTTAACATTGAAATGGTGTAAAAATGTCAAAAAATGTGAAATGGGTCCATATGACCCATTTCACATTATAGATGTCCCCGTCGTCGCCCCACGATAGACGCCAACCCGAAGCGTGGCGAGCGCAGCGAGCCCGCGAGGGGCGGCGGTACGCGTCCTCCGACCTTTTCATGCCCTACTATCCACTAGGGCGTGGAGTGAGAATAGAATAGTGTGGCGAGCGCAGCGAGCCACCGAGCCCGAAGCGTGGCGAGCGCAGCGAGCCCCGCGAGGGGACGCGGATACCTTCACAGTTATACGCGTCCCCTTGCGGGCTTCACAGGTGTCCGTGGCGACGCGGACACCTGTGAAGCCCGCGAAGGGACCCGTTTACCTGTGAAGGTATCCGCGTCCCCTCGCGGGGCTCGCTGCGCTCGCCACGCTTCGGGCTCGGTGGCTCGCTGCGCTCGCCACACTATTCTATTCTCACTCCACGCCCTAGTGGATAGTAGGGCATGAAAAGGTCGGAGGACGCGTACCGCCGCCCCTCGCGGGCTCGCTGCGCTCGCCACGCTTCGGGTATGCGTCTATCGTGGGCTGCTGTTTACACGCTTCAATTTGGGGGGGTTGGGAATTTTTTTCATTGAATACAATGTAAAATTGGGTCCCAGGGACCCAATTTACATTGGATTCAATGAAAAAAATCGGGTCAAAAATCGGTCGGTCGCGTCGATCGCATCGCATGCGACCAAATTGCATGCGATGCGATCGACCCGATTTTTTTCAGCACGACCACCCCGATCTTAATCGGTGTGGCCGTGCCAGGAAACAAGTACCACTTTTTGTACTAGATCTCATCTCATCGCAAAACCGAGATGCGATGAGAAGCGATATTGTATACAATATTGTATACAATAATTGTAACGTGTATGGGCATTAGAACTGATACTTTTACATTCCATTTATTTTGCTGCACGTGCCTACTGTAATACTTTAATTCCGAATGCCTTAGGCATACATCATGACAAGTAGTAAACTCATAGTAAAATATTGAGTCATCTTACTCCAATTCCGAAATCTAGGTCAAGTGTGCACCATTACTGCAGATCTAAACAATAGGATACATTCATTCATAAAACATCTAGTTAAACAATGAATGAATTATTTGTATCAATATTTGAAACAATATAGAAATCACGATTAAGCCAGGGTGTAATTGGACGCATCAGAATGTAATGATCTTGTAAAATAATTAGTGCCGTGAGGTGTGTGACTCATTAGTGTGTGTGTATAAAACATAAACCAGGAGCTCACTGACATTACACCAATCTGACACAGCCAGCGACTGATCACAGCATACAGGTAACATCAAATGTAAACATATATTTCATTCATGCATTGGGGAACTTCGCTGACTGGTTTCCACATGTTCTCTAGTGATGGTGTTTATTCACCTTGCTGCCTTCCGTCTGTGTTCCTTTTCTTGTTTTTTTCATGTCCCGATGCAGTATATTTTATATATACTGTGCCTGTGTTGTAACTAGATTCCTGTATACAAACAACATCTTTGGGGGGAACGGATGGTGTGAATTGCCGTTGCAACATCTTGCACCCTCTGCCAGCCCGACCAAAGCGAGTCATTTTGTGTCTGGAACAATCCAATTTGACATACAAAGGGAGCCAATACACTGACATTGTTTCTGTGCAGGGTAAAAACTGTCTGCTTTTGCATGTAGCATGAAGATGTCAGACAGCTTAATTTTTACGCTGCAATTTAGATTTGAGTAGAAAACACCCAAATCTAACTCTTTCCACAGGTACATCTGCCCCACCTGCAGTGCAGCTTGTTATTATGTGTAAGGATTACTGCTGTGTAGGGGGAGGGTGGGGGGGGGGGAAGACATCCTTGTTGCACTTAATGCAGATGGCAGCTGTGGAACTTCTCAGATGCCACCTCCACACTTTTGAGGGGCTAGAAAATGGGTATTGGTGGTACTGGGTATTGGTGGCACTGTGGGGTTGGGGAGGGGGCCGTAAATTGAAGTTTTACCTAGGATGCCGCCAAGTCTTATTCCGGCCCTGAGTGTATACCACGTAGGAGTAAATTTACTAAGATTGGAGTTCTAATAAAGATTGGATGTTGCTATGGGTAACCAATCAGATGTTACTTCTTATTTATCGCCTTCTAGAAGATAATAGATAGAATCTGGGCAACATCTTATCTTCAGGAGAACTCCCATCTTGGTACATTTACCCCATAGAATGTATGACGGTATTATCGAGTTGAGTGGAATCTGTCGCCTATACCAATACCGGGGTGTAATTATTCTTGTTCTGCAAGAGATCATTTTTTTCTGTGCACTAAAATATAATTTTATTTCCAGTTTCTAATATTATCAAGATGATGAGCTGCCAAGTTTTCGTTCCTGCTTTAACCTTAGGTAAGTGCAATTCATGAGACAATATTAACATTCTAAAATGCCAAATAACTATATGGAATGTATTACATTGTATACATCAAGTCAGTAGAAGTTATAAAACACTGAAGAAATTGGATTTGGTCACAAATGCCCTTTACACCACATTCATTCATGTCCCTTCAGTGCTCTGTGTTATTCAGTTAAAATTCGCTGTATATGTATAACACAATTCAATATACTGCTATAGCCAGGCTTCAAACCCTTAACGTGTTGCATTGCAGTTAAGCACCTTACATATTGAGCTATTTATTCCTGACTTTTTTTGGTTTTGTTTGAGACTTCTGACTGTAGAAATCTTCCTGTAATCAGCGCGGCACACAACGCACCACGGTAGTAACGGCCATGGGGAAGCACTGTGGTCCCCTTGCGTTGCCTTCCCATTATTGACCTAGTGCCTGTGTTAATCTGTTTTATGCATTTATTAGGATTCACCGCGACCATATAACAACAGGACTCTCCTTTAGAAACATCACAAAAATAACTATATGTCCTGCGCAGCGACTTCTCGTAATAATTATTTAACATAATTATTTCTGTCCTTAATATATAATGGAAGTTGGAATTTAAACGTTAAGGAATAGTTATCAGCAAGATCAAGCAAATATGTAACAGTGTGTACGGTGTGTACGGTAGGTCTGGTCATTGCTGTAGATGGGTAATTCTGTGTACTCTGAAATTAATGATCAATCTCGTCATTTGCAGCATTTTGCCTGATGTTTGTGGAAGTGCTCTCCTCGCCAAGTAAGTTACATTACTCTTTTTCATATCACTTACGTAAAACGTACAAACTCCAAGCTGTTACCATGGCAACAAAACTGTCGACAGCGACTGAATATTTATCAGTTTTCAACTGTTCATTTTAGATTGACAATCCAGTTTGAGTAACAGGATGTTCTGGGGAGTTCATCCTAATGGCCATGAAATTGTTTTTTTGGAGCGCCGATAACTAATGAGAAGTGGTTCTCAACTTCGGTCCTCAAGTATCCCAACAGTTCACATTTTGCAGGTGTCCTCACAGAATCACAGGTGAAATAACTAGCTCCACCTGTGATCTTTTAAAATGTGTCAGTGAATAATGAGCGCACCTGTGCACCTGCCGGGTGACCTGGATAGTGTGCACTGTTGGGGGGTAGTTGAGGACCAAGTTTGAGAACCACTTTCCTACAGAACAATGCAGTTGTTTTGGATACCAATTAATTTATAGCACTTGCTTAAACTCAGACATTTGGGTTCCAGGAGTCCAGAACAGGCCCTTCTACCTGGCCTTCTGCTCCATATGCAGCAGCCACAAATTACCATTCTCATTGCTGGTTGCCAGACCCAGGTAAAGGCCGCAGGATATCAGTTGTTGCTCTGGGCATGTCAGGATGACAGTAGCACCAGCACAGGGAAGGAACCAGGAACCGGCAACCATACAGGGACAGTGCCAGTGTTACCTCAAATTTAGAGCCAGCCAATCAAAGTTCAGGAGCTGCTGCTGTGGCCACTCCGGTTGTACTTGCAGCCCACAAGAATAGATTGATTTAAAATGCCAAATTCAAAATGCTGCCATCACTGTACCTCTATGGCAGCCTAAGGTGCATTCCAATGCTCATCACTGTCATGCAGGCCCTCTTGCAGTCTGGGCTGCGGACTGGGGTCCTAACAGTCCCCCTGTTGGTGGTCCTGGCCAAAAATACACGGATTAGTCATGTAAAGCGGCTAAATCAGTCTAAATTACTGGTATGGGCACCCAAACCATGGATTTGTGCCCATTTCTGCTCACCATCTCAGGAGGAGGAGCAAAAATGTAGGCCCTTGATACACCACCCCCAATAAAACAACAATTCAATGTCTTTCTGACAGTGCCCATCTAAAAAAACAGTAAATTCACCCCCAGCCAGTGGCATCACCCAAGTGCTCGCTCCTGCTCAGTGACATTATCCAGATGCTGCACTGTAACATTACATGCAGCACCCTGCTCCTGTCACTGTGTAGAAGCCAGCACTTCAGACAAAGCTATCTTCGGAGCAGCCTGCATCTCCAAGACCCTTGGATTGATGGAAACGTGTGGACATGCCCCCCTACTGCAAAGCCACACCCCTGTCCCATTAATTCACACCCTTCTTTCGTGGTGCATATGGACTTTTCAGCTGCAGGAGGTGTCACATGTCACATGCCTTTTATATTTTGTATGATATATTTTATGCTGCATATATTATGTGGGTTTACTTGACATCAAATATTGGAAAACGGAAGTAAATTTATGTATAGAATGTACAATAAGGTGGTTAATTTACAAAATAGGTTCTAAAATTGAAAAGTGAGGATGTTTCACACAGCAACCAGTGAGATTCTGTCTTTCATTTTCTAAGATGCAATAGAGAAATGAAAGCTAGAATCTGATTGGTTTAGTAAATTTGACTTATCATTTTGTCTACACCAATCTCTAAAAACAAAATATTACTGTACAGATTGAGTATCCCGATATCCCAAAATTGAAATATTCCAAAAACCACAGGCTTTTCAGAATATTTCAGTTTATTTTGTGTCCCCCCCCCCCCCGTCACCCCACCCCCTGGTGTTCACGGCAGCCATCTTACTAGTCTTTAGTGGCATCCCCGGTCCCAGTTATGCTCCCGCACACCAGTGCAATGCATCCTTGGGACTGGGAGAAGTCCTTTGGACTGGAAATAGTCTGATGGCCGCCATGGACATCGGGGGAGGGTTGGAGAACCGCCAGAGGACCAGGTGAGTATGTTAAAAAATATGGAAAAAAATATATATACAAGGTGCACCAGAAGTGTACCACCATTCAAACAATTAATTATTTGCAATATACAGACATTCCTCACTTAACGACCTACCTGTTTACCGACCACCCGGACTTACGACCTGTGCCTTCGTTTAGCGTCCGTGCTGTGACTCCTCAGACTTACGACCCCGTCTGCTCTGATTTACGACCGGCCCGTCTACCCTCTCGCAGTTACGACCTGCCCTGCCTGTTTAACGACCAGCGTCTCAGAAGTCTTAAGGGGTTTTATATAGGCTCGTTCAACAACCAATTCGCTTAACGACCGGGTCGTAGGAACGGAACCTGGTCGTTAAGTGAGGAATGTCTGTATAACAATTTAACCTAAGTTTTTTTCTATTCTATGTTAATATATATATATATATATATATATATATATATATATATATATATATATATATATATATATATATATATATATATATATACACGGTATATATTCCAAAATCTGTAATAATCCCTTATCCAAAATGCTTGAGGTCCGGAGCATTTCGGATAAGGGATACTCAAACTCTATATATCTTCATGCCAGTAGTTTATTGTTTTGCAGCATAGTTTACATTTGTGCTGAAATTGTATTTCTTTACTCCTTCCAGCGAGTTGCCCACCCAACCAACAGCTAGGATGTGCTCCATGCTGGGGAGGAACGTGCGACAGTCTCAGTAGTGCAATTATTTTAAAGTGCGATAACAAATGCTACTTTTATAGCTGCATCTGCAAGGATGGCTATTATCGAATGAACGACCAGTGTGTTCCCGCGTCGCAGTGCAACGTCCAGTGTCCGCAGAACATGAGCTACAATCCGTGCGCCAAAACACCTCTCACCTGTAGTACAATGAATGGGCCTGTAGCGAGCGATGAATGTAAACCACGCTGTGTATGTAACGATGGTTATATTCTATCTGGGAAGAAGAGTCAAGAATGTATTCTAAAAAATGAATGCGCTAAGCAGACCAGTAGCAAATAAGTCCTTATTTCAAGGTTAAAATTGAAACATGGGCCAACATCAAAGGGAGGCGTTGAAAGATTAACATAGGTGGTTCTGGATGTAGGGTTCTGGATGTAGGGGAAAAGAACAGTTTCCAGATAAAATGTACAGTACCGTATGTTAGTATTCAAATAATGCTTAATTCTAAAAGGTTTAGACTAAATTTTCAATTGGGGGAATGCTGTAAAGACAGACCTTATTTTATACATTATTCTTATTCAATGTATTAAACTGTATTTTGCTCAAATGAATAAATGTTTTTATACATTTTTCAATTTTTTTTTTATTTCATTGTTGTACAAACTGAATGTAAAATAAATTTCACTTAAAACATTTCAGTTTCTGGGTTTTTTTTATAAATTTTTTACCGAATTGTGAGATAATAACTACACTGGCCAACAAAAATGTTTTTTTTTTAGTTTTTTTTTTTAATTAAGAGTAATTTGATGGTACTGATTCCAAATATGCCATTAGTTTTTCCATTTTGACTCTAGTTTTTGAGATATTGCATATACCCTGAAATTGAACATTGAAATTGACCTTCTTGTCTTAGCAGATGTGTTTTGATCTTCATTGTGTTCTTACTTAATCTGGAACTTTTAGTTACTTTGTGCCTTATTCTGGTCTGTGCGGACGGAGCCGAATATGCGGCCAGCACCGTGCATCCTAAACCCCGCCTTCCATACGGATAGCCAACTCCGTCCGTACGCGGTAAGAAGCTGTCCGAACGGACCACAAGTGTATTTCTCATGAATACACCTCCTCCATCTCAGGGAACCTCCCCCATCATTCGATGGTCGCAGACCATCGAATGCAGGACCGAGTGGTCAGGCAGCTCCCGCAACCTCAGACCACACGGGCATTTCTCCGTGCAAAAGCAGGGATCTGGGCGGGCAGCTGACATCCGGCAATGTCATATGTCTGCCCCCTACACGTGCGTCACGACCGCATTACCATACGTACGCCCAGCGTTTTCATGGGAACGCCCATGAAACGCGGGGCGTACACATATGGTAATGAGCCCAAACAGCCCTGCACGCCCCTCTCCACCCCCTGTTCGTAGTGTACACATTTCATGCGGAATTTGGACGTGCGTCCCGTTCGCACATGCGCAGAGACGCCTCTGCACATGCGCAGACACAAAACATCGGCGGACCGACCGCACGCGGACATTACCGCACCAACCAGAATAAGGGCCTTAGTTAGGTGCAAATATGGGCATAAAAGTACACTTGCTTCACAGTCACTTGGACAGATTCACAGTTAATTACTATAATAAAGAGCAAGGGGAGAGATTTCACCAAGACATAAAAGTGATGGAGGAAAGGTACCAGGGTAGATGGGACAGGAATATGACGGCTGAATACTGTTGGGGTCTTATGCGTGACTGTAAAGATCACTCTTATAAAAGAAAATCATACAAGCAGCGTTTTTTAAAGCAATAAATGTCAAATGTTTACAATGTTTATATGTTTTAATAAATAAATATAAACATTTGTCATTTATTGCTTTAAAAAAACACTGCTTGTATGATTTTCTTTTGAGTATATTGAGTTTCATTTGAAGAGATTTGTAGTAACTTCTGAATGCTAAGCAACACTGTTCTGCATGTACAGAATGTAATACACGTATTACTGTACTTCTTTGGGTACCCAAGTACAGTATCTCAAAAAATAGAGCCAATCTGGAAAACCTAATGTCAGATTCAGAATCAGCAACCTCGAATTACCCTAAAGAGACAAAAA
Organism: Crinia signifera; assembly: GCF_055691185.1. Lineage (NCBI taxonomy): Eukaryota > Metazoa > Chordata > Amphibia > Anura > Myobatrachidae > Crinia > Crinia signifera. The sequence continues at coordinate 13,963,144 of NC_139226.1, forward strand.
AAAAAAAAAAAGACTATTTACGGATTGTTGACCATTGTTATTAAATTTGAATTTTAAAGATGGCACATTGACATGATTTTTTTCTTATAAACAGCTAGTTTTGGATCTTTTAACATGAATCTGATTAGATCTGATTGGGTGTGTCACTTTGTAGGATGCCCTCCCACAAACCTTATTGGCCAGATGTATTAAGCCTTGAAAAGTGACAAAGTGGACAGTGATAAAGTGCCAGCCAATCAGCCCCTAACTGCCAATCCATGCTGTTTAGAAAAATGAGAGTTGGGGGTTGGTTGGTAATTTATAATTCAGGACATGGTGGTCCAGGAACAATTGTAATAAGCAAAATCATTGCTTGTGGCTTCCCATCATAAAATATGTGGACAAACAGAAGTGAATCATGTCCCTCACCACATAACTGATCATATTCAAATTTCAAATAGGGGAGGAACACCCACTGCCACCAACTTTCATTCTAAACTGACTCACTGGCAATGGGTGTGGCTCTCCTATTTGCATTTTGAACTGTGCTTTAGCCCCACCCCTGGAGCCACCACTGTGTATAAGTACAATATACTTAAGTTTATACTTCTTCTACATTTACCAATAAGAAACATTTGGCATAGGGGTGCTGAGAAAAAAATTCTGACAGTCTAGGGTGCCGAGATTTTAAAAAGTCTGTTAACCACTGGTGTACAAGAATGCATGAATACATGTTCCGTCTTCTACTGCAGGACAAATGATATATTGGGTGAGATTTAATAGGTTGCGATTTTTAGTAAGGTTCCAAAAACGAACCTTATCGCATTTTTAAAAACCGCAATTTTTTTTGAAAGAATTCGACTATTTAATGAGATGCGGATTTGCGGCAAAAAAATGCTATATGGTGCGATTTTTAATCATGAAAATTTGTGAATTTTAGTCATGAAAATGTGTGAATTTGAGGACATGTGCGATTTGGGAGACATAGCAATGTGTGTTTTATTTTATGTTTTAAATGAAAAAAAAATAATGTGGGGTCCCCCAATCCTGAGCATAACCACCCTTGGGCTCATTCAGTCAGATCTGGTTCCAAAAAATATGGAGAACCATAATAAAACACAGACACAGAGAAACGTCTAACTTTAATAAATATACACTTATTTTTCACCACTATACAGTACATAACCATTCGAGGCTACAGGGGAAGCCACTCAGCCCAGATTGGCTGAAAGCATCTCTATGGAGACGCATAGAGCCAACCACAGCTCAGTGTTTGTATAGTGCTGTGACAGCACTATACAAGCTGTCATTAGTGAGGAGGAATCTGGCTCACCTGAAAAGGTAATGCATAGTGGTGCACAATGAGTGTATGTTTATTAAAGGTATACTTTTCTCTGTGTCTACGTTTTTATTTATTCATTCTTTTTACAGATGAACTACAAGTCCAAGGGGGCCCATTAATGCCCCGTATGCTGGGACTTGCATTTTGTTTTCAATTTTACATGTATCAGCCCGGCGTCCACCACCCAGGGATGCCGGGACAGCCCCGGGCTCCAGCCCTGGAAGTTTGAAGCCTGGGGGGATCCCTTTACTGGGGGGTCCGTTCTTCCGCAGGTATCCCGTCTAGGGTAGAATAGCCACAGTACACATTGTACGGCCGGGGGACCTTACATAAAAAGTGTAGGCTGTTGGAGCCTGATGCTTGTACCCCATATTTTTGGAACCAGGACCGGTCCAAGAGTCTGGCACTGGTTTCAGAAATATGGGGGGCCCATATGCCTTTTGTCCCCGGTATTTTTGGAACTAGGTCTGGCTCAATGAGCCCGGGGCTGGTTATTCTCATGAGGGGGGACCCATTGCAATTTTTTTAAATAATTTTAACTTTTACACATTTTTTTAATACAGACCCATGCACAGATCTCACTGATCTGTGCATGGTTCTGTCAAATTCTCCAGTCAGAACTTGGTCTATTTTTTTTTTTTTTAGATATTTAGTAACGTTTCCCAAAAATCCCACCCTATTAAATTTGTGATTTGTATACTTTATAATAGGAAAACATCTGGATGCAAATTGAAGTGCGAGAAAAAATCGATAGTTAAAAATGTTCCATTTTCGCAGCAAAAAAAAAATGCAACTTTTACCGCAATTTGCATCCTATTAAATGTGCGAATTTCGGTTAATGTGCAAATTCGCCTGTTTTTTTTTTGTGTAGAATTCACAAAAGTCGAAACATCGCACTCTATTATATCTCGGCCTTGATGTTGTTCTTGGAGCTGGCTGACTATCCAACATGAAATTCGGCTGCCATCGCATCTGCTACAGAAACTGCGATCTAATGGACATTACTTCGGAGTGGTTCCGGTTTATGGATCTACACTGTCTAGATCAGGCATGTCCAACGTTGGCCCTCCAGATGTTGTGAAACTACACATCCCAGCATGCTTTGCCACAGTTTTGCTATTAGAGCATGCTAAAACTATTGGAAAGCATGCTGGGATGTGTAGTTTCAAAACATCTGGAGGGCCAACGTTGGACATGCCTGGTCTAGATAGACAGTCGATGGGTCTACCCCGAAATGCAATAAATCATCAGGTTCAAAAGGAAGACAGAGTCAAAGGTAGACATGAAAAGGGTTGACATGTTAAAGGTTGACAGACTCAAAAGGTCGACATGAAAAATCTAGACACATGACAAGGTCGACATAAGTTTTTCGAGATTTTTTTTTAAATCAAGCTTGTTCTTACTTCACCATCCATGTCCGCATTAGAATATAACAGTTTGCTGAGCCTGAATCATGGCGAGCGAAGTGAGCCATGCACAGCGGTGTAGCTAGGTGCCATGGTGCCCGGAGCAAGGGCATATTTCGCGCCCCCCCTACCCCGGTAATTGGGGGCGTGGCTAACATGTGTTTGCATGTTACATTTGAAAAGAAAAAACTTAAGTTAACTTAAAAATAAGACACTATATAAGACGCTGTAATGGAATCTGCTGCGCTATAGAAGGTGCCGTAACGGAATCTGCTGCGCTATATAAGACACTGTAACGGAATCTGCTGCGCTATATAAGTTACTGTAACGGAATCTGCTGCACTATATAAGGTGCTGTAACGGAATCTGCTGCGCTATATAAGACGCTGTAGCGGAATCTACTGCTATATATAAGACACTGTAACGGAATCTGCTGCGCTATATAAGACACTGTAAAGGAATCTGCTGCGCTATATAAGACACTGTAACTGAATCTGCTGCACTATATAAGGTGCTGTAACGGAATCTGCTGCGCTATATAAGCCGCTGTACCGGAATCTACTGCTATATATAAGACACTGTACCGGAATCTGCTGCGCTATATAAGACACTGTAAAGGAATCTGCTGCGCTATATAAGACACTGTAACTGAATCTGCTGCACTATATAAGGTGCTGTAACGGAATCTGCTGCGCTATATAAGACACTGTAACTGGATCTGCTGCGCTATATAAGACACTGTAATGGAATCTGCTGCGCTATATAAGACGCTGTAACGGAATCTGCTGCGCTATATAAGACGCTGTAACGGAATCTGCTGCGCTATATAAGACGCTGTAACGGAATCTGCTGCGCTATATAAGACGCTGTAACGGAATCTGCTGCGCTATATAAGACGCTGTAACGGAATCTGCTGCGCTATATAAGACGCTGTAACGGAATCTGCTGCGCTATATAAGACGCTGTAACGGAATCTGCTGCGCTATATAAGACGCTGTAACGGAATCTGCTGCGATATATAAGACGCTGTAACGGAATCTGCTGCGCTAAATAAGACTCTGTAACGGAATCTGCTGCGCTATATAAGGTGCCGTAACGGAATCTGCTGCGCTATATAAGACACTGTAACGGAATCTGCTGCACTATATAAGGCGCTGTAACGGAATCTGCTGCGCTATATAAGACGCTGTACCGGAATCTACTGCTATATATAAGACACTGTAACGGAATCTGCTGCGCTATATAAGACACTGTAAAGGAATCTGCTGCGCTATATAAGACACTGTAACTGAATCTGCTGCACTATATAAGGTGCTGTAACGGAATCTGTTGCGCTATATAAGACGCTGTACCGGAATCTACTGCTATATATAAGACACTGTACCGGAATCTGCTGCGCTATATAAGACACTGTAAAGGAATCTGCTGCGCTATATAAGACACTGTAACTGAATCTGCTGCACTATATAAGGTGCTGTAACGGAATCTGCTGCGCTATATAAGACACTGTAACTGAATCTGCTGCGCTATATAAGACACTGTAATGGAATCTGCTGCGCTATATAAGACGCTGTAACGGAATCTGCTGCGCTATATAAGACGCTGTAACGGAATCTGCTGCGCTATATAAGACGCTGTAACGGAATCTGCTGCGCTATATAAGACGCTGTAACGGAATCTGCTGCGCTATATAAGACGCTGTAACGGAATCTGCTGCGCTATATAAGACGCTGTAACGGAATCTGCTGCGCTATATAAGACGCTGTAACGGAATCTGCTGCGCTATATAAGACGCTGTAACGGAATCTGCTGCGCTATATAAGACGCTGTAACGGAATCTGCTGCGATATATAAGACGCTGTAACGGAATCTGCTGCGCTAAATAAGACTCTGTAACGGAATCTGCTGCGCTATATAAGGTGCCGTAACGGAATCTGCTGCGCTATATAAGACACTGTAACGGAATCTGCTGCACTATATAACATGCAGACAGCTGTAAATATACATACAGAACAGCAGGGCAGCAGCAGATGCCAGAGAGATTCACCCCCCCCCCTCCTCACCTCCCCCAGGACCCACAAATCCCCCAAACCCCAAGTTTATTATTATGCATATTACATCATTAATTAGCTGTAAAAAAAAAAATCCACCTTGAATAGTGATAGCAGGGCGGCAGCAGAAACTCTCCTCACCAGCGCTTGGGAAGTTCGGATGGCTGTGGCTGATGACGGAGGAGGGAGTGAGAAGCAGGCGACTCTGGGAAGGAATCTGAGTGCTGCTGCGCTGCCCGGAAGCCGGTCCGAGCAGCAGCAGCACCAATTTACATTGTAGTGAGTCAGCCGCCTAAGCGTCACGGACTGGGCAGGGGGCAGGCGCCGGGCAAGGCAGCCGCCGGCGCACGCTGCCCGTACAGATGATCTATCTTGTGCGGCAGCGGGGATGATTTTTGCGGAGGGGGGGCGGGCCGGCGGCGCCATCCGACCAATCAGCGCCCGGAGCGTGAGCTCCGGTGGCTCCGCCCTCCCTACGCCTCTGGCCATGCAAGGGTACAGGCTACACTAATGGGGGGGGGGTCCATGTCGACAGTTGTCGATATTGACATACAAATGAAGACCTCATGTCGACCTTCTCATGTGTCTAACTTTTTCATGTCAATCTTCCGACCCTGATGACCTTTTGACCTTATCAGCCTTTCTCATATCGACATTTTGACCATGACCACCTTTTGACCCTGCCCACACACTGCATGTCGACCTTCTTGGGTAGACCTATTTACTGTCTATCTAGACAATGAACATCTCATAATCTAGACCCCTACAGAGAGCTGCATACTGCGCAATGACTTGTTACTGTGGATGTGATGGCATAGATGGGGTTGTCTTTGAGTCGGCAAGTTCCAACATCTACCGTGCCTGTAAGAAGAGAAATACGTGGGGCGTGCCTGTGTCCAAATGCAAAGTCCATTGGCCCTCTAACATGACATTTAGGGCCTTATTCTGCTTGGAGCGTCCGGGCCGTACGCGTACGTCCCGGGGTTTTTTACAATCTGCGCATGTGCAAATACGCTAATGCGCCGGCGCGAGCACTCCACAACGCTTACGGCCGGTGTCTCAACGTGCGAAAAAACCTGTACGCGAGCGTACGGGTAATGGGGCGGCATAGGGGCGTGTTGATGGGAGCGGCCGAAATAATGAGGGAAAATGGGCGTAAATATGGGCGTACACGGGGGTGTGCACCAAAAATGAGCGGTGCTACTACCGCACGATCGACTAAGGCACCGTTCATTTCGGACACCAAACAGGCGGCCGCCAGCTAAAACCACCCCTACAGATACCGCATGCCAGCGTGCGCCTGAGTTGGCTAATTAACGCTGATTACTACTCAAACACATACACCTGAATGTAATAAGCAATGCTGCAGTCTATTAACTACAAACCATGATTTCACTGCCTGCAAGCCACACATGCAGCACGCAAACACATTGGAAGCTTATGTTTCTATACTTCTCCACATTTAAAGGTTTGTTTAATTTAAGGTAAGAATCTTTTTATACGCTAAGGTAGGTATTTGCTAAACAGACACATTCACTACCTGCTTTCATAGACTTTACGCAGTAGCACACTCAATCTACACAAGTCGACATGTGTCAACGTGTTCACTCTAATACTAACATAGGTTTTGTATTTAGGATACAATAACATAAACCACATCTAACACCTACAAAGGATGTTTCAGCAATGTTTGAAGCCCATGACCACTATTTTCCACACAATCTTTGTATAGTACCCAAAATTATGACCTGTACCACTATCTCATCTGCTATGATTTGGATTTCACTACACTCTGGATGTAAGATGCCACCAATCACATTATTGCACTCTCATCTCTCTAACAAAGGATTCCTACATCTGCTTATGACAGTCAAATCATATATATTTAAAAAGTTATGCATGTTTGTTCACAAGCTAATTTATCATGTTTGGCCCATTCACACATCTTTTTTTAGGGAGGACACATATGCATTACTACACAAATGTACCTTTTCACCCTTGTTTGTCTGCCTCACCCACTCCATGAGGAAAGCATTGTTCTGGACCTGCTTTTACCTACTACTGTAGGAGCTACCTCACCTGCACACAAACTGCTTTCTCACCTATTAAGTTGCTCTGCACATGTGCTGACACAAACTAATTAGCAGGGAAAAGTTGGATAGGAACATGGGAATGGCCATGGAGAGGGTTACACATGGGAAACTTCCACCACACTTCAACAAATGTTCAAAAATACCCTGGTCAGTAAGTACACATAAATCTAGTATTTGTTTCACACAAGAAATGACACATACCACAATTTTGATTTAATTTGTAAAATAAATTTATTTGCTGTTCAGCATCACAGCTTGACACTTTAATGTGAGAAATCAAAAAAACAAATAAAATAGACACACAAATAATAAAACAGCCAGAACAAGAGGTTGCATATCTCCAAACATGTGTTACCCTGCAAATGCAATGGTGAAAGAAATGGGGACACCAGAATACGTACTGCAACAACCAGGGTGAATACTAAGCAAGATACACACCACCAAAAAAAAATATCCTGCATTTGTAGAGGTCAAAATACGAACTTTCATGCCCATGGCACGCAAATGGATCGATGGGCAACTCAGGAAGCGGATGTCCAGTGCAATTTAAACCTTTGGCCTCCAACCACAGAGGAAGTGAACCAGGTCTCATTTGGGCCCTTTTTTGCCCCTTTTAGATGGGGCCTTGGGGACAGGGGCCTTTGAGTCAGCTGGCTTTCGGCGTCTTCCCCTAGTCGCCACAGGAGGGTCAGCCGAGGTGGAAGGTTGGGGAGCAGCTTGGGGTGGGGCAGCAGATGGGGGATTGTCCCTTAGGGACCTGGCGGTGGACAGCTGCTCCGCAATAAGTTCATTCTGGCGGCTGAGGTGTTGGCCAATGCTTAGCATGCCAGCCGCCAGAGTTTCATTAATGCGGTTCAACGCCTCAACCTGCAGCTGGTTTGTGGCCATCCACTCCGCCAGAAAATCCGCCACCTGCTGCTGACGGATCGCAGCATCCACCCCTTGCTGCTCGATCCTGTCCAGCGTCACCAACAGGCTCTCACTCAATGTCTCCTGTGGCTGGGGCTGGGGGCGACGTCTTGCTGGAGGCTGGACCACCTGCTCCACCTGTGGCTCTGCAGAGGAAGATGCTGCCGGTACATCCTGACTTTCTGCTTCTGCTAGGATAAGAATTGAAAACAATGTCACCATCACATACGCAATAAAAAATATCTTTCTAAATACAATGCATTACTATGACTTACCATCAAAAGCAGCAGCAAAGACCTCCACAGGGAGCTCACTGTCCATATTGGAGATCCCCCTGATCTCCCCCACATCGATGACGTCACAGGAGTCCAGCTCCAGGGGGGTATACTCCAAATGGTCAGGCATAGGACCGCTCCCGGTGGACATGCTGTTGTTGTACCGGTCAGTCATCTTCCTCTTCAGGGCAATTTTGAAGTCAGTCCACCTACAAGTTTAAAAATACAAATATCACCATGAGATATGTGCACCACTGTGCTACGTGTAGGGTTACCACCTAGTCCCTTTAATTCCGGACACATGTTACTTACACAGGTTCTGTGGCAGTTTAAAATTAGGTGAAGTGGAGTCTTGAAGTCAGCCAGCCACAGAACCTGTGTAATTAATATGTGTCCAGAATTAAAGGGACTAGGTGGTACCCCTAGCTACGTGACATTTCCTAGTGTGGGTGATCTTTTGTGCCATGTGTGGCCAAATATTTCTTTGATGGACAAAACCATGTGCACTGCAGGTGAGGCAGGTGTAAAACCCCACCCAAATCTGATTATCTCTGCACAAGTAACACCTGCCTCACCTGCAGTGCACATGGTTTTGTCCATCTAAGAAATATTTGGCCAGAAAGAGTGAACTAGAATAAGGGCCTCAGTTCCTGCTGGAGACTGCTGAAAAATTGCCCTGACAAACACACTAACCTTTTCTTCACCGCGTCCCAAGTTCTGACCACTGGTGACACCTGGTTCACTTCCTCTGTGATCTTGTCCCAAAGGTTTCTCCTTGCACTGGCACCCGGCTTCCTGGTTGCCAATTCAATCCATTCGCGTGCCCTGGGCACGAGAATTCGCATTTCGGCCTCTACAAATGCAGGGTTTCTCCTTCTGGTGGTGGTATCCTGCTCAGTCATCACCCTAGATGTTGCAGCACGTTTTCTGGTGGCCCCAGCTCTCTCACCATGCACCTGCTGGGTCACACCTGTTTGGAGAGATGCAACCTCTTGTTCTGGCTGGTTGCTTGGCCCTTGTGGAGCTGGTGGAGGTTCACCAGGGCCTGTTACTGAGGGGCCCGCTTGATCTTGCAGGCGACTCCTCTCTTGGGCCCTCCTTCTCCGCTCCTGTTCCCTCTTCTGTAATGCTTGAAGCAGGGATTCGGCTTGTGCTCTCTGCAGAGCTAAATTTACGCCGATATTTCCCGCCGATAATTGCCGCTTAAATTACGCAGGTCTCAATGCACCTGATCAATCACCCGTATATGTATATACACAGGTTGTGGAGCATTGTGGGCTACATCGTGAAATGTGTGCACCTGTCATTCCAATGATGAGTGTTGTCAGCTGGTATCTGTTGGAGTTCGTGTATGCTTTGTGAGTCAAATTTCAAAACATCACGTTATAATGCTTTCCTTACATATGTAATGTGTATGAAATTGTCATACAGCAACATGTTGCATTGTGGCCCTTTAGGCAGCGTAGTTATAAGTAGAGGGTTGCGTGTATTATTTTCCGCCTACTGTATATACAGTACTCCTCTTCATGCATATCGGTGTATCGTGCCCCCTTTAGGCAGCGTAGTTATAAGTAGAGGGTTGCGTGTATTATTTTCCGCCTACTGTATATACAGTACTCCTCTCCATGGATATCGGTGTATCGTGCCCCCTTTAAGCAGCGTAGTTATAGGTAGAGGGTTGCGTGTATTATTTTCCGCACACTGTAAATACAGTACTTCTCTCTTCATTGAATGCATGCTGTTGGTTGTGGTGTGTGTATATCGGAACGGTCCGCGTAAGTTTCTATTCGCATCCAGTTTGTTAATGTAAGAAGGATTAATAAAGTTAATACCAAACAAACAATTTTTTACACCAATCAGCAAGCACCAAAAGTGATATATGTACCTGCAATTAATAACTGCGCCATTGCCACCATGACTTCAACCAGGGCTAGGGCGTTTTCTATCCAGGAGCTATTGGCCTTGGTTGAGGTCATGGACCGCCGCCTGGGGCCCAGGGGCCCTTATGTATCGAATCGTGAAAAGCGGCGGGCATACAATGCTGCCCGCCGGCTAATTTTCGCCAGGACCGGCGTGGATAGGAGCCTGGCTCAACTGGAGCGGCGCTGGTCGGACCTGCGCCGGCGGCAGCCAGTGTTGCTCAGCACACTTCGCCGCCATATTGCCCGATGTAAGTTTTTATTTACTAGTATGCCTGCGTTATTTTGCAAATGTTTTCTGTACTTTTTATAAATGTGTCCCTGAGTATGTGGGTGTATATGGGTGTATATGGGGGTGTATATGGGTGTATATGGGGGTGTATATGGGTGTATATGGGGGTGTATATGGGTGTATATATGGGGTATATGGGTGTATATGGGGGGTATATGGGTGTATATGGGGGGTATATGGGTGTATATGGGGGTGTATATGGGTGTATATGGGGGTATATGGGGGTGTATATGGGTGTATAGGGGGTGTATAGGGGGGGGGTTTAAGTAGTTGATCAGTTTTTGGGTGTAGGATATCAAATAGTTTGCATGATAAATGTCTGAAATTTCACAGCAATGATAATTTTGAAGGTTATGAGCATGACTAATGTGAATTTTTCTTTCCCCCTTTTTTATGAAACCCAATCTTCGATTTCTATGCCATCAACATGAACATTTCAGCACGGGCAAGGGCACGCATTGAAGCCCGGGAGCAGGCAGCCCGGGACCAGGCAGCCGAGGAGGAGGAGGAAGAGGAGGAGGAAGAAGAGGAAGAGGAAGAGGAGGAGGAGGAAGAGGAGGAGGAGGAGGAGGAGAAGAAAGAGGAGGAGGAAGAGGAGGAGGAGGAAGAGGAGGAGGAGGAAGAGGAGGAGGAGGAAGAAGAGGAGGAGGAAGAAGAGGAGGAGGAAGAAGAGGAGACCCAGGGTGCAGTTTGCACCCACACAATTTCCCCATCCCCCACCCCCTCCACAACCCCCACCCCCTCCACAACCCCCCCCCTCCCCAACCCCCACCCCCTCCACAATCCCCCCCCTCCACAACCCCCACCCCCTCCACAACCCCCACCCCCCCCCCTCCCCACCCCATTTCCAACCCCCCTACACCTCTCCACCACCCACCCCCAAACCTCTCCACTCCCCAGTCACACCCACTACCTCGGTCCAAACACCAGGACCATCCTCCTTGCTCCTGCCCCCCCCAACCACTCCACAGCCAACCAGCGGCGCCCAGGATGGCTCAAGTAGCCGTAAGTAAATAATGTGTCTAATGTTGACCTACACATTTCTACACATAAACAATCACAACAACCACATATGTGTATCCAACATCAACATTAGTTGCAACATATCACTGCAGGCCGACCATGAGGTGTGTCCTGTCCTTCTCCAGGAACAAGGCTCCCCTTGGTGGTTTTTTTGAGTGTGGCCATGCCTCACCCCTTGAATAATTGACATAACAGTACATCCAATGAGATATCCGACATTAGTGGTGTGGTAGTTATGTGGCTCCAGGTGTTGGGTAACTCCAGTTCCCAGCATGATGTGCAACACAGGGCCAGATTATAATGGAGGCGCAAGGGGTCAGTGCCCCTGGGACCCCCTCTAGCTAGGGGCCCCCTGTGGTTGTCATTTTTTTTTTAAAAAAGAAAATGTTTAAGTTATGTTTTTTTTTTTTAGCTAAATGTTTTGTGCATGGGTGGGGTAGTGCTGCAGCTTCACCTATCTGCCAATGTGACAATGATTTATGGTGCTGAGCATCGGGAGGCAAGGCACACTGATTGCACAAGTGTGCAGTGCATTTCTGGGAGTTGACTAAGTCCCATGACACTTTGCACCAGAGGACAGAGGCTGAGAAGTTTGTGCTGAGCTCTGATTGGTGGAGCTCATTACATGCTTCTCAGGTCCATGGAGAACAGCAGCAGCAGCTTAGTCATAGGAGGGTTTTTAATCAGAGGCAGCACTAGGACTGTGAGGTCTCCTCCAGAGTAAGGGGCAGAGGGACAAACACAGGCTTTTCATGTGGTATGTGTATATATATATATGGTGTCTATTATTATTCCGAGTGCCGCCAACCCCCTGTCTATATATATATATATATATATATATATATATATATATATATATCCCCTGCAGGTAACCATTGACCAAGTTTATTCTGCCTTTACTCTATGTTTTGACAGTATAATATTCGCCCATGCAGTGTGCGGCCAGTAATGACAAGTGCAAGGGGGCCCCCCGCTCTAAAGTACCCCGGGCCCCCCAAAGGCTTAATCTGCCACTGGTGCAACTTAAATGTAGAGATTGTTTTGGTAATAGTGTGTGAGGCCATGCGGATGCATGCTTTACAAACATAGCTGTAGGCCTATAATTTGTACAGCAATGTCCTAAATTTAAAATAGTAAGGAGTGCTTAAGCCACAACAATGTCATAACCCTTAAATAGCACAGGCTAATTGTGAGGTTAGAGGAGAGTCCCCCAAAACCAAAGTACCAATTGGGATACAGCATACATTCATTGATGAAGGAGTAATTGAATTAATGTTATTTACTATGTACAGTATGTGTGTGTTAACATATTATTTTTTAGTACTGTGTTTACAGCAGACCCATCTTCAATGTAGTTTCTAAATGTATGTGGCCTTCACACATAACTCTGAACTTTTTATTATGTACAAATACAACAAACATTTGTGTATATTAATTTTTTGTTTTATCCCTTCATTACAGACACTGAACAGCAGCAGGAGGAGGTGGCCGCAATAATGCGGAAAATAATGGTCACCCTGGTGTACCTGCAGCTACTTTTTGGGCTTCTGGAGGCCCGCCTTTAATTTTTTATTTATCCCCCCCCCCTTTTTATTTTTGTATCCAATAAAAGTTTTATTACAGTTCGAAATTGCCTGTGTTTTTACTAATAAATATGTTAGAGGGCGTGTAAGGGTAGGTACATACAGATGTGTACTGTAAGTTATACTTGTAATTTGAGGTGAGGGGTAACGATTGATGTGTGAATGTGTGTGTTTTTGAGTAAAATAACACATAGTGAAAATGCATGAATGTTTAATGTTGTTCGATTAAAACATCACACATAACATCAGGGTAGGTATACATGTTACACATTTTGGACAAAGTAATTACGTACATAATTTAGTACATATACAGAAACACCAACATAACTTGATTTAAAAGTAACAGCAATATGGGGACACATAGATAGTGATTAAAATGCCACATTAGAACATAACAAATATACATGTAATGTGGGTTAAAATGTAGTTTTATTAGGTCTTTATTAAGGTAGACAATTGAGTTAATAGAAAACAATAAGTGAATAACAAATCGATTAATTAATCAATTGTCAGATTAGTAGTTGAGAGGCAAGATTTGCAGGTCCATATATGTGAAGGGTATGCCAGCGTGCACGGACGTACGCTCACTCTCACGAGCGGTGACATAAGCTGAGTTTTCCATTGAAAACAATAGGGACCCGTCCGTGCAAACTGGCGTACGCTCAGATCGCCGCAAGAAGGCGGTGGGGAGACGGAGGAAAGACGGCCGTAGACGGCGCCGTACGCTCAGTTGTACGCCTGTTGTCGGAGTGCAAGGGCTGGCCCGTCCGCGTACGTTGCCGTACGCTCATTTGTACGGCACTCCCCTTCTACGGTATTTCTGGCCGTACGTAAGCGGCTGATTTGTGGGTGGACTTAACCCTAACGGCCGCGTACGGCTAGCGTGCGGTAATTGTGAACGTACGCACGTTTGGCCGCTCCGATCAGAATAATGCCCTATATCCCTGCATCCGTGCACTCAGACCATCCTGTGCTACCTTGTATAAGATACAGCAGCCAGTTACATCCTGTATTGTACATAGGGCGGTATTCAATGTGAATACCGGCGACGTGCAGCGAATCCTGTTTAGGATTCACTGCACATTCGCCACTGCTCGCTGCATTCCGGAGCCTCGCCGGCGCCGGTATTCAATGAGTCAGGGGCTCGCTGCCCCTGCCCGGCGAATTTGAGCTCCTGCGGCGGACGCGGCAGGGAGCCTGAGGACGGTGGCAGGCAGGGAGATGGAAGTCTCCCTGCCTGCCCCAGAACGTTTGTGGGGGGGGAGGTGGGCTCCCCGGGTGCCAGGCAGCACAGGCTGCCCCCCCGGGGGTGCCAGCAGGGGACCGCGTGTATTCACTACACCCGATCATGCATATGTAACGATCGGGTGCAGTGAATATATGAATAACTAATGAGCAGCTCGGCTCCGGCGCCCCCTGCTGGCTGGTCAGTGTAAAAAAAAAGAAAAAATAAATATATATTTTTTAAATTAAATATATATTCTTGTGCTTACAGCACATGAATAAAAAGAGCATGCCCCTCCTCAGAATAAAATTCCAGATTTTTTGACACCAAATGTAAAAAACAAAACACTTTATTTTAAAAGTTCACATTCCACTTCACCATAAAAAGATAGCGATTGCTACTCGGTGAATCATGGCGAAAAAAACCTTGAAATGTATTCGCCATCTGGTCATTGAATAGGGTGATTCACCGTTTTAGTCAGAAATTCGCCTTACAGCACAAAATCGCCATAAAAACCTGGCGAATCAGCCTCATTGAATACCGCCCATTGTGTCTGTAATGCTGAAGATGTCCTTTCCAATTATCCCGTCCTAACATGTATACACATTGGGCATTTTTAAGCATTGCTACCAAATACTGACACAGTAGATAAATAGAGTCATAGGCAGGGCCGGTGCTAGGGTGTCTGGCGCCCTCCTGCAAACCAAAAATTTGCCCCCACCCAGCTAAGGGTGATTGCAATAGTATTCACCAGTCTACTTTTTTACTTTACTGTATTGCACTATACTGTATATTTATGTTTTATTTCAGTTATTTAAGATATACTGTACATGTATGCGAGTATATTTCTAGCATCCGGGCAGCAGTGCAGCACAGGTCTTCTCACCACAAAACTTCATTGTTTATGCAACCTTCCTGTTTTCCCCTTTTTTTTAAATAACTGAGCGCTATTGCCACTAGGGTTGCCATCTCACTCTTCCTTGATTCCTGGAGACCCCCCCCCCCATTCTGATTCTAATGCGCGCGGATGAGTGGGCGTGGCCTTATGATGTAGGCATGGTCTAATAAAAAGTGGGTGTGGTGTCTAAAATATAAGCAGTTATTAAGAAGCTGGAGCTTGAAGAAGTGAATAACAAGCTGGCCGAAGAAGAAGACAACTTCTTCTCGTCACCTTTTCAGTTTTCACTCTCTTTACAGGGAAGAGTGACAGTGGGTGACAAATGGTGACAAAATGGAAGTGTGGGATTAGTATGCAGCAATTCAATAAGGCAGTTGGCCGTTATGTAATTTGCATTAGGTGAAGGAAAGGCAGCGTTAAGTGGCTCACAAAGTAGTGGAGAACTACAAGTCCCAGCAGTCTCCGCATATATAGCCTATCTGACAAGCAGTGGGCCAGTACAATTACCTTCAGCTGCTGGGGCGACTCTGTGTCCGGGCTTCCCTCCCTGTGCGGTGTGTGCAGATGGTGATGTCCCCGCTGAAGACGTGAGCCAGGCTGTGTCTGTTTCGGAGTCCCCGCTGCAGCTGCCGCCGGACGAGCTCAGGTCTCTGATTGGTGAAAGTGAGTGATTCTCCCTCATCAGGAAACAGCTGTGATTGGCGGAGACACCTGTCAAGCATGGGTGCGGGAAGTTGAGCTGGTTGCTATAGCCAATAGCCAACAGGGGAGAGCTAGCGTAAAACTTGGAATAAGGGACAAGCATGATGCAGCCGCTCACTAACAGCAGGTGGAGAGCGGTCTGTCAGCAGCGGCTGGACACTGGGGACGGGGGGAGGCAGCAATGGAGGGCTGGAGGCTTTTTCAGACACCCAGATTCCGGGAGAATCCCGGAATCTGTGAAACTGGAAAAGCCTCCTTGAGGGTTGCCACCAAAAACGGGAGATTCACAGAAATCCGGGAGAGGTGGCAACTCTAATTGCCACCCATACACGGTGCGACGGGGTGGTGCGATGAGATGCGTGTTCCTACACACATCACATGGCACAGCACATGAAGTATGTGCTGCAGGTACTTTTTGAACAAGATTGCATCGCATCTAGTTCAAAACGCACGGTGCAAGAGCCCATCGTATGTGTTTTGAAATAGATGCAATGCAATCTAGTTTAAAATGCATCGCACCGTGTATGGGAGGCATATGAGGGGGTTCATCAGATAGCTAGATAAATAGACAGACAGAGCTATATTTTAGACAGAGATAGATTTTAGACATAGATAGATAGATAGATAGATAGATAGATAGATAGATAGATAGATAGATAGATAGATAGATAGATAGACAGAGAGACAGACAGAGAGATAGACAGGCAGAGAGAAAGACAGGCAGACAGAGAGATAGACAGACAGACAGAGAGATAGACAGACAGACAGAGAGATAGACAGGCAGACAGAGAGATAGACAGACAGACAGAGAGATAGACAGACAGACAGAGAGATAGACAGACAGACAGACAGACAGAGAGATAGACCGGCAGAGAGATAGACAGGCAGAGAGATAGACAGGCAGACAGAGAGAAAGACAGACAGACAGACAGAGAGATAGACAGACAGACAGACAGACAGAGAGATAGACAGGCAGAGAGATAGACAGGCAGACAGAGAGAAAGACAGACAGACAGACAGAGAGATAGACAGACAGACAGAGAGATAGACAAACAGACAGAGAGAGACAGACAGACAGAGAGACAGATAGATCAATAGATAGTGAGAGATATAGAGATATAGACACAGACAAATAACAACAAACTCACCCAGCCAGCTCCTCTGTAGGCTCCCGGGCCATCTCTCTTGTGCACTGTGCAGAGCTTCACACTGAGATGGGGGCATCTAGTGGCTCCTGCTAGTACTGCAGTTAGCAGTAACTCCGGAGCTTTCCTCTGCCTCCTCCGACGCTCAGCTGACCCTTCTCCGCGTGCAGGTGGGTGCTTAATTTTGCCGACGCCGCAACAGCGTCTCACAGACAGCAGCAGGGTGCAGAGGAGGGAGAGCGCCTCTGCTGGCCGGCGCCTCCCTGCTTTGCATCCCTCGCTGAGCGGGTTCCGCCGGCCCTGGTCATAGGGGTACATATACTAAGATGGGAGTTCCATTGAAGATGTGATGTTGTCCATGGCAACCAATCAGATTCTATTTATGTATTTAGCACCTTATAAAGGTTAACGTGTGTTTTTAATGTGCTGTTTAATTTTTTGAGCTTTTTCATCATTTACCATCTGCGGGACTATAACCGAGAAGGGTAACGTGTGCTGACTGCACATACTTGGTAATTGGGGATCTACGTGTTGCGTCGAAGATTTCTGTGTCAGCATTTTCCCCATGTTGATGTTGTGTATGTCAGCCTTTTGGGGTTCATAATATCTCGGGTGTAGATGTATTGTGAAATTACAAACAGTAATATTTAGATACATACATACTGTACATACAGATGCAGCGCCTCTCAGCCAGCCCAGGGAATCGGCAGATTCCCCCTGAGCTGGTGGAGAGGCGCTGCATCTGACGGGGACGCACGTCCGTCTCACGTGCATGAGTGTCCCCTTTACATGATGGCGCGTCCCCTACACACGGCGGCGGGTGGCAGAACCCCTGCCCGTCTCCGCTTCAGGGAGACGGGCAGGGTTAGGTGGAGGGGTGCAGGCAGCTATGGAGGAGCGGAGGGTGGCGGTGGGCTCTGTCAGAACAGGGCGCGTGAGCATCTCTTGCACGCACGCCCCCTTCTGGTGGATGGTGAGCAGCGGCGATTGATGATAGATTCTAATGAGATCTGCTCCATCTGTACAGTCATACATGCTATGTACATACATACATGCTATATACATACATACTATGTTTTTATGTTTTTCATAATAATCTTTACTCCGAGTCTTTTATCACATTGTAATAACAAGCGACAGTTATTACTATTTCACATAAAATGATTCATGTATTATTATAAATGTATTATTAGAATGAACATTTAATATTGTAACTAATTCTAATTTGAAATTAGAATTAATTACAATATGAAAAGTTCATTATAATAATAAACCTCACCCCTGATTTCTTCCATTTTATTTGGACAATGACTTGGACAATGATTATTCTAACCTGTAGGTGGTGCTGATGTTACTAATCACAGTGGTTACTAATCGTAGTTGTTACTATTTAGAATAGAATAGAATAGAATCAACTTTATTGGCCATGTGTGCTTGCGCACACTAGGAATTTTTTGTGGATTACAGTGCAGCATCAAGCAGGGATGAAAAGGGGGGGAGGGAGACATTACATATATTACATAAAGACATTACAAGCATTTAATTTCTAGCATACGACTATGGTGGTCAGGTCGCCAAGTAGGGACACGTTGTTTGGCTGTTGATATTGGGATTGCATTCGCTTTGATTGGATTGTTCAGGTTATGGACGGCTAACGGAAAGAAGCTTCTTGCGGATCTGGACGTTTTGACGGGGATGGACCTGAACCGTCTTCTGGATGGTAGGATGTCGAACAGGTTGTGACCAGGATGCAGCTTGTCGTTTGCGATCTTCTCAGCACGTTTCCTTACCCTGGATGAGAACAGATCCCTTATCGGGGGGAGGTCGGTCCCTATGATCCTTTCCGCAGTCTTCCCTACCCTCTGCAGTTTTTGTTTGTCGTTCTCGCTTGCGCCACCGTACCAGATTGTGATCGAGGAACATAAGACAGACTCCACGATGGCGGTGTAGAATACGCACAGCAGCTCCTGTGGGATGTTGAATTTCCTGAGTTGCCTCAGGAAGAACAGGCGCTGTTGGGCCTTTTTGATGTTTGTGGTTATGTTTAATCCCCATCTTAGGTCACTGGACATGGTTGTCCCTAGGAATTTGAAGGAATCAACCCGCGACACCACTGCATTGGCTATTGTTATCGGGGCTAGTGCATTTGGTTTTTTCCTGTAGTCGACCACCATCTCAACTGTTTTGGTGGGGTTTAGATCGAGGTTGTTGCAGCTGCACAACTGTGTCTGCTTCTCCACTGCTCCCCTGTACGCGGTCTCGTCACCATCCTTGATTAGGCCGATGATAGTGGTGTCATCTGCGAATTTGATGATTTTCACTGACTGCTCAGCTGAGGTGCAGTCATTTGTGTAGAGAGAGAAGAGCAGAGGGGAGAGGACGCATCCTTGGGGGGCTCCAGTACTGATTGTTCGTGTGCTGGACGAGAAGGCGCCGGCTTTGACCACCTCTTCCCTTGCTGTTAGAAAGTCCACTATCCATGAACATGTTGATCCTGGGACTCCTAAGGAGAGGAGTTTTGGCTGCAGGATGCCGGGAACGATAGATTTAGCTCACTACATAACCGGGTAAGAAACTTTTCAAATGCAACAAATTGCTACATTTAGTATTTTTTTTGACTATTCAGCACATTTCAAATTATACAAATAGAAAGAAGCAAAAATATATTCATTGTGCGGTGCACTGCGGACTGAAGAATATCAGTTCCAAATACTTTTTGTTTACATTTAAGACAACACATGTTGTCCTTTTGACTGTCGACCATCCCAATGCCGACTTAATGCTTGTTTTGACCGTCTGACCATGGGGATGCAGTCATTTGGTCTACAGCATAATGGTCGACAGTCATTAGGTCGACACCATTATGTCGACATGGGAAAAGGTCGACATGTGTCTAGGTCGACATAGGAAAAGGTCAACATGATTCTAGGTCGAAAAGGACATTAGTTCGACAGGTCGTTAGTTCGACATGTCATTAGTTCGACAGTCAAAAGGTCGACATGGGGTTTTCACTGTTTTTTTGAGCTGACATGTGCCGACAGGCGGTATTTCATGCCCTACCATCCACTAGGGCATGGTGGGAGAATAAAATAGTGTGCCGACGCATCGCGAGCGCAGCGAGCAATGCAAGTGGATGCGGTGCACTTTAAACTGTGTCCATGTCGACTGTGTTGACATCCAGGTCAAAAAACAGTGAAAAATCCCATTTCGACCTTTTGACTGTCGACCTAAACATTGTCGAACTAATGACCTGTCAAACTAACGACCTGTCGAACTAATGACCTTTCAACCTAGACCCATGTCGACCTTTTCCCATGTCGACCTAATGGTTTTGAACTAATAACTGTTGACCATCATGCTGTAGACCAAATGATCCCAACCTCCGACCCTGTAGACCTTCGGCCTGTCAACCTATTTCATGTGTCTACCAAAGCAATGTTGACTGTAAGTGGTCTACCTAATGTAAGTTGACCATACAGTCGACCTAGCGACCATGTCCCCCAAAAAACAGTCTAAAATAAGAAGAAACTAAGTGTATGTGTCTGGATAATACTCCTGTATTGGAGAATAAGGGATGTTCTAATGTTTTCGGACCTCTGCGCTGGCTACCACATTTTTACTAATCGCACATAAAAGCTGGTGATCCCCTCTACAGTGCTGCCCGGGTGGAGGGGCGATCAGATTTCTTATTCCATAATAAAAATGTTTTTGTTTTACTTAGTGAAGAATGGGTCATAGGCAATGTTCCCTCTAATTTTACGAAGGCTGTGTGCAGCAAAAGATTTTGGCTGTGCAACTTTGGAAGGAAATTTAAATTTATATATAACTGGAAAATGACGTTCAGCATTTGTGCTAACTTTACTTCAAAATGATATTAAACATTAAAACATTCAAATCACAACACACAATGGAGTTAATGGGCGGTATTCAATGAGGCTGATTCGCCAGGTTTTGATGGCGATTTTGTGCTGTAAGGCGAATTTCTGACTAAAACGGTGAATCACCCTATTCAATGACCAGATGGCGAATACATTTCAAGGTTTTTTTCGCCATGATTCACCGAGTAGCAATCGCTATCTTTTTATGGTGAAGTGGAATGTGAACTTTTAAAATAAAGTGTTTTGTTTTTTACAATTGGTGTCAAAAAATCTGGAATTTTATTCTGAGGAGGGGCATGCTATTTTTATTCATGTGCTGTAAGCACATGAATATATATTTAATTTAAAAAAATATATACATTTTTTTTTTTACACAGACCAGCCAGCAGGGGGCCGGAGCCGAGCCGCTCATTACATATTCATATATTCACTTCACCCGATCATTACATATGCATTATCGGGTGTAGTGAATATACCCGGTCCCCTGCTGGCACCCCCGGGGGTCAGCCTGTGCTGCCTGGCACCCAGGGAGCCCACCTCCCCCCCACAAACGTTCTGGGGCAGGCAGGGAGACTTCCATCTCCCTGCCTGCCACCGTCTTCAGGCTCCCTGCGGCATCGCCGCAGGAGCTCATATTCGCCGGTCAGGGGCAGCGAGCCCCTGACTCGTTGAATACCGGAGCCGGTGAGGCTCCGGAACGCAGCGAGCAGTGGCGAATGTGCAGCGAATCCTAAACAGGATTCGCTGCACGTCGCCAGTATTCACATTGAATACCGCCCAATGGGTGAAACACACATTAATTGAGTCCACAACTGCAAAAAGGGACCACTGCTGCTTTGTGCGCTCTGTTGTAATGTCTGTGCGCACACTCGTCGAGTTTAGAGGGAACACTGGTCATATGGTCTACAAGAGGAAGGTCGACATGCATCAAGGTCGACACGTGTGAAGGTCAACATGGGGTTAGGTCGACAGGGTCAATAGGTTGACGCAATCATTGGGTCGACATGAGCAAGGTCCACAGTCAAAAGGTCGACATGGGGTTTTTCACTTTATTCATCCCGAATGTTGACAATGTGGACATGGACACTAAAAACTGCACTGCATCCCCTTGCATGGCTCACTGCGATCGCTATGCTTCGGGCACGGTGCCTCGCTGCACTCGGTACACTATTTTATTCTCCCGCCACGCCCTGGTGGATGGTAGGGCAGGAAATTCCACCTAACAGTTACAAAAAGCCTGTTGACCAAGCCCATGTTGAACTAATGCTTGTGTCGACCTAATGTCCCCGTCAACCGTCAGTCATGTGGACCTTCATGCATGTCCACCTTCAGTGGTCAACCCAATGCATATCGACCTTCCCCTTGTCGGCTTAGTGACCGTATCCCTGTATCCTTAGCGGTTATGGCGCAAAGGGTCAACAGGTCAACAAAAATATTTGACATGGATAAGATCGATACTAGCAAAAATTGTATATGGCACATGAGAGGAAAGACATGGATTTTTTTTTGGGGGGGGGGGGGGCGGGGGTGTAGATCTCCTTACGTGCTGACCAAACTTGGGCAATTTTTTTTAAAGCAGCAATTTTTTGCCTTTTAAATGTCTTTTTACAAAACCGTCTTAGTTCTACCAGCATCCCGCACCTCTGCTGACCCCGGACGCTATTACTGATGGCACCACATGGATGGAAATGAAAAAAGGCAAAAGAAAGAAGAAAAAATCATGTCAAACGTTTGTTGGCCTATCCCCATCGATTTATGGACCGGACGCCATCCTTACCAGCTCCAGATGAAGAGAGTCCCACAACCCTAACTGAACATAGAAAATTCAAGAATTCTTTTCCTCTCTGTGGTATGTAGAAAAGGTTTTGTTAATCCCCAGGATATGTTGTGACTTATTATCACATTATCTACAGTACATGGATGTGTATTATTAGGTGGACCACTATTGGTCAACAGGCAATAGGTCAACACATGACAAAGATCGACATGGTCTAGGTTGACACAAGCAAAACGTCAACAAAAGCTAATTGTCGATGCGTTAATGGTCAACACATGAAAAGGTCAACATGGGTTTTTAACTTTTTTGGTAATGTCAAAATCAGGTATAGATCATTGGATAGACACCAGCGCCCACTCTCACTCTCCTGTTCAGACACCAACTAGGTCGGCAAGCATTAGGTCGACACCACTAGATTGACATGCATGAAGGTTGACATGACTGAAGGTTGACATGCATGAAGGTCTACGTAACATGGGTTAGGGTCATTAGGTCAACATAAGCATTCGGTCAACAAGGGTAAGGTCGACAGTCAAAAGGTGGATGGTAGGGCATGAAACACCGCCTGTCGGCACATGTCAACTCGAAAAAAAAGTGAAATCCCGCATACTGACCTTTTGACTGTCAACCTTCCCCATGTTGATGCCATGTAAGTGGTGTTTTCAATGCCACAGCAAGGGGGATTTCTACGGAGGTTTGCCACAAATGAAAGGAATCAGTGAGGTGGAAAACAATTGATAATATTTGCTGTGCAGCATACCGTGAGAATTGCGGCCCGCAGTGACAGGGTATCATCGTGCACGATATCCTTTAAATCAATTTTATTCTTATTCTTTTGTCATTGATTGTCATGGTTATTGCATAATTCCATATTTCTTCTAGCGGTGATCCGTGATTATTTGCTGCACAATAAAATATCCTATCACCGTCCTCACGTGTGGTGACAGTATTGTGTGTGGTTGTGTTTGGGGTATTGCTTGCTCGGGGTTCTTTGTCCCTCTACCCTCCGAGTTCAGGCGAGTGAAGCAGGCAGGCCGCAGACTTATGACACCAAGAGAGGATCCCGACAGAGCTCAAGGTACCGGTCTCACCCATTCATGCAGTCTAACAACATGACGCTTCGACACAGCAGTTATTAATGCTATGCTCCAGCAGTCCCCTAATTAATATTATGCACCATAGTAGTTCCCTGGTTTATTTAATAAAACAAAGTCGTACTGTAGTTCACATTACTGTCATTGTAGGACTGCCAGTAAACAATATGCCACACAATACCCTCCAATTTTCCTCCTCGTCTCTTTGAGGCGAATTACTGCCAGTGACCACTTGACAGAGCAAATTCCTCCTTAGCAGAAAGTGAAAACAAAATGATCTGTTTCAAACTTGCTGGATATGAAGAGAGGTAGATGTGAAGACAGAGATTTCAGGTGGGAGCAGATAGGGTCTAAGCCGTGGGTCTTCAAACTGTGGCCCCCCAGATGTGCTGGAACTACATGTCCCAGCATGCCCTGACCGTTTTGGTATGCTCTTATAGAAAAAATGTGGCAATGCATGCTGGGACATGTAGTTTCACAACATCTGGAGGGCCGCAGTTTGAAGACCCATGGAGACTCTAAGCTGTCATTTTGACAGGCTTTTAACAGTAGTTTATATATCGCTATTATAATATTTTTTTAGCAACTACAGTCCATGGTAAGAAGCATAAACCTATGCACAGGGTAGCGCAGATGGTTTAATGGTTAGCATTACTGCCTCACAGCGCTGAGGTCATGGGTTCTATTCCCACCATGTGTTATATATACGGGGCAGTACGGATGGTGTAATGGTTAGCATTACTGCCTCACAGCGCTGAGGTCATGGGTTCTATTCCCACCATGTGTTATATATACGGGGCAGTACGGATGGTGTAATGGTTAGCATTACTGCCTCACAGCGCTGAGGTCATGGGTTCTATTCCCACCATGTGTTATATATACGGGGCAGTACGGATGGTGTAATGGTTAGCATTACTGCCTCACAGCACTGAGGTCATGGGTTCTATTCCCACCATGTGTTATATATACGGGGCAGTACGGATGGTGTAATGGTTAGCATTACTGCCTCACAGCACTGAGGTCATGGGTTCTATCCCCACCATGTGTTATATATACAGGGCAGTATGGATGGTGTAGTGGTTAGCAATACTGCCTTACCGCACTGAGGTCATGGGTTCTATCCCCACCATGTGTTATATATACGGGGCAGTACGGATGGTGTAATGGTTACATTACTGCCTCACAGCACTGAGGTCATGGGTTCTATCCCCACCATGTGTTATATATACAGGGCAGTATGGATGGTGTAGTGGTTAGCAATACTGCCTTACCGCACTGAGGTCATGGGTTCTATCCCCACCATGTGTTATATATACGGGGCAGTACGGATGGTGTAATGGTTACATTACTGCCTCACAGCGCTGAGGTCATGGGTTTGCACATTCTTCCCATACTTCCGTGGGTTTACTCCGGGTACTCTGGTTTCCTCCCACAGTCCCCAAAAAATATACTGGTAGGTTAATTGGCTTCCAACAAAAAAAAAAAAAATAACCCTAGAATGTCTGTGTGCGTGTACATGTGGTAGGGAATATAGATTGTAAGCTCCACTGGGGCAGGGACTGATGTGAGTGTTCTACTATACTCTGTACAGCGCAGCAGAATATGTGTGCGCTATATAAGAACCTGTTAATAAATAAATAATCAACAGGTAACTGGATGAATAAGCAACATTCAGCCGAATGACTTGCCCCTTTTGAAGAGTGTTAGAAACCTATACTTAGAATGGCCAAATTCATTGTGGTTGCTAAAAACTTGTCCTAACTGCAGTGTCAGACTTAATGCACCTACCAATGACAGAATAATCCCTTGTAAAGAAAGACAGTGAATATTAATGCCAACTTCCTTTTCTTCAAGTGAATATAAAATATTGATGCCAACTTCCCTTTCTGTATGTTTATATAACATATTTGCTGTATCTGGGTGTTATAATACCTTGGAACAATACCAGCTTTCATAAAACAAAGGAGTCAAGCAAATCACAGTGGACTGACATCACAATTGTTACAGATACTACTTTGAATCAGATAAATGCCCAGGTATATTTTATATGATTTTCCGCATTTATTTTCCAGTATTTAAAATTTTTTTTTTTAGTCGTACATGAGGAGGAGGGTTATACCAGTGATGTATTCATAACATGTAATTTAATTATTTCAAACCTAATAGCAAATGCATATTTAACTACCAAAACAAATTTACGATAAGCACCTTGTTCTACCAGACTCAAAGGAGGGTAATTTATACCCCTTCCACTAATTAGAGATGATATATTATTGTATGATTCCACATGTGTGCATCATCTCTAATTTCCTCTTAATCCATCTAATATTTAAGTTAGTGAGGTATGCACCTCTGAAATAATTTTGGGATGAAGAAGATATACTGTACAAAAATACAAAAAAAAAAAAACCTTTTGACCCACTTTATTCTTCACTTCCCTGTGAGTGGGGTACGCCCTTTAATTCACAGCCTAATAGAAGAAACACACTGGCACCTTTTGCACTTTTTTATTATCTCCTTTAAACAATATTACACATTGTATTGTTGTATTTTCTTTCACATTGCCACTTCCAGATCACCTTGACTAATCACCATGATCATTTCATTGTGCGTAGTGAGAACTACACACCTCAACGAAAGAGTTCAAATACTTTTTTCTCCTCTGATACATATGAGGAAAGTATATTATTTGTTTTGTGTACATTGATTTTATTGCCCATCTTTTTTTGATAATTTAATAGCGCTTGTGATAGTTTTTGTCATTCAATTTTTTCCTTGCATCAAAAAAGAGAGCGCTAGCAGTATAAAATGCACAGTTAATTTTATTCGGATTCAGTATGAAATCCCGGCGGTCGGGATCCCAGCGTTCAAATTCCCAACGCCGGAATCCCGACCGCCGAAATCCCGACAAGGGGGTAACGTGGATCGCCCCCCTTTGCGGGCTCGCTGCCCTCGCCACGCAGCGGGCCCGGTGCCTCGCTACGCTCGGCACGCTAATTTATTCTCAGTCCAGGGGTGTCGTGGACACCCACGGAGGGAGAAAGTGTCGGGATTTCGGCGGTCGGGATTTCGGCGGTCGGGATTCCAGCGTCGGGATTCTGAACGCTGGGATCCCGAACGCCGGGATTTACACTGCATCCCTTTTATTCACATATAAAAATCAAACTAATTGATAAAGCAGCTAAAAAAAGGCCTTATAGGTGTTTAAGATCTATATATCCAGTTAATAAATATATTGATTTAGAGGCAGACCCCACTGTGAGTCTCCATGCACTCCACACTGCTATAATGTGGGCAGCACGGATGGTGTAATGGTTATAGCATTACTGCCTCACAGCACTGAGGTCATGGGTTCTATCCCCACCATGTGTTATAAATATGGGGCAGTACGGATGGTGTAATGGTTACATTACTGCCTCACAGCACTGAGGTCATGGGTTCTATCCCCACCATGTGTTATATATACGGGGCAGTACGGACGGTGTAATAGTTAGCATTACTGCCTCACAGCACTGAGGTCATGGGTTCTATTCCCACCATGTGTTATATATATACGGTGAACATTACTGCCTCACAGCACTGAGGTCATGGGTTCTATTCCCACCATGTGTTATATATACAGGGCAGCACGGACGGTGTAATGGTTATCATTACTGCCTCACAGCACTGAGGTCATGGGTTCTATTCCCACCATGTGTTATATATACGGGGCAGTAGGGACAATGTAATGGTTAGCATTACTGCCTCACAGAGCTGAGATCATGGGTTCTATTCCCACCATGTGTTATATATACGGGGCAGTACGGATGGTGTAATGGTTACATTACTGCCTCACAGCACTGAGGTCATGGGTTCTATTCCCACCATGTGTTATATATACGGGGCAGTACGGATGGTGTAATGGTTACATTACTGCCTCACAGCACTGAGGTCATGGGTTCTATTCCCACCATGTGTTATACATTACTGCCTCACAGCACTGAGGTCATGGGTTCTACATGGGTTCTATTCCCACAGTGACGTGCGGTGGTGGCTGTGAATGGAAAGGCACTGTCACAGCCATCACCGCACCCCCCCCCCCCCCCGGGCCTGGCGGCAAGGGAAGGTTGCTGCCTGGCTGCAGCCGACACCTGCAGCCCCCCCCTCCAGCAGCAGCCAGCAACCTTCCCCCGCCGCCATCTCCGTCCTCCCCGCCAACCCCCCATTCCGCACCTGGCCGCCGCCGACACCAGCGCCGCAGCAGCCGTCCCCGGCCGCCACCTCTGTCCCCCGTCATAAAATTGTGTACTTACCAGGCAGCGGAGAGGGACACAGCACGCGGCAGGGAACCGGGACTCGGGAGCCAGGGCACAGGGGAGCAGGGGAGGGGGGAACAAAAGTGACACTGTCATGCTTAAATGACAGGGGCTGGTGTGATTGGACAGCAGCTGGATCTGCTGTCCAATCACAGCAGCCCTTGTCAATTAGGCACTTCTAGAAGTGCCGCTTTTGGCGTTATTTTTAATGGTCTTTTTTAGCCAACTGCTTAGCCCCGCCCCCCGCTTCATCCCATTGCCGTTCTTTATGGGAGGCACGCTTATCGGTGCCTCCCAAACTAGATTAAATAATTCAATCTAGTAAAATAATCTAAAGAAAATACTTATGACACAGAATATGTGTCATAGGTATATTCTTTGTATTATTTTGAAACAAAATGACAGGGGAAGCACTGCCTCCCCTGCCTCCCCTGACTGCACGTCCCTGTATTCCCACCATGTGTTATATATACGGGGCAGTACGGATGGTGTAATGGTTAGCATTGCTGCCTCACAGCGCTGAGGTCATGGGTTCTATTCCCACCATGTGTTATATATACGGGGCAGCACGGATGGTGTTATGGTTAGCATTGCTGCCTCACAGCACTGAGGTCATGGGTTCTATTCCCACCATGTGTTATATATACACAGGGCAGTATGGATGGTGTAATGGTTACATTACTGCCTCACAGCACTGAGGTCATGGGTTCTATTCCCACAATGTGTTATATATACGGGGCAGTACAGACGGTGTAATGGTTAGCATTACTGCCTCACAGCACTGAGGTCATGGGTTCTATCCCCACCATGTGTTATATATACGGGGCATATATACACCGGAAATCAGGCTCCAGCGTCTCCTCGGTTGGGATATCAGGCATCCCAGTGTGTGGGAGCAATTATAGATGGTTACTATACTGTGTGTTGAGTCAGGTCAATTAGAAACTTTACGCATTTCTCCGCAAATAATAGGTGTTGGTGGTTTCATCAGAAGGAATGTTTGTGCATGCCCCTGATGGATTTAAGAACCAATGTCCTATCAGATGCTTGTGCTAATCATGGGCTTAATCATGAGTAGATAATTATCTGTTCATTCAGCAGATATATGCTGTGCAATTCAATATCTCAGCTTATCTATAGAATAAATATATATAAAAAAAGCATACATCATATATATATTACAATAAATTGCTAACAAAAATCTTGGCATCCTCTATATATATTGTATAAACAAGGAGTAAGAAGATTAAACAAACGCTTTAACAAATTTGTATCATAATTAATTAATGACTTTATATTGATACCACATTGGGAAGATTACGTCTCAAAGGCCCCATTGCCCAGTGATAAGGCGCACAATGAATCCTGCAGCCCCAGCCACTGGATCAAGACCAACTCTCTCCATACAGGAATACAATATTTTCTAGCATTTAACCCCTTCCTGACAGAGCCAGTTTTTGCGTTCCTGACAGAGCCATTTTTTTCAAATCTGACATGTTTCACTTAAGTGGGGATAACTTTTTTTTGCTTTTACTTATCCCAGTGATTTTGAGATTGTTTTCTCGTGACACATTGTACTTCAAGTTAGAGGTAAATTTGGGTCGATACAGTCTGTGTTTTTTTGTGAAAAATACCAAAATGTCGTGAAAAAATGGAAAATTTTGCAATTTGCAAAATGTCACATTTTCTGCTTGTGAGACAAATAAACATACCACTCAAAATAGTTAATAACTAACAAAGACCATATGTCTACTTTATGTTGCAATCATTATTTCAACCTCCTTTTCATTTTTTTTGGACACTAGGAGGCTTCAAATATGAATAGCAAATTCTCAAATTTTCAAGAAAATTTCAAACTCTGATTTTTTTAGGGACCAGGTCAGTTATGATGTGACTTTGAGTGACTTGTATGTGAGACACCCCCATAAATGATGCCATTTCAAAAACTGCACCCCTCACAGTATTCAAAACAGCATTTTGGAAGTTTGTTAACCCTTTAGGTGTTTCACAGGAATTAAAACAAAGTGTAGGTGAAATTTCAAAATTTCATTTTTTTTGCAGATTTGCAATTTTAATACATTTTTCTAAGGAACACAGTAGATTTTACTAGAGAAATGTGACTAAAAATTGATTCCCCCAATTCTTTGGTTTTCATAAATATCCTATATGTGGCCCTAGTGTGCACGGTGACCAAACCACAGGCTTCATAATAGAAGGAGCACCTACTTGATTTTGGAGCCTCCTTTTTTTTAGATTATTTTTTAGGCACAATGTAGGTTTCTAGGCACCATAAGATGCTAAAAGTTAGGTACCCCCCCACAAGTGACCCCATTTTGCAAACTACACCCTTCAGGGAATTCATCTAAGGGTATAGTGTACATTTCAAACCCCCAGGGGTTTCACCAATTGTGGTACAACTGGGCAGTGAAAATGAAAAAAAATAATTTTTCATTTTCACAGCTCAGTTGTATCAAAATTGGTGAAACCCCGGGGGGTTTGAAATGTACACTATACCCCTTGATGAATTCCCTGAAGGGTGTAGTTTGCAAAATGGGGTCACTTGTGGGGGGGTTCCACTGTATGGGTGTTTCGGGGGTCATTCAACCAGAATCTGTGCTGCAAAATCCAAAAATCACTCCTTCCCTTCTGAGTCCTGCCATGCACCCAACTGGTATTTTTTGGTCACACATGAGGCATTGCCGTACTCGGGAGAAATTGGGGCACAGATTTTGGGGTGCTTTGTCTCCTTCATTCCTTGTGAAAATGAAAAATTTTGAGCCAGATCTGCATTTTTGTGTAAAAAAATGTAATTTTTTACAGAAAAATGCAGTTCTGGCTCAAAATTTTTTATTTTCACAAGGAATGAAGGACACAAAGCACCCCAAAATCTGTGCCCCAATTTCTCCTGAGTACGGCAATGCCTCACGTGTGACCAAAAAATACCAGTTGGGTGCATGGCAGGACTCAGAAGGGAAGGAGTGATTTTTGGTGGTGGAATGAATGGTGGGTGCTATGTCGCATTAGCAAGACCCCCGAAGCACCAATACAGTGGAACCCCCCCACAAGTGACCCCATTTTAGTCACCAGCTTTGGGAGGGGGGCTGGCGCTGCGGCTGGCGGGGGGGTGGGAGGGGTGCTGGCGCTGCGGCAGCCGGGTGGGTGGGAGGGAGGGGGGCTGCCGGGTGGGAGGGGGGGGGGGCTGGCGATCGGTGGTAATCGGTGCGGTATATACACACACACACACATATATATATATATGTGTGTATATATATATATATATATATATATACATATATATACACACACATATATATATATATATATATATGTGTGTGTGTATATATATATATATATATATATATATATATATATATATATATATATAAAAATATATTTTTCTGTGCATATATTTCATTTTTTACTTGTTCTGCAGCTTGATGCTGCTGCTGCTGCGGGGGGGAGGGGGGAGGAGGGCAGCGCTGCGTGCGCTCCAGACGCTCCGGGGGAGCCGGGGGAGCTGCTGCTGCTGCCGGGTGAGTGCCCGGCGGTTTCGACGGGGGGCTGCACATCGTAGGTGATCGGTGCTGTACTTGACAGCACCGATCACCACCGATCCCTGTGTTACCGAGCGGCTTAGCCGCCGGTAACACAGGAAACGCTGTGAATGGCTATTCAGATTTGAACAGCCAATCACAGCGATCGCCGACCGGGGGGGGCACCCCTGCCCCCCCTGGGCGGCGAGGGGGGATGTCTGCTGTCAGGGACAGCAGACATCACCTAACTGTCACTGCGTCTCTAGACGCAGTGACAGTTAGAAGTCATGACGTACATGTACGTCAAATGTCGGGAAGTCCTTCCCGACCATGACGTACATGTACGTCAAATGTCGGGAAGGGGTTATAATATTTTTTATATATTCGGTTCCACATCTCTAATTGATGTTTTTATATATATATAATGTTTTTTTAGTTTTCTTTTTTAATTTTTATTGTTCGATATTTCTCACTCCTTGTATTGCATACCTAGCTAAGAACCAACTCAATTAATCTTCAGAAACCCATATATTCAAAGTTTACATAAACCCCTGACTTTATGGATATCAAATATCCCAGTCTATAAGCAAGGTACCAATATTATTAAGAACATATATAATTATTAAGAACATAAGAACATATATAATTAGAACAGCATCACTCTTTAGATCTTCACAGAGTTCAATCAGACATTATTTGACTCCACATTCTCATTCAATCCTTTTGGATATAACGTCCCTAAAGCAAATATCCAATATGCTTCTTGTTTACAGAGACGATTATATCGGTCCCCACCTCTATCCGTGTTGTGAATAGACTCCACTATTTGTACCTTCATATCTCCTAGTTTGCCAATGGGGCATTTTTAATGTGTCTTGATACACTGTGTGCTGGGTTTGCCTTCAGAATATTCCATCTATGCTCCAAAAATCGGACATTGATAGATCTCGTTGTTCTCCCTACATACTGGGCCTCACATGTACACATAAGTAGGTAAATAACATATGATTCTTGACATGAGACATTTCTATTGACACTAAAATTAGTACCTAGGGAGGATGAGGTAACAAAGGTGAAGTCTACAATATGAGGACAGGTAAAACAATTCAATCTAACACACCCTTTACCCCCTGCATCTTCCATGGATGACGGATATCCCTGCCTGTGTTTAGAACCATTTAAAAAATGACTGGGGCTAAGTAATTCTTGATGTTGTTCTTTCTAAACACCATCTTAGGTTCATCTTCTAGTATATCTGCCAAGATTTTGTCAGTTTTAAGTATACGGTAGTTCTTCTTAACAATTTTCTTAAATTCTCTAGACCTGGAATTATATTTAGAGACAAAGATTGAGTAGCTTTCTATTGAGTATAGGGACACTCCTGATGTATTCCTAGAAGTCAGAAGAGACTCTCTCTCCATTGTAGACAATACCAACATGGCCGCTTTAAGGATCTGAACAGGATATCCCTGTTCTATAAATGAATTGGTCAGATCACTCGCCTGTTCACAATACTGCTCCACAGTGGAACAGTTTCTACTTAATCTCATATATTGACTCTTGGGGATGTTGTCCACCCAAGGTCGATAGTGGCAACTGTTTTAATAGTCATTACAATTAACTTCCTTTTTAAAGGTAGTTGTCTCGATTTTATTATTAGAAACATGTAGCGCAATATCACGGTAGGTAATATATGTGTCATTACAAATGCTAGATATTTTTTCCCTTGTTTACTGTTGAGGGTTGTTGGTGTTAACCCTATAGAATTATAGAAACTCTCCACAGCTGCTCTAGCACAGATCTTCAGTCACACTTTCCACATACTTGTCATTCAATGATAAATAGGCTCCATACAATCCAGGACAAGAGCACCTTATAAAAAAACCATAGACAACTTATGTTTCTTGATGATTCTTTAAATTCCATTTACTGTGGTAACTCTGATTTTCCAGGGGTCAAATTTTGGGCAAATCTGGAGCAAATTTAATTTGTAGAATACCTAAAATTTCCCCAAATTTGGTAATTGGTTAAATCAACTAATCAAGCTCTACTTCTGAATGTTTATGGGTTCATTTACTAAGAGGGGAGATCTATTGAAGATGGGGTGTTGCCCATAGCAACCAATAAGAATCTACTTATTTATTTAGCACCTTCTAGAAGGTCATAGAAATAATCTGATTGGTTATAGCAACATCCCATCTACAATAAAACTTCAATCCTAGTAATAAACCCCATAGTTTCAAGACGTATGTTTTTCTATGGGGACTGTGCACAAGTCCTAACATGTTTCCCTACTAAGCAGGTGGCCAAAAATCTACAAAGAAAGTGAAACAAAATCTAAATCGTAATTGTGTACGTGAGACTATGAAAGGTATGTTGAAGTCATTTGAGGGCATTGTGTTTATAAAAAAAAATAGTAACAATATCAGCAACAAACGTGAAGATTTTAATCTGACTTGGCAAGTGTTCATTAATGGCATGCATAATTATTATGTTTCAATTATAGGTGGCGCTATGAAATTGTATATAAAGTGCTAGGACACTTTATCTTG
Organism: Crinia signifera; assembly: GCF_055691185.1. Taxonomy (NCBI): domain Eukaryota; kingdom Metazoa; phylum Chordata; class Amphibia; order Anura; family Myobatrachidae; genus Crinia; species Crinia signifera. Next base: position 13,997,115 of record NC_139226.1, read on the forward strand.
TATATTGTAACTGCAGCATGCATGGTCCTCTTGGTATCTGAGATACGAATTCGAATTGATTTGAATTATTTTGAAAACTACCATAATGTAAGTATGATAGTTACTGTGTAATAAAACCACTCGAACCTAAAGAAAAATTATAAATTGCACTAATCTGAGACAGCTATTTTCAATGTAATTGCCGCTATAGATGTGACAATAGATTTCAAATGAACAATTGCAAATCTCAAATTACACAATTAAATCATTGTGTAATTTAAATAATGATTTGCATAAAAAAATATTATTCATAAGGACTTATATTTAAATCTCAATTCAATGTTTAATATCAATATCAGTGTTTGTTTTTGTCCCTTACACCAGATTACTGCTAGATTTAGTATTTAGAAATTATGGGTGAAATTTAATAAGGTGAGAGATTCAGAAAGTGAGAGATTTGGGAAGAAATCTCCAGGTTTTTTTTAATTAAAGCTGCAATCATTTACACTGCAAAACCAACGCTGACGCTGTGAAGTTAAAATAATAAACATGGTGACAATTTTTCCCTATTATTATGCATCCTAGTAGTCTACTGAACTATGAACACATTACCTTTTAAAACAAAATTATTAATAATAATAATAATAATAATAATAATAATAATAATAATAATAATAATAATTGTTGGCCCAATTTTTACACCTATTCTTGTCATCTATCATTTAAAAATATTTTTACATCTCATCAATAAATGTTGCATAAAAGTTATACTGCTTTCACATTGCAGAAATGGGTAATGACCCGGTATTCTTAAATGGGACTTTAAAACGTGTCTGAGCCTTGAGACCTTTCACATTGCAGGTGAAAACCATTTTAAAAATCATTTAATACCATTCAACATTCAACCTGTTTAACCCCCAAGGGACACGTTTCAAGCCATTGAAATAGAGCTGTTCAAACTGCCAAAAAAAGGCTTTAAAACGTGTAGGACGTGTAACTCTGCTTTTTAACCGTGTTGAAATACCGGTTAACTTTAACCGGTAAATCAACTCTGGCACTTTCACATTGCAGCCTTAAACGTTTTAAAATGGAAAAAAAATGGCAATATACCGTTTTAAAAGTGCGATGTGAAAGGGGTATTAGATTTTACCAATCATACAGGTTATGCATTATTATGGTCTGGACCCTGGGGCTCGAATAGCCTATTCCTGAACATGGTACACACCATGAATGGATTCGAATGTAAAGTACCTTTATGATCTAGGGATGTTTGTTATCTTAATGCTCCAAGGTTGGGCATAAATTATAATTATTTTGTTTGTTTGATTGGTGGGAGGGCTGTTTATTTATGGTGTCCCAAGTTTGGGAATAGCTTCCTCACTCTGTGTGAGCCTTTGCTCCAGCATTTCTCCATGGATGTTCAGAGCCATATTAGGATCACTTAAGCCATGGGGACTCTGGTGGAAGGTGGAGGGGGCTCTATTAGATTTTGTATATATCCCAACATGACCCTTTGACAAAGTTGGTCTGGGGTAAAGCATGCCCTGTGCCACTTCCACATGTATTAATCAGGTTGATCCCAGTGCTGGTTCATGGAGGTACTGCAGACCATTATGCAATATTCTTCATTGCATTTGGTCTGGTCTGGTCTGGTGCTTGTCTTTTTATTATTATTATTATTTTTATCTCTAAGAAGTTCTCCCATCTTTGGAAGGGTTGTCAGTCATATCCCTTTCAGTTCGCACTTAATTACCAGGTTCATGCCGGTTTGTTGCTGGTTCAACCCAGTACTAGGTGCTATCTGAAAGAGCGTACAGGGTCCAGTAACCCGGCATCAAGAACCGGTAAAAATGCAGTGTTCTTACTGGTTCATTCCTAGGTTGCTGTGCTGTGTGAATGAGTTAATTGGGCCGGGCGACCTGGTTCCCGTTCACATTGATGGAGGGGGCAGTGCTTGGAGTAGCGTCAGCTCCAAGTGCTGACTCCTCACCCACCTCCGATGATGCTCTGTCACTCTGCCCAGCCCCCACATGACATCAGTAAACTTGGCAATATTGCATGTTTGCTGAAGGGGGCCAGAGAGAGCAAAAATGCAGGGTTGCATCAGGACTGAACTGTTTGAAAGTCCCGGTGTGACCCGGCATTTTGCAATGTTTTTTTGTTTACAAACTGTCCATAAATCTTGTGCTTCTATAGTCATTGCTGCAGGTATAGAGAATCAATTGCTGGTCCAATATTCTAATTTATTCTAAAGTGATTTTTTTTTGGGTTGATTATACATCAGTTTTGATATACTATAGATCTAAAAATGTAAAAATTTACAAAAATGTACCCCTAACATTTAAAGGTACACGATGCCCGCGATTGTGGCCATGCTAGGAAACAAGTACCAAAAAATCTTCTCTGTGAGATGCAACATTGTATAATATTTCTGGCAACATAGTTACTGTGTGTCTATTTAAATCATGAAGTAATGTCAGGAAAAACTCTCATTGTAGATAATTCTGCTGGGTAAGACAGCTGGTTGCAATTTATGAATGCACCCTTGTAGTACATGTAAAAGACAGTGTTTGACCTTGGCAGCAAAAACAGCTTAAATCATTTATTATAAAGTACAGTAGCTCGAGTGACTGTGAAATTATTAATCATATTCTTGCATGTCAAATCTCCAATGGTGCATGCATCCACCCAGTTAAACATTGTACCCTCATTTTCTGTCCCTACAAGGTGGGTTCTTGACGGATGTATTAGGTCTACCTACCTTGCAATGCGAAGGTAACAAGGGGGTACCCTGATTTCCCGCCCTAGGGGCCACCTTATATTTCTATCCTCCTAGAGCCACAAATGGACACAGGACTCGCTCACTCCTCGTTCTATGCAACTCAGTAAGACGAGTGAGCAGCAGAGGTACAGTGCACCACAGAGGTTCTAGTTCTTAAATTCAACCTCCAATACCTTTGACACTATCCCTTTCTCTATATCTAAGGAGGGTCAAGGCAGATATACCTGGACTGCCTACCCTGCAATGCCATTTGACAGCAGGGGGGCACCCAGGAGATCAGTCTAAAAAATCATCCTTCTATACTATCCCTCTGGGACCATATATGGGCACAGGGCTCTCTCACTCCTCGTCCTATACATTAAGCAAGACGAGTGAGCAGCAGAAGTCCTGTGGGCATAGAAGTTCCAACTTTCAAATAAAACAAAAACATCGGAGACATCATGGTGACCAATGATTAAATCCTTAACACTATTTGATAAGTGAAAAATACGAACACTGGTACACGACCAGGTGTAAGGAAGTATGATGGTCACAATTTTTTCAGATACCTGCTGATAGCCATGAGCCCCAATATATATACATAACCCAGCCGGTTATATAATAATATTCGCAAATCAAGGCACATACTGTATTTAGGAATCATTAACATTCCCCCTTTTGTTCCCCTCCCTTTCTGGTAATGTTGTGTGGAATTATATGTATCTAAAAAAACTACTCTAATAAAATGTTTTAAATTGCATCAAGGCATAACAGTTTTGAGGGAGTCTAGCGTGTACCCCACCCGAGTTTCTTTTCATTTGTTTGTTGTATAAATGTAATCCTATTAAATCTCACGGAAAGTGTATTTTTATTTAGAAAATTGGAAGCAGAAAATGCTGAGAGATTGTTTGCTTCTTTTTGGACTATGTCTGGGTAAGTCAACATATTTTAAAAACTTCTTTGTTGTATATTTAATTAATACTAAATCAAGCTATTGTGCTAAATCTGATTTTGGATTAATGCAAAAAAAATAAAAATCAAGTAAATATACACACTGGTTAAAACCAGGATGCTCTGCAGGTGGGGCAGATGTAAAATGTGCAGAAAGACATAGATTTGGGTGTATTGTATCCAAATTCATATATTTATTGCAGTGTAACAACATAGCTGTCCATCCTGAGTGGGCTACATGCAGAAGCAGACAGTGTTTACACTGCATGAAAAACTAATTCAACATATTTGAAAGCCTTGCATTGCAGCATTGTTTGTTCCAGATAGAAAGTAATTGGCTTTTTTTTTTTTTTTTGCTGTGCTCCAACTCAGAATCAGCCACCATGTGAGCAAAAACTTGTATAAAACTATATACACAATTTAATTTATTTCAATGGTGTATATAAAAGAGAGCACCACACGATTGGATTAGTAATAAAGAATTCATCAATTTATTTGTATAACATATTTAAATATATTTTTTTTTATTAAATGATATAAACAACAATTAATGAATAAACACACACTTATTAAATTAATAAGTTAATATTTGTTCAGCATGATTGGTTTCAAAATTATAGATAATAAATATTCATAAAAAAATTTTTTAGCATCAGATATAATGTCATGTATTAGGAACAAAGTTACTTGTTTCCTAGCACGGCGCCCACAATATTCAGTCGCATGGCATTTTTTTCATCGCATCGCATGCCGTATGCCCGTATGCGATTTTAAGCCCCCTAATGGGTTTATTCAATGTTAAATGTCCCCCAAATACGATTTTATGTTGGCTAATGGGTGCTTACAATGTTAAATGCACCCCCACGCCCCCCCCCCCCCCCCCCCCCCCACTATGAACGTCAACCCAAAGCGTGGCGAGCGTAGCGAGCCCGCGAGGGGCAGCGGTCCGCGTCCCCCAAACCTTTTCATACCCCCACTATCCACATCGGCGTGGAGTTGATTTTATATAGTGTGGCGAGCGCAGCGAGCGACCGAGCCCGAAGTGTGGTGAGCGCAGCTTTACATGTATTCCGCATCCCCTCGCGGGGCTTGCTGCGCTCGCTACGCTTCGGGCTCGCCACACTATCTAAAATCAACTCCACGCCGACGTGGATGGAGGGGGTATGAAAAGGTCGGAGGACATGTACAGCCGCCCCTCGCGGGCTCGCTGCACTCGCCACGCTTCGGGTTGACGTTCATAGTGGGGATGGCGTGGGGGTGCATTTAACATTATAAGCACCCATTAGGGTGCTTATACAATTTTAAATCGCAACGCATTGTATGGCATTGTATGTCATATACAATGGTATACAATTTTAAATTGTATAACATCGGGTGCCAATCGCGTCGCACCGCATACCATGGCTTATGGTATGCGATGCGATGGGCGCCGTGCTAGGAAACAAGTACCGGAACAAATTAATATCTCACCCTGTTCGGCTCTGGTTGAAAGCAATAGAAATAGTAACACTCTTGCTGGAGATTGTAGATTTGTATTTTATTAGGGATGAAACCGAGGACCCCAAAAAAAGGAAGGGGGGGGGGGGTGTTAATTTAGTTGTGTTGAACCCCATTGTCAACTCCGGAGGACCTTTAAATTTAACCAACAGTGGTGGAAGTTGTGTAGAATCCTCACTTGTACAGTTATCCGGCAGCAGTAGTACTGTGATATCAGCACGGCTCAAGCTTTATCCCTCCGGCAGCCGTCGTCAACAGGTCAAAGTTCAGTGTTGGTGATAAAATCTTGCTACTTTTTTATTGCTGGCTGTTTGCAAGGTGATTGACTGGAAGCCGGCATTTGGGCGTGGTAACCAGCTGTTTTCTGGAAGTGTCAGGGAATGTGCAGGCATGGCCAGGTGTATGAGGGGAAGTCATGTGACATCACTATCGCAGCCGCCGAGTAAGTTCTGGGCTACTTACAGACTGCACACATTGGGCGGTATTCAATGTGAATACCGGCGAGGTGCAGCGAATCCTGTTTAGGATTCGCTGCACATTCGCCACGTTCCGGAGCCTCGCCGGCTCCGGTATTCAACGAGTCAGGGGCTCGCTGCCCCGCGAATATAAGCTCCTGCGGCGAACGCCGCAGGGAGCCTGAGGACGGTGGCAGGCAGGGAGATGGAAGTCTCCCTGCCTGCCCCAGAGCGTATGTGGGGGGGAGGTGGGCTCCCCGGGTGCCAGGCAGCACAGGCTGCCCCCGGGGGTGCCAGCAGGGGACCGGGTATATTCACTACACCCGATCATGCATATGTAACGATCGGGTGAAGTGAATATATGAATATCTAATGAGCGGCTCGGCTCCGGCGCCCCCTGCTGGCTGCTGTGTAAAAAAAAAAAAAATTAAATATATATTCATGTGCTTACAGCACATGAATAAAAATAGCATGCCCCTCCTCAGAATAAAATTCCTGATTTTTTGACACCAAATGTAAAAAACAAAACACTTTATTTTAAAAGTTCACATTCCACTTCTCCATAAAAAGATAGCGATTGCTACTCGGTGAATCATGGCGAAAAAAACCTTCAAATGTATTCGCCATTTTAGTCAGAAATTCGCCAAACAGCACAAATTCGCCATAAAAACATGGCGAATCAGGCTCATTGAATACCGCCCATTGGGGGGAACATTTGATTTGATTTGATTTTGCAGCTATGTGCAGGCTTGCATGGGGCGGGATTTCACTTTGGTGGGCTGCGTATATTTGAATGCCGGGCTCCTAAAAAACAGAATCGGTACTTGTTTCCTAGCACGGCACCCATCGTCTAAGATTGTATGCTTTAATTAAGGTATACAATCTTTTGCGATCACATACAATTGAAAAGATTTTTAATTGTATGTACAATATCACATCTTATGGATCTCATCTTATGGATCTTATGCATCCATAAGATGCATAAGATCCATGAGATCTATAAGATGCCATAAGATAAAAATCGTGGGCGCCTTGCTAGGAAATAAGTACCACAGAACCTGATAGGTAGCTATGGGGAACATCACCTATTTGTATTTTATAAGAAATTTACCCCTAAGAATTTTTCACATCTCAAAACTGCACTACAAATGCCAGAATGACTTTGATCCGCAATTACTTGTAGGCTACTGAAATGACATATTTTTGATTTGTCCTAGTCCTGCAGTCCCCGTGTGTTACGGGGCGGAGGTTTGGCGGCTGGCTAGGTAAGGACAACATCGGTGGGATTAACTGGGTATTAATTTAAGATGTCACAATGTTTTCAGGAAATGTTATGGATTGTGTAATATGAGTGAGCATTGTGGATAGGTCGTTGAAGGATTTACATATAGAAGCTGGGCAAGTGGTTTATCTTTCCTGTATAGTGAGCTTTAACCCCTTCCCGACCAGGCCTTTTTTGTTAATTTTTTTTTTTTTCCTCCTTGCGTTCAAATAAGCGTAACTTTTTTAATTTTCCGGCTATATAGACACATGAGGGCTTTTTTTTTGTGGGACAAGTTGTACTTTTTAATGGTACCATTTACTATACCGTATAATATTCTGGGGAATCAGGAAATAATTCAATGTGGGGTAAAAAAAAAAAAACGCCATTCCACAATTTTGCGCTGGTTACGGTTTTTTTGGAGTTCATAGTTCGTTTAAAATGATGGGTTATCTTTATTCTATGGGTCGTTACGATTCTGGTGATACCAAACTTATATAGTTTTCGTTATGTTTTACCACTAAAAAAAAAAATAGCAACTTTTACGTTTTTTCTAATTTGCGTCGCGTCGCCATGTTCTGCGGCTTATAACTTTTTTATTTTTCCACCTACGGACCTGGGTGAGGGCTCATTTTTTGCGGGCTGAAGTGTACTTTTTAATTAATACCATTATGGGATATGGGCGACTTTCTGATCTCTTTTAGTTATTTTTTTTTGGGTAGGCGATGCGACCAAAAAACGTAGTTTTGGCGTTGGGAATTATTTTCCGTTTACGCCTTTAACCGTGCGGGATAACTAATGTTATATTTTAATAGATCGGACTTTTAGGAACGCGGCGATACCAAATATGTTTATTTTTTTTATTTTTTATTTATTTTTATTTGTGAAATGGGGAAAGGGGGGTGATTTGAACTTTTAATATTTTTTTATTTTTTTTTTATTTTTAAACTTATTTTTATTTTATTTTTTACTTTTACTACAAGGCCCCCTAGTGTACTTGACCACTAGGGGGCGCGATCGCCTGTACTAGGTTCAGCCATAGAGCTCTATGGCTGAACATAGTGATTTTCAGCACTTTCTATTACATCCTGCCTCAGGCAGGATGTAATAGGAATACTGACACGGCCAGCACAGGGGTCTACATTAGACCCCTGGCTACCATGGCAACCGATCGGCACCCTCCGATCTCGCCGCGGGGGGCCCCGATCGGCGCCGGAGGGGGGCGCCCCCCCTCCGATCAGCTATTTAAGCACTGCGGGCGCTTTGCCCGCGGTGCTTAAAGGGTTAAACGGCCACGATCGGCGAACTCGCCGCTCGTGGCCGTGAGAGCAGGTACCTGGCTGTAATATACAGCCATTACCTGCTCTCTTTCAAGCCAGCTCACTCCGTGAGCTGGCTTGATTCCCCCGCAACCGACATATGACGTAAATGTACGTCATATGTCGGGAAGGGGTTAAGATCCTGCAATTCTTACTGGGGACAACTCATTCTCTCATATAATACATTGCAACTGAATTTTAAATAGAGCAGACTTGATTTAACTTGAATTACCTCATTTGAAATACAACCGAATTAAACAAAACTACTCTTCAAGATGATGATGATAATGATTATTACTATTATTATTATTATTATTATTATTATTATTATTATTATCATTTTATTGTTATATTAATGTTTTTGCAACAAAAATTCGATACATTGCAACTGAGTTTTAAATAGAACAGACTTGATTTAAGCCTGAATTACCTCATTTCAAATACATTCCAACTAATTAAAACTACACTGCAAGATTATGTAGAGTAACATAATAAAATTAATAATTTTTACACATAATACATTGTAACTGAGTTTTAAATAGAGCAAACTTGATTTAACTTTAATTACTTAATTTAAAATGCATCATAAATCAATAAAACTATTCTACAAATGTATTATTATTATTATTATTATTTATTTATTTGGCAGCAAACAGGTTCAGTATAGAGCAGCGGTGGCCAAACCGGTCCTCGCGATCTACCAACGGTCCACGTTTTCTAAGTTACCTAGCTGGTGCACAGCTGTTGTCATAACTGTCACATTTTAAAACATGCTGCATTCATTCCTACTATAGATCCACAGGTTGCCTGGAAAACATGCACCGTTGGTAGATCTTCAGGACAGGTTTGGCCACCCCTGGTATAGAGCAACAGAATAAAACTAACAATCTATTCTCACATAATACATTGCAACCGAGTTTTAAATAGAGAAAACTTGGTACTTATGTAGTATCTGGGCTGCCGATTTTTTGATTGTATGCCTTAAGTTAAGGCATACAATCAGATGCGATGCGATGCGATATCGCATCGCATCGCATCGCATGCGACCATCGGATGCGATGACCCGATTTTTCCATAGGAATCAATGTTAAAATGGACTGAGTCCATTTTAACATGGAATTCAATGGGAAAAAGGGGTCCTTTTCATACCCCTACTATCCAAGTGGGCATGGAGTTGGATATAAACCTGTGGCGAGCGCAGCGAGCCACCGAGCCCGAAGCATGGCGAGCGTAGCGAGCCCCGCGAGGGGACACAGAATACCGTTCGCTCGCCACGCTTCGGGCTCGGTGGCTCGCTACGCTCGCCACAGGTTTATATCCAACTCCATGCCCACTTGGATAGTAGGGGTATGAAAAGGACCCCTTTTTCCCATTGAATTCCATGTTAAAATGGACTCAGTCCATTTTAACATTGATTCCTATGGAAAAATCGGGGCATCGCATCGCATCGCATCGCATCGCATCGCATCCGATGGTCGCATGCGATGCGATGCGATGTACCCGATTTAGAAATCGGCAGCCCAGATACTACATAAGTACCGAAAACTTGATTTAACTTGAAATACTTTTAAGTGTATTCTAAATAAACCAAACTATTCTTCGGGTTTATTTTATTTTTTTTATTTATAAGGCCGGAAATGGGAAACTGGAAAAATAAGTCCCGTCAGTATAGAAGTTCAAAAAGATACTAAAGTAAAGGGAGAATTTAGCCTAATTATGAAATGAAGACAAAGAAAGCGCCCAGCTCCCATGAGCTAACAATCAACGGGGGATATGGGTGGATGTAATAGGTAAAACAAAGCAGACTGCAGATTTAGGAGGGGTGGATAGCATTTGTAGAATGAATACATTTGATAAAAAGGCATGCTTGAAGGCAGGGGGGCTGGATAAAAGTTTTATGGAGTAAAGAAGAGCATTCCTGAGGACTGGTGTGACCTGGGAAAAATCTTGATGTAGTAGGGGGAAGAGGTGATTAAGAAGGAGATGTGGAAGCAATTATTAGATGTGGGAGGGAGTTTGTGAGGAAATGATGCTACAGATGTAGGAAGTAGTGATAAGGTTGAGAGCTTAGTAGGTGATAAATGTAATCTTCCATAGTATGGGGGGGTTCAGAATGATTTCTCGACATCTGGGATCCCGATGGTCATCTGAATCCCGGCCACCGGTATGTCGACGGAGGGAGTGATTTGCTCGCCAAAGGTTCTATTCTCCCTCAATGGGGGTTGTGGACCCCCATGAGGGAGAATAGACCCTGTTGGTCAGGATCGCAACTGTCGGACGGTTGAAAAGTCTGGATTTTGGTGTCCGCATGGTTCCTGACTGTCAGGAAATCAGCTGCTAGCCATATAGGTAACCATGGACTAAGAAGATCAGCAAGCCCCGGGAGGGGAAGATTACAGTTATTAAGGAGGGAAATCAGGGGTCATGAATGAGAATTTTAGTAGCATCCTGGGTGTGGAGATGTCTTATTCTAGAAAGAGCAGGATTGTGAAAGGGAGTTCACGTGGGGGTAGATGGAGAGGGAAAAGACATAGGTGACACCTAGACATTCTACATGGGGAACAGAGGGGGATATTGTCAACTGAAATAGACAGGGCAGGAGTAGATGGGGCCTACGCTGGAGGAAAGTTTTTGAAACATTGAATATTAGAAATCATTGTGCAATCCAGTATGAGATGCGAGAGGTGCAGAGAAGATCTGTTCTTGTTATTGTCTGCATAATGGTGGTAATCGAGATTACAACCCCCAGATAATAATATAAATATATGTGTGACTTCATTGACATCATTTCTAATGATAATGTGATCATAGTCAAATAATTGTAAACATGGTCAGAGTTCGGTTTCAAAACCACTTTTAATTATTTGTTTTTTAATCAGCAAATCACAATAATAGGTTGTAGTCATACAGGAAAATGTCCACCTACTAATATCTACATCAACATTTCCTCTATCTTCAAAAACTTTGTTCACATGGTACAATATCGCTGGCAATAGGGTCACTGAGCGACCATGTTGCCAGTGATTTGTTTGTGCTGTGGCACTAAATATCCGGGTGTGAGCTCCCGCATTCAGCCCCTTAGTGGTCGCTGCTCACAGGATGGTTCCCTCTGCAGCTCCCCCAGTAGAGTCTCCTTTTCATCAGCAACCATCTCTGGCAGGGCCGGATTAAGGTTTGTGGGCGCCCGGGCAACACATTTTGTGGGGGCCCCCCTACACACACACACCAAAACCACCACCCCACACACACATACACTCCCCCCCCCCCCGGCCCGGCACAGTCCACACACACACACAGACCCTCCGCCCCCTGGATGGTACCTTACGGGGATCGGTGCTACACTGGGTCCCTTGGGCGGATGTTAGGTCAGCAGCGGGGTCCCTGCGGCAGATGGGAACTAGTGGGAACTACTAATTCCCATCCACCGCAGGGACCCTGCGGCGGAACTCGGCTCACATACACCGCAGGGACACGCTGGCACCCACCCGCTACCCGTCCCGCTGCCTGGCTCCCGCCCGAAACCACTGCAGCAATTTGGTGGCGGGGGCCCTAAAATGTGTGGGGGCCCCGGGAGACAGCCCCGTGTTGCCCTGTGGGTAATCTGCCTATGATCTCTGGTCACTGATGAAAATGGGACACAGCAATATATTGCACCATGTGTACACAGCTTAAAGTTATGGGAAAACAGTTTTGTTGCTAAATGTTTTATACTAATACACGTCTAAATTGTAATGTTATTTCAAGATGAATTAAAAATCTTATTTTTTTTTCAACTCCATAGCACCACGCCCTTTTAGAGTACCAGGTAAAAAAGTTTTAAAGAGTTCTATCATCCGCATTATTTAGATCTTGTACTGACGTTCTTTTTGTGCATGTGATAGGCTGTGTTAGTGATGATTACGTTATATTACAATGATAAAGTGCTTATAGTTCAGTGATGGCTAACCTTGACACTCCAGCTGTTGTTGAACTACACATCCCAGCATGCCCTGCTACAGTTTTACTATTTGGCCATGGTAAAACTGATGTAGGGGATGCTGGGATGTGTAGTTCAACAACAGCTGGAGTGTCAAGGTTAGCCATCACTGTTATAGATGTAGGTTCAGTTCTACAGCAAACTGAAACCACCCACATTTTTGGGATTCTGAACCAAACCAAGATCAGATCCCCCTAAAGATTCAAACTGGGCCTAGGTCCATTTCAGATCTTCCTGCATTTTGAAATTTGTATTTTAAAATTAGATTTTCACCTGTGTTACCCATATTTTTACTACTTCACATTTACTCTACTTACACTTGTCTGAGGCACAAATCGGACGAGATTTCCCTTGAACTTCCCCGGCAGCTACCTGAGAGTGCTTCCATCAGATTTGGCACTTGTGCCAATTTTACATACAAAAGGACTGCCAGGGGAGCTGTTGGGGGAGTCCAAGGGAAATTCAAATGCGATACATCGCAGGTGCTAAAAAGTACCCACAATGTGCACTGATGGCTGCACGTACAATTTATCTTATGTGCAGTACGTTCCACCTCCGAGTTGATGCGCACGAGACCGTGCATTGACTGGATGCAATGACAATACATGCGATTTGGCCACTTTTGACTCGATTTCTTGGCCAGATCCATCGAATTCGGGTAAAAAGTCGCCAAATTGCACAAGTGTATGGGACCTTCACTTTAATGATACGGTAGCTGCTTCCCTCCCAGGCTCCCAGCTCCCCCCCCCCCCCCCCCGCCGTTGCCTGATTCAAGATCCCCGCCGGAGCGGCGGATACAGGGACACTGGATGCCGGGAGGAAGCCGCCCCAGGTGAGCCGTCCCCCTAATCCCCCCCCGGCACTCATCACCATCGCCGCTACCCCCCGGCGCTCATCACCGTCGCTGCTACCCGCCAGGGCGCGCATCACTACCACCGCCGCCAACCCCCCCGCTCCCGGGAGCCAATCCACCCCTGCCCCTCAGTACCATGTGAGAGGATGTGTATGAAAACACATCACATCACGTGCATCCAAAATAGAGAAAAATGATTGGATGGTCACTGACCATCCAATTATTTCTCTCCCCTTCAGAAACAAAAGTCAGTCTAAACTGATTTTTATTTCCTCTGGTGTCCTCCGAACAGGGGGCCTGCTCTGATGTCTCCTGACTTCAGGCATCGACCAGGGGAACGGCCATTTCCACCCTCCCCGCAATGAATGGCCCAGCCAATGTGTGACTCTCCAAAAGCTGTTCGTTGCTGGGGTTTGCACATGCCCAGAAATATGCATGGCAAACCCTGACCATTGGGGCTGGGTCAATATTAGGATCGTTATGAGTGATATTGAATCGGCCCCTTTGAGTTCCGTGCAGAAAATGATAGGTCAGAACCGTCCGAGCAGGTGGTGAAGAGGGGCGTGAAGGGCTGTTTGGGCTCATTACAATATGTGTACGCCCCCCGTTTCATGGGCCTTCCCATGAAAACGCTGGGCGTACATACGGTAATGCGGCCGTGACGCACGTGTGGGAGGCGGACAGCTGACATAGCCGGATGTCAGCTGCCCGCCCATATTCCTGCTTTCATACGGAAACATGTCCGAGTGGTCTGGAGCACTTGGCCCATCATTCGATGGTCGGCGACCATCGGAGGATGGGGGAGGTTCCCACAGATGGAGGAGGTGTTCACATGAAACATCCACTCGCGATCTGTTCCCTCTGCGTCTTACCGCGTTCCGGTGATGTGAGCGATCCGTGCGGTAGGCGGGGCTAAGAACACTCGATTCCTGTCCGGAGCTACACATCCGTCCAAGTCAACTAGAATAAGGGCCATAATACGTTTGCTTACAACTAGTTCATATGCAGAAAGTATATCAAAAGTATAAAGCGTGCTTATAAACATACATTTATGTAATATTGGATAAATGAGCTGTATACATGTTACACATTATAAATGTATATAGACATAAAATTATACCAAGTAGAGGTTGAGCCTTCTATAACTGCGTGGGAAACGAATATTTAAATTTGGACACCATCATTTTTGGTACAAGAGATAGAGCTAATAGCTTAATTAATTAATCAATCAATTAATTAATTACTAGCTACTTATTTACTGGGTTTAGTTTAATAAAAAGTACGTTTTATGTTCTTTTTAAAATATTAAATCTTAATGGATTTTTTCCCCCCCTAGTGTTACCGCCTAAGCCGGTGTTTCCAGGTAAGATTACTATCGGTGAAGTGTATTACAATATATAAGTCTTCAAAATAGATGCGATAGTAAATATTAAATATACTGTAGTAAGAATACAATGGAGGCATATAGGCCTTATTCAGATCTGATCGCAGTACAAAATTGTTTGGAAAATGGGCAAAACCATATGCACTGCAGGTGGGGCAGATTATTTTGTTTCTGTGCAGGGTAAATACTGGCTGCATTATTTTTACACTGAAATTTAGAATTCATTTTCAACACACCCCACACACACCTGTTCCCTCTGCGTCTTACCGCGTTCCGGTGATGTAAGTGATCCGTGCGGTAGGCGGGGCTAAGAACACTCGATTCCTGTTCAGAGCTACACATCCGTCCAAGTCAACTAGAATAAGGGCCATAATACGTTTGCTTACAACTAGTTCATATGCAGAAAGTATATCAAAGTATAAAGCGTGCTTATAAACATACATTTATGTAATATTGGATAAATGAGCTGTATACATGTTACACATTATAAATGTATATAGACATAAAATTATACCAAGTAGAGGTTGAGCCTTCTATAACTGCGTGGGAAACGAATATTTAAATTTGGACACCATCATTTTTGGTACAAGAGATAGAGCTAATAGCTTAATTAATTAATTAATCAATCACTTAATTAATTACTAGCTACTTATTTACTGGGTTTATTTTAATAAAAAGTATGTTTGATGTTCTTTTTAAAATATTAAATCTTAATGGATTTTTTTCCCCCCTAGTGTTACCGCCTAAGCCGGTGTTTCCAGGTAAGATTACTATCGGTGAAGTGTATTACAATATATAAGTCTTCAAAATAGATGTGATAGTAAATATTAAATATACTGTAGTAAGAATACAATGGAGGCATATAGGCCTTATTCATATCTGATTGCAGTACAAAATTGTTTGGAAAATGGGCAAAACCATGTGCACTGCAGGTGGGGCAGATTATTTTGTTTCTGTGCAGGGTAAATACTGGCTGCATTATTTTTACACTGAAATTTAGAATTCATTTTCAACACACCCCACCCAAATCTAACTCTCTCTGCACATGTTACATCTGCCCCACCTGCAGTGCATATGATTTTCCGCATTTTCCTAACAAATTTGTACTGCAATCAGATCTGAATACGGGCCATAGTGTAGCATTTATTTGGCAACATGTGACATGATTGTGCTGATCCCAACACTGGTTATTTCTGACCCTTGGTAACTTTCATGCTGAGAAAAAAAGAATTGCTAGACAGCCAACCATTGGTAGTTGGGTCAAGTGATGACACCTACCTTGCTCCGAGCCAGCTGCCTCTGATCAGACATATATCCGTTTCATACCTCCGACCTGGTAATTACCCAGCATTTTTGAGTGCTGGGTCATTTTACCAGGTTCAGTTTGACCCGAATTCACAGCAGAAGCAAATTACTGGGTTAAAGCTTTTCAACTGGTCAAGAGCAGGGTTGGCAACCCAGAATTTAAGATCTGGGTCGACCCTTTCGCACCAAAGAAAAGCCTGGGTTATTCAGCAAATTCCAGAGTTAAAAAAGCTTGAACCTGGTAGTTGGAGAAGAAGACTGAGATAGGGCCGATGACATCACCTCTAAGTGCTGGTGACCCAGCCCATTGTATTCCTGTAACATGACCCAGGTGGGATGAATCGGTTTGTACTTTCACACTACCTGGGTTGCACCCGGTGATAACCATGTTTACGACCCAAGTAGCTGACCTGGGACGGACAATCCTGATTAATCTTTCTCTGCTAGCCAGGACCTGGGTTGCCCCAACAATATCATGTGTCCAAGACTTGGTGTGAAAGGGGTATAAGAGACAAGGGCATCAGCTGGTGTGCATGTCATGAGACCATATAACAGCCAATCAGAAGAACAAAAGGAGTGTGCTGCATTCTGCACAAGTCAGCTGACACCTTCCATTTTGGACCTGTTGGTTTCACTTAGAGATGTGCACCGGCCACTTTTCGGGTTTTGGGTTTTGGGTTTTGGGTTCTGATTACCTTGAGGTTTTGGGTTCTAATGGGTTTTGGCAAAACACCTCCTAAGTGTTTTGTGTTTGGATTTATTTGGGTTTTGGGTTCTGATTTTTTTGTTAAAAAAGCCTAAAAACAGCAAAAATTGCAGAATTTTGTGTTTTTTTTGCTCCTACACTATATTGACCTCAATAACATTCATTTTCACTCATTTCCAGTGTATTCTGAACACCTCACACCTCACAATATTGTTTTTATTGCCAAAGTTTGCACTGAGGTAGCTGGATAACTATGCTAAGCCACACAAGTGTGCGGCACAAACACGTGGCTCATGTAAGAGTGGCACTGCAGCGGCAGACATGATGGCAGTTTAAAAAAATAGGCCCATAAAAGATACCTATCTGGCTTGATCATGCACTGTTTACCATGTGCAGCCAAGGAGCGGTGGGCATTTTGTGCAGCACAGAGTTTGTCTGCAAGTGTGTAACTGTTTCGATCACTTTAACATCCAACAAGACCCCTATCTGGCTTGATTGTGTGATAATGTAATCTGATTGTTTAATTTTGTGATTATTATTCATTTATTATTACCAGTCGTCTCTTAAATCATTGCCTAATGGGTGTAGGGGAGTGGGCTAATCAATTTTAAGGTGGCAGATGGAAGATGTAATGTAATGTAAACCATCACTAGCATTGGTTGCAGCAGTGGCAGTAACTAACGGACCCGGCTGTGCAGATAAGGAGGAAGCTGACAGCGATGATGTCAAAGGGAGAGCCAGCGAACTGTTGCTCCATGCAGCGCTGGAAAACTTCGCTGCCCGTGGTGATGCCATAGGGCATGCGTAACCATCACTAGCATTGGTTGCAGCAGTGGCAGTAACTGATGGACCCGGCTGTGCAGATAAGGAGGATGCAGACAGCGATGATGTCAAAGGGAGAGCCAGCGAACTGTTGCTCCATGCAGCGCTGGAAAACTTCGCTGCCCGTGGTGATGCCATAGGGCATGCGTAGGAAGACGTAGCACCCAATAGGGGTCATGAAGGCAGTAAGCATGGAAGAGGCTCTGTCCAGAGGGATCTGCCAAAACCCACACTTGGCATTCAGGGTGCTAAAGACCGTTGCACCTGGCATGTCAGTGATCACCTGCTCGATGGTGCAGAGTGTGTATCTGTTTTGGTCAGTTTAATATTTCATAAGACCCCTATCTGTCTTGATTATGATTATGATTATTTTTATAATTAATTTCATCTGATTTTTAATTTGGTGATTCATTTATTATTTATTATTACCATTCGTCTCGTCAATCATTGCCTAATGGGTGGAGTGGAGGGGGCTAATCAATGACTAGGTGGCAGCTGGAAGAGTTCTATCTGGCTGCGACTTCTGTAACTCTATTGATCGCTAGGGTGGATTCAGGTGATCTGGCTCGCTAGGCGGGTGTTCCCTTTGCTCACTGCTTCACATGCGTCCCTTGTGAAGCTGTGCGCTCTGTCGAGGAGGATGTCCTTTGCCGTAAGAGAAGTACTGATCTTCTCTCAAGGTGTTACGACTCGTAGCTGCACTCCCCTGCTACAACCTCAAAACAAGCACCAAGACCCCTATCTGGCTTGATTGTGCACTGTTTACACAGTGCAGCCGAGGAGCAGTGGGCGATTGGTGCAGCAATCAATTACTCTCATTAGTGGAATGCAATCAGTTGTATGCATTTAAAAGACAAGTCCCTCATACGAATGACTCTCAGCAGTAGGCACCAGACCAGACAGGTAGATGAAGCAGTACTAGACACCACACGGTAGATACTGCAGTACTAGGCACAAGACCGGTAGATAAGGCAGTACTAGGAAGTACTAGGCACCAGACGGTAGATACGGTAGTACTAGGCAGTGGGCACTAGACCAGACAGGTAGATGAGGCAGTATTAGTTGTGTGTGTATCTGTTTTGGTCAGTTTAATATTTAACAAGACCCCTATCTGGCTTGATTGTGATTATGATTGATTGATTATTAATTAATTTTTTGATGTGATTGATTCATGGTCGAAACCCCGTTTAACAACCTGGTTGATCCTGACCCTGATGTGCAGTTTGTCTCTGTGCTGAAAGATCCCAATCTCAAATGGCAGACTGAACAACCTGTGGATAGCCATATTTCAAAAAATGTGAATGGGCTTGTGTGGCAGCCCACTACAGGATACCCCCTGTGCCCCTGGAGTGCCCCCAAAGAAGTTTAATTGCAGCCAATGCTGCTCAGAGGAAAACTGCAGGGATGTGAGGGGTTAAACAGCCCCAGCTCAGTCCACGTGCAGGGAGCCTGACACCCCCCTGATTGGCTGCCCAGGGAGTGTGGCAGTCCACCCCTGGTGTACTCTTGTGCCCCCAAAGAGATTTTAATTGCAGCCAATGCTGCTCAGAGGAAAACCTCCTTTGCTTGTGGAAGCTGCAGGTCTGTGAGGGGTTAACAGACTCAGCTAGTGTCCTAGTGTCCCAGCTCCCCTGCACATGAGACAGGAAGCTGGGAGGTCAGAGGTGATCCCAGCAGCAGTGTGTGAGAGAGAGAGAAAGTGTGCAGAGGGGTGAAGAGCTTGTATCCTGAGCCAGGAAGCATGCAGACAGAGATGCTGTGCAGAGAGAAGCACACATCTGAGACCAGGCACTGGGAGCAAGGACCCAGCAGTTAATGACAGCCAGCACTGCTGACCAGAAGAAGGGGTGAGCAGCATGTGAAGGGAGATAGAGCCCAGTAGGAGTGACTGCAGAGACCTACAGCACGGAACTAGGCAGAGAGGGACATTGCCGCCCATCTGGGAGTCACCCAGAGGACCAAACAGCACCCAAGACAGGCAGTGGCCAGCCAGGAGTCGTGACCAGCAGGAGCTGGCAACTGCAGCTGATTGTTCAGGTACTGGGGTGTTGGATACCCCCACTAACAGGACTGCCTGTTTGCCTCTGATACAGGAGATTGCCCTAAGGGATGGGAATCTGCCTGCCCCTCTTAGAGAGGATTTTTGATCACTTTTGTTATACATAAAAGTAGTGTGCACACTAAGTTATGGCCTAATCACCTTGTGAGGATTTCCTTCGCGGGACCGTTATTCAAATTCAGGAACTGTGTTGTTTTGCACCAGGGACTACCGCGCAGTGTATATAGGGTGCATAGCGCCACTTGGCGGACATGTTGTGACGTAATATTATTCTGTCATATTGTTATTGTTGTGATGTAATTTATTGCGTAATCGTTCTCTCTTTAATCTGGTCATTGATTAGTTATAGCTTTAATTACTGAATGATATAAAGTGACTGTTTTGCATAAGTACGTGAGTGTATTGCAGCAACCCATTTACATATCTCCTTTAAATAAATATTTGTTGCTGCTAGCCGTAGTAGCCTTGTCTTTTGTGGGTTCTCCTTGGGTTGTGCCATTCCCTGCCACAGGTTCTCCGGAAGAAGCCGTGAGGAATCCAGAAGCTGCCGCCGTAATCAGCTCCAGATTCAGGTACTATTTTGCACCACACTGTTACAGGGGCACTGGCACAGGAGCGCAAAAGGAGAGGTCAGAGGTGAAATGAAACTGTGCCGGAGGAGGGTTTGCAGCAGCGTGAGAGAGGATGACACGTGCTTAGAGAGAGAAGACAGGCTGGGCACCCTAAAGATCCACAGAGAGGAGAGCAGCAGAGTGCGCAGCCTGGAAGCGTGCAGAAGTGAGACCCGCTAGAGAGGAGAGAGCCGGGCAGCGTTTCCGTGCAGGAGACCCGGCGGTGATGGACAGCAGCGCACACAGAGAGAGCCAGCAGCCAGCATCATGAGGGAGGCAAGAGGGAAGCCGTGAGGAATCCAGAAGCTGCCGCCGTAATCAGCTCCAGATTCAGGTACTATTTTGCACCACACCGTTACAGGGGCACTGGCACAGGAGCGCAAAAGGAGAGGTCAGAGGTGAAATGAAACTGTGCCGGAGGAGGGTTTGCAGCAGCGTGAGAGAGGATGACACGTGCTTAGAGAGAGAAGACAGGCTGGGCACCCTAAAGATCCACAGAGAGGAGAGCAGCAGAGTGCGCAGCCTGGAAGCGTGCAGAAGTGAGACCCGCTAGAGAGGAGAGAGCCGGGCAGCGTTTCCGTGCAGGAGACCCGGCGGTGATGGACAGCAGCGCACACAGAGAGAGCCAGCAGCCAGCATCATGAGGGAGGCAAGAGGGAAGCCGTGAGGAATCCAGAAGCTGCCGCCGTAATCAGCTCCAGATTCAGGTACTATTTTGCACCACACAGTTACAGGGGCACTGGCACAGGAGCGCAAAAGGAGAGGTCAGAGGTGAAATGAAACTGTGCCGGAGGAGGGTTTGCAGCAGCGTGAGAGAGGATGACACGTGCTTAGAGAGAGAAGACAGGCTGGGCACCCTAAAGATCCACAGAGAGGAGAGCAGCAGAGTGCGCAGCCTGGAAGCGTGCAGAAGTGAGACCCGCTAGAGAGGAGAGAGCCGGGCAGCGTTTCCGTGCAGGAGACCCGGCGGTGATGGACAGCAGCGCACACAGAGAGAGCCAGCAGCCAGCATCATGAGGGAGGCAAGAGGGAAGCCGTGAGGAATCCAGAAGCTGCCGCCGTAATCAGCTCCAGATTCAGGTACTATTTTGCACCACACAGTTACAGGGGCACTGGCACAGGAGCGCAAAAGGAGAGGTCAGAGGTGAAATGAAACTGTGCCGGAGGAGACACCAGGGACACCAGGGAGACACCAGGGAGACGCTACCGGCCGGAGCCGGCAAAAGCAGCAGAGTACAAGGGTGCCCTACCCCCACTCAGCCTGTACCCTTCCTGCCCCAGCCCTGACTCCCCCAAGTCAGGGAGATCACATTCTCACCCATAAAGATGGTGACACAATTTTAAAAGAGGACAGAGAACAATCTCATGCACATGAGACCACTGTGCTTGATACAAGACAGACCAGAGTCCACCTAAAGGTGTCGGCTAGTACAGCATCCCTAAAAGTCTCAAGGCTCCAAAAAAAATTAGGCAGTGAGCCCCTGACCAGACAGGTACAGCAGTATTAGGCAGTGAGCCCCAGATCAGACAGGTAGATACGGCAGTATTAGGCAGTGAGCCCCAGACCAGACGGTAGATATGGCAGTACTAGGCACCAGACAGGTAGATAAGACAGTAGTACTAGGCACAAGACAGGTAGATACGTCAGCAATACTAGTATTGTGCACCAGCAGAATTTATAATAATTAATTTTCTTATTAGGTACTGTTCGGCCGTGGCACTCAGTGGCAGACGTCAGTGCACAAGCAGCATGGAATTCTTTTTTACAGTCCCACACAGCACAAGTATTATTTTTATTTTTATCAAATTAGATATAGCAGCTGTGTGGTTGGAGGAATATGGCCGACGTGTCGCTGGATGAACTGATCAGGAAACGGGGAATGTCCGTGGGCACCGGGATGTACCGCAGGGTCAGTAACAGGGGAGGTATAGGAAACGTGAGATCCAGACTCCAACCATCTGTGAACAATCGTCCACTTGCCACCAGTTTTCAGAGAACATTTGATGCTCGTCAGAAAATTGGTGTGACTGATGCACGCCAAAAACTAGGGATAAAAGATGCCCGTGAAAAGTTGGTGGCCAAAGATGCTCGCTTCCGCATAAGGGGTAAAGTGCAGGACGCCCGTGAAATGCTGAATTCGAATAAGCAACAGATCATGGCAGGAGACAAGCCTATCAAAGTGATGGACGCTCGTGAAAAGATTACTTTAAGAGGAGTGCTCCAACAGTGGTCGAAACCCCGTTTAACAACCTGGCTGATCCTGACCCTGATGTGCAGTTTGTCTCTGTGCTGAAAGATCCATATTTAAAAAAATGTGTGGCAGCCCACTACAGGATACCCCCTGTGCCCCTGTGCCCCAAAGAAGTTTAATTGCAGCCGCCCCCAAAGAAGTTTAAATGCAGCCTCCCCCAAAAAAGTTTAGCCGCCCAAAAAGATGTGTAACTAATTGTACCCAACTGGTCATCAAAAATAAATCAATCTTTATTGTGAAAACAAGGTATCAAGTGGCAAAGAAAAGGAAGCCAGTGATGAGAATTTTGTGAGCTGTGAAAGTATTATCAAGGAAACATAACTTTACTTAAGTTTTGAGGAAAGGCTTTATCGGACCATTTCATGAATAAAGAACAGTTGATGAAGAAATTAAAGAAGTATTCATCGTTCTTGTCATTAAATAAAAAGGAGAGAGATGCGAAGGTCAAATCATTACAAAGGTTATCTGATGAGGAAAAAGCAGTTCTCTCTAAAAGGCTATGCACATATGACAAATACTACAAAATGTTTGCAAATCAATTAAAAATTGAAAAGGGGGGCCAGAAGGTTTGTACAGCTTTATCTCCTAAAAAATTTCCAACAACTTGTTCCGAAGCAACTGTGTCTGTTAGTAGGTCAGCCTGTACAACTAACGGCAAAGAAAGTGACTATCTTCAAAACAAAAGGATTTTTGCCGCTTCAGAAACTGATCATGCTCAAGGTGAAGGCAGTCAGTGTACACCTCAGAATGCTAACCAAATACACAAAGTCCATGCAAAGATAAAGGATATTGTAAAAGAAAATTGCACTGACAAGTCTTCAACTTACAAAAACCAAGCTATGTATAAAACTGCAGTAACTGGAAAACTAAAAAAAACTTTAGCCGCCCACAAAGAACTTTAATTGCAGCCGCCCAGGCTTGATTCTGATTATGATTGATTGATTATGATAGATTGATTGATTATGATTGATTGATTATGATTGATTGATTATTAATTATGATGTGCCTGATCCTGACCCTGATGTGCATTAAAAATGACTCTCAGCAGTGGGCACCAGACCAGACAGGTAAAAAAAGGTTAGCCGCCCAAAAAAAGAAGTGTAATTGAGCCTTCCTGCCCCAGCCCTGAGTCCCCCAGGTCAGGGAGATCACATTCTCACCCATGAAGGTGCAGCAATGAGGTGGAATGCAAACAGCTATATGCATTTGAAAGACAATACCCTCATTAAAAATGACTGTCAGCAGTGGGCACCAGACCAGACAGGTAAAAAAAAGTGTAGCCGGCCAAAAATAAGTGTAATTGAGCCTTCCGGCAACAGTCCTGACTCCTCCAGGTCAAGGAGATCACATTCTCACCCATGAAGGTGCAGCAATGAGGTGGAATGCAAACAGCTATATGCATTTGAAAGACAATACCCTCATTAAAAATGACTGTCAGCAGTGGGCACCAGACCAGACAGGTAAAAAAAAGTGTAGCCGGCCAAAAATAAGTGTAATTGAGCCTTCCGGCAACAGTCCTGACTCCTCCAGGTCAAGGAGATCACATTCTCACCCATGAAGGTGCAGCAATGAGGTGGAATGCAAACAGCTATATGCATTTGAAAGACAATACCCTCATTAAAAATGACTCTCAGCAGTGGGCACCAGACCAGACAGGTAAAAAAAGGTTAGCCGCCCAAAAAAAGAAGTGTAATTGAGCCTTCCTGCCCCAGCCCTGAGTCCCCCAGGTCAGGGAGATCACATTCTCACCCATGAAGGTGCAGCAATCAAGTGGAATGCAAACAGTTGTATGCATTGAAAAGACAAGTCCCACATATGAATGACTCTCAGCAGTAGGAATAATGAATGGTGATGCAAGATGGAATTGTCCTTGGGCCCTCCCACCCACCCTTATGTTGCGAAAATAGGACATGCACACTTTAACAAACCAAACATTTCAGCGACAGGGCCTACAAAACTGTGGCTGAAATGATTGGTTTGTTTGGGCCCCCACAAAAAAATAAAACA
Organism: Crinia signifera; assembly: GCF_055691185.1. Taxonomy (NCBI): domain Eukaryota; kingdom Metazoa; phylum Chordata; class Amphibia; order Anura; family Myobatrachidae; genus Crinia; species Crinia signifera. The sequence continues at coordinate 14,021,313 of NC_139226.1, forward strand.
ATTCATAATATCTCCCTGTATAAACTGGCTCTACAGTAACAAGATGTCATCGTCACTCATCATCATCATCATCATCCTCCTCCTCCTCCTCCTCTGATTCCTCGCCCCCTTCAGTGTGTACTTCCTCATTCTCAGAGATTATCAATTCGTCCCCACTGGACTCCACAATCACAGGTCCCGTTATAATCTCTGGAGGCAATTCCTGCTCTTCATTGAATAAGTGATAATTCATTTTTATAAACATCATTTTCTCAACATTTTTCGGGAGCAACCTCCTTCGCCGCTCACTGACCAGGTTCCCCGCTGCACTGAATACTCTTTCGGAGTACACACTGGAGGGGGGACAACTCAGGTAAAATAGAGCCAGTTTGTACAGGGGTTTCCAAACTGCCTTTTTTTCCTGCCAGTACAGGTAAGGACTGTCTGACATGTCTACTTGGATGCTGTCACCAAAGTAATCATCCACCATTTTTTCAATGTTGACAGCATCCAATGCACCGACAGTAGACATGTCAGCAATCGTTGGCAGGTCCTTGAGTCCAGACCAGATGTCCAAACTCCCTCCTGCCTGCCCTGCATCCCCGCCAGCGGGTTGTGTGGGAAATCGCAGCTGTTTCCTCACAGGCACAGGTGGGGGAGAAAATGAAGGAGGAGCTGGGGCCATGTCACGGTCCCCTTCAGATGACAATCTCCTGACCAGCAGGTCTTTGCACCTTTGTAGACTTGTGTCCGCCGGAAACAGAGACACAACATACGCTTTAAACCGAGGATCGAGCACTGTGGCCAAAATGTATTCCTCTGACTTTAACAGACTGACCACCCTCGTATCCTGGCAAAGCGTATGGAGGGCTTCATCCACAATAGCGACATGCTTTGCGGAATCGCTCCGCTTTAGCTCCTCCTTCACTTTCTCCAGCTGCTTTTGTAACAGCCTGATCAGGGGAATCACCTGACTAATGCAGGCAGTGTCGGAACTGACTTCACGTGTGGCTACTTCAAACGGCTGTAGAACCTTGCACAACACGGAAATCAGCCTCCACTGCGCTTGAGTCAGGTGCAGCCCCGCTCCTCTGCCTATGTCGTAGGTGGCTGTGTAGGCTTGAATGGCCTTTTGCTGCTCCTCCATCCTCTGCAGCATATAGAGGGTGGAGTTCCAGCGCGTCACCACCTCTTGTTTCAGCTGATGGCAGGGCAGGTTGCGGAGTTTTTGCTCCCGCTCCAGCCTTCGGCAGGCTGTGGCAGAATGCCGAAAGTGTCCGCAAATTTTGCGTGCCACCGCAAGCATCTCCTGCACACTCCTGTCATTTTTTATGAAATGCTGCACCACCAAATTTATTGTGTGGGCAAAACATGGCACGTGCTGGAAATTGCCCATGTTTAATGCCCGCACAATGTTACTGGCGTTGTCCGACACCACAAATCCCCAGGAGAGTCTAAGGGGGGTAAGCCACAGGGAGATGATTTCCCTCAGTTTCTCTAAGAGGTTGTCGGCGTTGTGCCTCTTCTTGAAACCGGTGATACACAGCGTAGCCTGCCTAAGAAGGAGCTGACATGCAGGAGATGCTGCTGCTGCGGAAGGCGATGCATCTACCCAGTGGGCTGTCACAGTCATATAGTCCTTAGTTTGCCCTGATCCACTTGTCCACATGTCTGTAGTTAAGTGTACAGTGGGTACAGCCGCATTTTTCAGGGCACTGAGGACACTTTTTCTGACCTCCCTGTACATCGCGGGTATCGCCTGCCTAGTGAAGTGGAATCTAGACGGGATTTGGTACCGGGGACACAATACCTGCATCAACCGTTTAAATCCCACTCCATTGATGGCGGACACCGGACGTACGTCTAACACCAACATAGCTGTCAAGGCCGCAGTTATCCGCTTTGCCATAGGATGACTGCTGTCGTATTTCATCCTCATGGAAAATGACTGTTGGACGGTCAATTGCTTAGTGAAAGACGTAGCGGTCTTACGACTTCCCCTCTGGGATGATGACTGACTTCCCCTCTGACTTCCAGGAGCAGCAGCAGCAGCGGCAGTAGTAGTAGTAGTAGGCGTAGTGCTGCAGGATCCTCCGGAGGAATCTATGGAGTCATTCATGCAGGTGAGATGGACTGCAGGACTCCCCCCTATCCGGATCGAGGAGGAATTTGTCGAGGAGGGAGTTGGTGGTGTGCTTTTCAGGCATTTGGCTCCAAAAGGAGGACCAAGTGATTTAGGTGTCGCTGGACTGCTAGCCGCACTTTCTGGACTAAACACTGAACCATGACGCTTCTTTAGGTGACGTTGAAGGGAGGTTGTCCCTAGGTGGGCAAGATCCTTACCCCTGCTTATTGGAGTTTTACATAAGCTACAAATGGCAATACTTTTGTTGTCCGGATGCGGATAAAAAAAATTCCAGACCGCAGAGGTGGATTTATTGGTCCTTTGTCCAGGCATGACGATGGGCTTTTTCATCCCATGGACAACAACTTTTTCCACCACAGGTGCCTCATTCCCCCCTGGTGCGTCATTTAAGCAAACCAAGTCTCCATCCTCCTCGACAACTTCCTCCTCAGTGACAGCTACATCAATATCCTCCTCCTGGTGTACAACATCATCTTCACTAATAAAATCTGGAACTAGACTGTGGGTCATCCTTCCAGCATATGCAGAGGGCATACTGCAAATGGTGGAAGGAGCCACCTCTTCACGTACAGTGATAGGAAGGTCCGGCATCACAACCACCGCCACCCTCGGACTCTCTGTGGGGATTTGGGATATGTCTTTAGAAGGATGAGTTATTTCCAGATTTATTTTCTGAATTTTTTTCTGTTTCTTTTTCAGAAATTTTGTCAGACTTTTTTGAGTCGGTGTCAGCCTAACTCTCTTTGATTTCCTATTGGGCGGGGAGAGAGGAGGAGGACTTTCCTCGTCATCTGAAGCTGCACCACTAGTCATGAAGTTAGGCCATGGCCTTAGACGTTCCTTGCCACTCCGTGTCGTAAATGGCATATTGCCAAGTTTAAGTTTCTCTTCCAACGATTTACATTTCATAGTTTTATTCCTTTTACGGAAGTTTGGTTTCAATTGTACATGCCCTCTGCCTTCACACTGGGCATCGGCCGTGGCAGACGACGTTGTTGGCATTTCATCGCCTATGTCATGACTAGTGGCAGCAGCTTCAGAACTATGAGGAAGTGCATCTTCATCTTTCCTTTGTTTGTTAACCTCCTTATTTTGGATCTCCATTATTATTGTGGAGTTATGTCACAGAACAGCGCCACTGGTGTGCAATTATATATGTCAGTGAGTATGCACCAGCAGGCAGTTATACAGATACAGCAGTATTAGGCAGTGAGCCACACACCAGACAGGTACGTCAGTATTAGGCAGAGAGCCCCAGACCAGACAGGTAGATAATGATATACGGCAGTATTTAGGCAGTGAGCCCCAGACCACAAAGGTAGAGATATACGGCAGTATTTAATTATTTATTAGGCAGGCAGTATTTAATTATTTATTAGCCGGTGAGCCCCAGACCAGACGGTACATACGGCAGTATAGCCAGTGAGCCCCAGACCACAAAGGTAGAGATATACGGCAGTATTTAATTATTTATTAGCCAGTGAGCCCCAGACCAGACGGTACATACGGCAGTATAGCCAGTCAGCCCCAGACCACAAAGGTAGAGATATATGGCAGTATTTAATTATTTATTAGGCAGGCAGTATTTAATTATTTTTTAGCCGGTGAGCCCCAGACCAGACGGTACATACGGCAGTATAGCCAGTGAGCCCCAGACCACAAAGGTAGAGATATATGGCAGTATTTAATTATTTATTAGCCAGTGAGCCCCAGACCACAAAGGTAGAGATATACGGCAGTATTTAATTATTTATTAGCCAGTGAGCCCCAGACCAGACGGTACATACGGCAGTATAGCCAGTCAGCCCCAGACCACAAAGGTAGAGATATATGGCAGTATTTAATTATTTATTAGGCAGGCAGTATTTAATTATTTTTTAGCCGGTGAGCCCCAGACCAGACGGTACATACGGCAGTATAGCCAGTCAGCCCCAGACCACAAAGGTAGAGATATATGGCAGTATTTAATTATTTATTAGCCAGTGAGCCCCAGACCAGACGGTACATACGGCAGTATAGCCAGTGAGCCCCAGACCACAAAGGTAGAGATATACGGCAGTATTTAATTATTTATTAGGCAGGCAGTATTTAATTATTTATTAGCCGGTGAGCCCCAGACCAGACGGTACATACGGCAGTATAGCCAGTGAGCCCCAGACCACAAAGGTAGAGATATACGGTAGTATTTAATTATTTATTAGCCAGTGAGCCCCAGACCAGACGGTACATACGGCAGTATAGCCAGTGAGCCCCAGACCACAAAGGTAGAGATATACGGCAGTATTTAATTATTTATTAGCCAGTGAGCCCCAGACCAGACGGTACATACGGCAGTATAGGCAGTGAGCCCCAGACCACAAAGGTAGAGATATACGGCAGTATTTAATTATTTATTAGGCAGGCAGTATTTAATTATTTATTAACCAGTGAGCCCCAGACCAGACGGTACATACGGCAGTATAGCCAGTGACCCCCAGACCACAAAGGTAGAGATATACGGCAGTATTTAATTATTTATTAGGCAGGCAGTATTTAATTATTTATTAGCCAGTGAGCCCCAGACCAGACGGTACATACGGCAGTATAGCCAGTGAGCCCCAGACCACAAAGGTAGAGATATATGGCAGTATTTAATTATTTATTAGCCAGTGAGCCCCAGACCAGACGGTACATACGGCAGTATAGCCAGTGAGCCCCAGACCACAAAGGTAGAGATATACGGCAGTATTTAATTATTTATTAGGCAGGCAGTATTTAATTATTTATTAGCCGGTGAGCCCCAGACCAGACGGTACATACGGCAGTATAGCCAGTGAGCCCCAGACCACAAAGGTAGAGATATACGGCAGTATTTAATTATTTATTAGCCAGTGAGCCCCAGACCAGACGGTACATACGGCAGTATAGCCAGTCAGCCCCAGACCACAAAGGTAGAGATATATGGCAGTATTTAATTATTTATTAGGCAGGCAGTATTTAATTATTTTTTAGCCGGTGAGCCCCAGACCAGACGGTACATACGGCAGTATAGCCAGTCAGCCCCAGACCACAAAGGTAGAGATATATGGCAGTATTTAATTATTTATTAGCCAGTGAGCCCCAGACCAGACGGTACATACGGCAGTATAGCCAGTGAGCCCCAGACCACAAAGGTAGAGATATACGGCAGTATTTAATTATTTATTAGGCAGGCAGTATTTAATTATTTATTAGCCGGTGAGCCACAGACCAGACGGTACATACGGCAGTATAGCCAGTGAGCCCCAGACCACAAAGGTAGAGATATACGGTAGTATTTAATTATTTATTAGCCAGTGAGCCCCAGACCAGACGGTACATACGGCAGTATAGCCAGTGAGCCCCAGACCACAAAGGTAGAGATATACGGCAGTATTTAATTATTTATTAGCCAGTGAGCCCCAGACCAGACGGTACATACGGCAGTATAGGCAGTGAGCCCCAGACCACAAAGGTAGAGATATACGGCAGTATTTAATTATTTATTAGGCAGGCAGTATTTAATTATTTATTAACCAGTGAGCCCCAGACCAGACGGTACATACGGCAGTATAGCCAGTGACCCCCAGACCACAAAGGTAGAGATATACGGCAGTATTTAATTATTTATTAGGCAGGCAGTATTTAATTATTTATTAGCCAGTGAGCCCCAGACCAGACGGTACATACGGCAGTATAGCCAGTGAGCCCCAGACCACAAAGGTAGAGATATACGGCAGTATTTAATTATTTATTAGCCAGTGAGCCCCAGACCAGACGGTACATACGGCAGTATAGGCAGTGAGCCCCAGACCACAAAGGTAGAGATATACGGCAGTATTTAATTATTTATTAGGCAGGCAGTATTTAATTATTTATTAACCAGTGAGCCCCAGACCAGACGGTACATACGGCAGTATAGCCAGTGACCCCCAGACCACAAAGGTAGAGATATACGGCAGTATTTAATTATTTATTAGGCAGGCAGTATTTAATTATTTATTAGCCAGTGAGCCCCAGACCAGACGGTACATACGGCAGTATAGCCAGTGAGCCCCAGACCACAAAGGTAGAGATATACAGCAGTATTTAATTATTTATTAGCCAGTGAGCCCCAGACCAGACGGTACATACGGCAGTATAGGCAGTGAGCCCCAGACCACAAAGGTAGAGATATACGGCAGTATTTAATTATTTATTAGGCAGGCAGTATTTAATTATTTATTAGCCAGTGAGCCCCAGACCACAGACCGCCAGACTGGCAGATTCAGTGCAGGCAGCAGTGCAGCACCAGTGGACTATATATATATTTATATTTAATATAATTAATTAATAATTATATATATAATAAATGGCACAGCACAGCACCAGAGGTATGCCCCAGCACAGAGGAGACAGTACTACAGGCAGGTACACAGTTAGACTGTTCTCCTAAGCAGAGGAGAACATAGTACACAGCAGCACTGAGGGAGACAGCCCTAGCAAATAAAATAATTAATTACAGCACAGTTCACCAGAGGTAGACCGCACAGAGGAGACAGTAGTACTACAAGTACACAGTTAGACTGTTGTCCTAAGCTGAGAACAGAGTACACAGCAGCACTGAGGGAGACAGCCCCAGCAAATAAAATAATCAATTACAGGCAGCACAGCACACCAGAGGTAGACCGCACAGAGGAGACAGTAGTACTACAAGTACACAGTTAGACTACTACACAGCAGCACTGAGAGACAGCACCAGCGATTGCAAAAGCTCAAGGACAAGCTCAAGTTTAAGCCCCAGCAGCAGCACCAACACACCCTCTCCCAACCCACTACTTAACTGGAGTGAAGATGGCGGGGGCGCGGCAGCTGCTTATAAAGCCTCGCGAAATCCGACGCCGGGAGATGACGTTCTAATCACGCGGACGGACCGAGTCAGGCGGGAATCTCCGAGCGCTGCTCGGAATCGGGCTCGGAATGATGACGTCCGTGGGGGCTCGGATCTCTGATATCCGAGCCCGCACATCTCTAGTTTCACTGGTGGCAAAATGTCTACTGTGTTCGGTTAGCAAGTGGTCCATGCCAGATTCCTGTCTAATAGCTACTTCTATACTAGTTTTAGTTTTCTAAGAGCTGTTTTTGAAAAAAAAAATTGTTATATTAATACTCCATTTATTTCCTCGTAGTGATACCACCTAAGGTGTCTCCTGGTAAGAACAATGTCAGCAGAAGACAATGTATTATCTTCAAAGAGTCTTTGGGGTACATGAAGATGGGAGTTCTATTGAAGATGGGGTGTGGCCCATAACATCCAAAGAGATGCTGCTTAATATTTATTTAGCACCTTCTAGAACAGTGGTTCCCAACCTGGGGTACTAGTACCCCTGGGGGTACTCTGCAGACCAGTTGGGGGTACTTGAAAATAATATTGGTAATGGCGGACGATGAAAAGGTCTTTTGATGGCTGAAGAAGACCCGTTGCCATGGAGACAAACCATGTTGTGTCATATGTCTGACCAGCAATCCACCGGGAGATTCCCGCGCTGCCCTCAGACATCAGCCGTCATCTGCCCAGCACTGACAAAGGTGGAGGAAGCAGCGGCTTTAATCCTACCGGTGTTAGTGGGAATCCTGGAGATAATACACAACCAGTGTCTAGACACAGAAGGGCATGATTCCTTGCTGTATACTACTCCTCCGCTCCTCCTTAATATAAGGACATGCATAAGGATCCGCATACCGCTAAGTACTGTCCATATTTCAAAATGAGAGGAGGGGTACTTATCAATGAAAAGCCTAATCAAGGGGTACGGCAGAGAAAAAAGGTTGGGAACCACTGTTCTAGAAGATAATGGATAGAATCTGATTGGTTGCTATGGGCAACATCAATAGAACTCCCATCTTAGTAAATTTACCTTCTGTTTCTGGTCTGGTCAGCAAATGGTTAAGGTTACATTCGCGTCTACCAGCTATTTGTATATACGTTCTAGTTTCATAAGAGTTGTGTTAGAACATTTAATATTTGATAATAAAACTGAATCCATTTATTTTCCTAGTGTTACCACCAAAGGTCGCTCCAGGTAAGGACAGCGTCAGTAAATTGTGTTATACTGTTTACATCGTCCAAGAAATTATTTGAAAATTAATGTAAAATATAACAGGAAAACAATAAAGCTGGAACTTATGAGACCACAGCACAGCCAATCACGCGGGGCAGTTGTGCTAATTGGAGACTCTCCCACGGGTCGCAGTGTCCCATCGGTAGGAGTCAGTTGGGATTCCGGAGATCTCTGCTGCTCTGCAGGGGTGGAGCTGGGGGCTGTCCAACTGCTTGAAGAGCACTGGGCACGCCCTGAAAATGACAAAAAAATGGGAGTTGCGGTGCTAGGCCATGCCCCTTTCAACAAAGGCCTTGCCCACTCTTCCGGTAGCTCCGCCTCATTTTTGGACCTGGCATGCCTTTGGCATGGCAGGTCACAATTTTAAAAGTTGGGCGTTATGGCTATATGCATACCTCCTAGTTGTCCCATTTTTTTAAGGACTGTCCGGCATCTAACCCCCTGATCGTTGCTGCTCTTCTGAGCAGAGCAGCGATGAATAGACACTGTGCCCATTCAGGGAGACAGAGATGAAAATGGGGCGTGGCTTTATGGTAACGGGAAATCTCAGGAAGCCATGCCCCTTTTGTCTGAGGTCACGCCCCTTTTCAGGAAGGAGCACAGTGGGGCCACTCAGTAGTCCTGATGTGGGGCAGAAGAAAGTTGTGAGGTACGTACATATTCGGGGCACAAACTTGGTAACCTCTAAATATCCCTCAGTGAGTTTCAGGGGCACGTGTGAAGGAATGACAGCTTCTGTAGGTGGACAGACCATAATGGATTACATGCTGGGTAATAAACTGATTGTAACCTGTTAACATGTTTTTTTTTTGGAATCACAAAATAATAACTTTATCGTTATTTTTCCTACACAGCGCCCCCCGTTAAAACAGGTAAGAATGAAGTATGGAGACGCCTTTCTTTTTAAGTACTACTCACCCAATATACCAAGTACAGTAGGTACAGAATCAGTTAAAAAAAGGTATAATTTTTAATATGAGTAATGCTGGGAACACACCTGAAGGGGTGACACCGTAATTCTGGCTTCTGCACAATGACAGGAGCCAGCTGCTGCAGTGCTACATTCTCCTGCACCAGGCTCCTGTCATAGACGAGGAGCGCACAGTGCAGGCATGTGATGTGTATTGCAGGGTGTGGCACACTGTTTTAAGGGTGCGTATGAAGCAAGTATCTGCCATCATTGATGCACAAACACACATGCTAACACAATGTGCTCGCAATATTTTGCGGGTACATTGCTTTTGTGCCAGCTCTTCGCTATACAACACAGCATTGGCAGACTGCTGGCTGCCCCCTCTTCTCTGCCATGCATTTTTTTCCAGAGGATCCAGCAGTGTTTCTGCCTTCATCACAGGACTCCGGAGAGTAAGTATAAAAAATGGGACTCAGGGGCCCTTGAACAGGGCCGAAACTAGGGTTTCTGGTGCCCGGGGCCAGACATTCATTTAGTGCCCCCCCCCCCCCCCCAAAATGTTTATATATATATATATATATATATATATATATATATATATGTGTGCTTATAGACAGCAGAAGGGTGATATTAAACCAACAAACAAGACAACATATCATATATTATTATAAACAGTGGGAGTGCTCGCCGAAGGTGCGCGCTAAAAATTTAGGGCATTTATTTTTTTTTGGGGGGGGGGGGGGGGGGGGGAGAGAATTTGTGTGGTCACATAGTAGTATCAATTCACATTATAGCACACACCGTAATGCCCAGTACACATTACAGCACACACCGTTATGCCCAGTACACATTCCAGCACACACCGTTATGCCCAGAGCACATTACACCACAAACCGTAATGCCCAGTACACATTATAGCACACACCGTTATGCCCCCCCCAGTACACATTATAAGCAATGGTTAATTGCTGCTGCCACTGGATAGAACACTGTCCCTGAATGATACACAATATGCCACACACTGCAATGTCCAATATGTCACAAACATACCTCCCAACACTGGAGGCAGAGGAGAGTAGACATCTGCGCGTGCCTTCAGCACGCACCCAAAATTAGAGGGTTCACCTACTACAGTGGAACTCCTGCGAGGCTACATCCCCCATTTTTTCCTCTATGAGGGCACGGTCAGCTACCTAAGAGCTGTAGCCACATGGGGTGCGGCCATGGAAAATGGAGGTGTGATACACATATGCCCCCAATAGTGCAGTGCCAGATACACATGACCCCAAAAGTGCAGTCCGTGATGCCCATTATACCTATGCCGCATACTGTGATGCCCATTATAAATATGCCCCGCACCGTGATGCTCCATTATACATATGCCCCACACCTGGATGCTCATTATACATATGCCACACACATGATGTCCATTATACATATGCCCCACAACGTGATGCCCATTATGCATATGATGCACACTGTGATGCCCATTATACATATGCCCCACAGCGTGATGCTCCATTAAACATATGTCACACACATGATGCCCAATATACATATGCCCCACACCTGGATGCTCCTTATTAATGAGCATCAAGGTGTGGGGCATATGTATAATGTGCATCATGTGTGTGGCATATGTTTAATGACTCATTAAACTTTAATGAGTCATTAAACATATGCCACACACATGATGCCCATTATACATCAGTAGGTATGCAGGCTGGAGTCAGACACAGTTTTAAAATTAAACATTGATTACCAGATGCAGGGAGATGATTGGGAGGAGCAGCGGTGTTGACGGCATGTCATGAGGGAAGGAGGGAGGAATAAAGCGCGATTTCTAGCGCTAGGGATAGGAAGGCAAGTGCTGCTGTGTGCTGTCCTTCACTTGGCGGCAGGAGGTCACAGATAGTGACCTCCTGCCGCTCCGCCGTCGGGAAGCGCTTCATCGCTTGGCGGCAGGAGGTCACTATTTGACCTCCTGCTACAATACGTCGGCCCGGGCCAGCAGCGGGACGTGGGCTACATCAGTCCCCGGAACCCCGCTACCCCGCAGGCTGTCTCCCAGACCTGACAGCGCCCCCTCCAGGGCCCGGTGCGCGTGACCCCCTAGCCCCCCCCCTAGTTACGGCCCTGCCTTGAACTATGCTCACTGCACTCATAAACACACACGCCGGCATTGTCCGCACAACTCCCCCACAGCGCCATATCACTGCAGCTGCCATTACTATAGTTTTGGTTGTCGCACATGCAGATCTTCGATTTTGCTGAATTACACAGGTTCTGTGGCTTGCTTAATTTAAGACGAACAACGCAGTGGCTGGAATAGACATGGAGTGACTTAAACATAATAGCTGGGTGTGGCCTAGATTAGCATGTGACACGGAGAGCCTATGGCTATAGGTCTTGGCTTGTTAGCTTAAGGATAATACATCAGGAGAAGGGAGGAGTCTCCCTCTCTTCCTGAAAAATTCCCCACCCTCCCGTCCCCTTGTATTAGGTGGTTAGGATAGTGGGAGTTTTTTAATCGCGTTAGCTGATAGGCGGGAAAGAACGGCAAGTTTATAGTTTTAGGCGTTTTATTGAGTGATGTTGATTGCATATTTGGTATCTTTCGGTGCGCTTGCCCCTCATTGGCTTAGGCCTTCGCTAGATTACCCTACCGGGGATGGCGAGCCCACCCGGCTGGGTGGGCAGCCAATGCTGTGGGTTGAGTGGAGACCGCTTCCTGTTTTAGGCCAAATTACGTATGCTGGTTTGGGGGTGGAGCTTAGTTATAGCCGTTCTTTCTTGGCCACCATTTAAAATAAAATAATATAAAAATAAAAAACAAAAACTTAGCTTAAAAAATTATTTCAAAATAAATTTCAGCTAACAAATTTCTGCCAAACCATGTCTCCGTGTCTTTATTTCTTGAATAGAGTTTAAGATTACATATGTCAACTGTACCATGCAAAAGGTCACACATCCGCTATTGCAATGTTTATGTATTTAGCCTAGTTTTAACCAGCCATAGAACCTGTATATCTCATAAATGTTCCTGTAAAAAGGGATCGTATTGGAAGCGTATAACTCACACACTGTAAAGGCCCCCATACACTAGGGCGACTTGTCCTTAGGACAAGTCGCCCCCGACTTCCCCCTGAGCTTCCCCGGCTGCTCCCCGGGGGAGCTTGATTAGATTGGCACTTGATGTGCCATTTTTTACATGTGATAAATCGTCTCGATTTATCACATGTAAAAAACCCGGGGAGCAGGGGGGGGGCTACAGAGGTGGGAGCTGGTGGGAGCAGGGGGGCTGGGGACGCTGCGGGGGACACGTCTGTGTCCCCCGCTGCTGGGGACGATGCAGGGGACAGCGTCTGTGCGAGGCGGTAGAGGGAGCAGGGGGGGGCTGGGGACGCTGCGGGGGACACGTCTGTGTCCCCCGCTGCTGGGGACGCTGCGGGGGACAGCGTCTGTGCGGCGAGGCGGTAGAGGGAGCAGGGGACGCTGCAGGGTACACAGGCGGCATAGAGCCGGCCGGGAGCTGTCAGTAATGAATAAAAAAAAAAAGCCCATATAATGAATGGGCAGCCTGTGATTGGCTGCTGAGCGCTCTCTCAGCCAATTGCTGACTGGCTGAGAGAGCGCTCAGCCAATCACAGGCCGCCCATTCATTGTATGGGCTTTTTTTTTTTTATTCATTACTGACAGCTCCCGGCCGGCTCCCCCTGCCCGGCTCTATGCCGCCTGTGTCCCCCGCAGCGTCCCCAGCCCCCCCCCCCTGCTCCCTCCACCGCCGCGCCGCGCCGCCCCACTAGGTCCCAAGTCGGGTGGTCGGACGTGCAGCAGGTCCGACCACCCGACGCAGATCCGATGCGCACGGGACCGCGCATCGGATCTGAGGGGACATCAAAACTAGCCGATTTTGGTCCGATTTCGGCCAGATCCGACTGATCTGGCTGAAATCTGACCAAAATCGGCTAGTGTATGGGGGCCTTTACACTCTTATACATAATACAGCTCTAGTCTGCAATCACTTCCAAAGTGCTGAGTTGTGTATACAGCCACCTACATCAAACAGACATTCTTAAAATTAAAAAAATGGGAGGTTTCTTGTGGCTCTCACTCAGTGAAATATGCCATTATCATGCCCCATTTTGGTTTAAAAAAAATAATAATAATAAAAAATAATAATAATATATATATATATATATATATATATATATATATATATATGTGTATATATATATATATATATATATATATATATATATAATATATATATATATATATATATATATATATATATATATATATATATATATAATGTTTATTGATTAATAAATGTACATTATTTGTCTTCCACAGACACCATAGCTAAGGACAAACCAGGTAAGAATGGAATTTCTGTGCGGCATTTATGTTTATACAAAAATATAATCCTTTGGTTTGCACCAGGTTAGGTGATTCCCCACTGGCCGTCACCCTAATATACTGTACAATTTATTGTATGTTTAATGACTTGTGTCTGCGTAATTTACAGTTATTCATTTAAAATGATGTGAAAAATCAATTATCAATGACAGCCTGACCTTGTGTTGTATTTATTTGTATGTACTGCACAGTGAGGTGCGGTCAGGCCGATGGCTGGGGGGGAGGCACTGCCTAGTATCAGAGACACAACCGCACAAACAGATTTCACGGGTTGGGATCATTTGGTCTATTGCATTATGGTAGAAAGTCATTAGGTCGAATCCATTAGGTCGACATGCTAAAAGGTCGACATGATTCTAGGTCGACATGGGAAAAGGTCGACATGATTCTAGGTCGAAAGGTCATTAGTTCGACAGGTCATTAGTTCGACAAGGTCATTAGTTCGACATTGTCTATGTCGACATTCACAAGGTCGACATGGGGTTTTTCACTGTTTTTTTACCTGAATGTCAACACAGTCGACATGGACACAGTTTAAAGTGCACTGCATCCCCTCGCATCGCTCGCTGCGCTCGCGATGCGTCGGGCACGGTGCCTCCCACCACACCCTAGTGGATGGTAGGGCATGAAATACCGCCTGTCGGCACATGTTGGCTCAAAAAACAGTGAAAAACTCCATGTCGACCTTGTGAATGTCGACATAGACAATGTCGAACTAATGACCTTGTCGAACTAATGACCTGTCGAACTAATGACCTTTCGAACTAGAATCATGTCGACCTTTTCCCATGTCGACCTAGAGTCATGTCGACCTTTTAGCATGTCGACCTAATGGATTCGACCTAATGACTTTCTACCATAATGCAATAGACCAAATGACCGCATCCCGATTTCACTTGCCCACAACAGTGATTACAATATTACAACCCCTTATACTGGGACACTAAAAATGACAGACTTACACCAAGCCTGAATGTTCATCCTGGGTAATCCATGAGCACACCGGTTTAAAGGGATTTTATGGGAAGCCTATCAATAGTACAAATATGATATTCATACTTTTAAAATACCATTTTTGTATTGGAATAATCATTTTTAGAGCCAGAACCTGTACTATGACATATGACGCTCTGCGTCCCCCGCTTCCCCCGGCCGCACCTCACTGGCAGTGTGATCACATAACTGGGATTTTCAAACTTGTGTTTTGTCTTTATACAGTGGTTCCTGTGCCGGTGAAAAGACCAGGTAAGTGCACAGTTAGAGTATACTGAGGCCTGCTGAGGTGCTGACTGTCTGGTGTTACTTATTAACAGCTGCTGGGTACATTACATGTATACTGTATATATGATGTGTCTTCCTATTATATAAAGCAGTAGTAATATCCAGATAATAAGTGAGGAAGTGTGTCTGCCCTTATGTGTGCACAGAGATCCAGCAGATGTGGCAGTGACCAGTATTAGGATTTACATAGGATTGTACTTCACCAGGGCCACACACTGTCACACTCTCATATACAGTATAACACACAGTGTCACACTCTCATACATAACATAACACATACTGTCACACTCTCATACATAACACACACTGTCACACTCTTATACATAACACACACTGTCACATTATCATACATAACATAACACATACTGTCACTCTCTCATACATAACACACACTCTGTCACACTCTCATACATAACACACACTCTGTCACACTCTCATACATAACACACACTCTGTCACACTCTCATACATAACACACACTCTGTCACACTCTCATACATAACACACACACTGTCACACTCTCATATATAACACACACTGTCACACTCATATACATAACACACAGTCACACTCACACTGTATACATAACACACGCTGCCACACTCTCATATAAAACACACACACTGTCGCACTCATGTACATTACACACACTGTCACGCTCTCATACATAACACACACAATGTCACACTCTCATACATAACACACACTCTGTCACACTCTCATACACAGTATAACACACAGTGTCACACTCTCATACATAACATAACACATACTGTCACACTCTCATACATAACACACACTGTCACACTCTCATACATAACACACATTGTCACATTATCATACATAACATAACATAACACATACTGTCACTCTCTCATATATAACACACACTGTCACACTCTCATATATAACACACAGTGTCACACTCTCATATATAACATAACACATACTGTCACACTCTCATACATAATACACACTGTCACACTCTCATACATAACACACACTGTCACACTCTCATACATAACACACACTGTCACCCTCTCATACATAACATAACACATACTGTCACACTCTCATATATAACACACACTGTCACACTCTCATACATAACACACACTGTCACACTCTCATACATAACACACACTGTCACACTCTCATACATAACATAACACATACTGTCACACTCTCATATATAACACACACTGTCACACTCTCATACATAACACACACTCTGTCACACTCTCATACATAACACACACTGTCACACTCTCATACATAACACACACACTGTCACACTCTCATATATAACACACACTGTCACACTCTCATACATAACATAACACATACTGTCACACTCTCATACATAACATAACACATACTGTCACACTCTCATATATAACACACACTGTCACACTCTCATGCATAACACACACTGTCACACTCTCATACATAACACACACTGTCACACTCTCATACATAACACACACTGTCACACTCTCATACATAACACACACTCTCATACATAACACACACTGTCACACTCTCATACATAACACACACACTGTCACACTTTCATACATAACACACAAGCTGTCACACTCTCATACATAACACACACTCTGTCACACTCTCATACATAACACACACTCTGTCACACTCTCATACATAACACACACTCTGTCACACTCTCATACATAACATAACACATACTGTCACACTCTAATACATAACACACACTGTCACACTCTCATATATAACACACAGTGTCACACTCTCATACATAACATAACACATACTGTCACACTCTCATACATAACACACACTGTCACACTCTCATACATAACACACACTGTCACACTCTCATACATAACACACGCAGTCACACTCTCATACTTAACACACACTGTCACACTCTCATACAAAACACACACACTGTCACACTCTCACATATAACACACACTCTGTCACACTCTTATACATAACACACACTCTGTCACACACTCATACATAACACACACTCTGTCACACTCTCATACATAACACACACTCTGTCACACTCTCATACATAACACACACTCTGTCACACTCTCATACATAACACACACACTGTCACACTCTCATATATAACACACACTGTCACACTCATATACATAACACACAGTCACACTCACACTGTATACATAACACACGCTGCCACACTCTCATATAAAACACACACACTGTCGCACTCATGTACATTACACACACTGTCACGCTCTCATACATAACACACACAATGTCACACTCTCATACATAACACACACTCTGTCACACTCTCATACATAACACATACTCTGTCACACTCTCATACATAGCACACACACTCTGTCACACTCTCATACATAACACACACTGTCACACTCTCATACATAACACACAAACACACTCTATCACACTATCATACATAACACACACACTGTTACACTGTCATACATAACACACACTGTCACACTCTCATACATAATACACACATTGTCACACTCTCATATATAACACACACACTGTCACACTCAAACATAACACACACACTGTCACATTCTCATACATAACACACACTGTCACACTCTAATACATAACACATACTGTCACACTCTCATACATAGCACACACTGTCACACTCATACATAATATACATACATGTACAGTACATACACATTATTATACTCTTAAACATAATACACACATTGTCACACTCTAATGCAATATGCACACATACTGTCACACTTTTACTCTCTTGTGTATTATACACATATAAACTGTTATACTCTCATTTTTAATATACACATACTGTCACACGCTCATATATAACATATACATACTGTCACACTCTCATATATAACATACACATACTGTCACACTCTCATATATAACATACACATACTGTCACACTCTCATATATATAACATACACATACTGTCACTCTGCATATTAATGAATACATTCACTTTATGTTTCCTCCACAGACACCCCTGATAAGGACAAACCAGGTAAGAATGGAATTTCAGGCATAAAGGATAAGTACTGTGACATCCGTATGTTGTAGTATCAGGGTGTAAGCCGAGCACCAGTGTAACACAGGGTGATGCTGCCACCCACTGGAGATTTACTATAAGCTTGTACCTAGCTATAAAAACCTCCAAGATTATTTACCTGAGACATGAAACACGTTAGACACATGTAATATGTTTAACAGTTTTGAATATTCATTTTCATTTAGAGTCTTCTTCAGCTTTTGCCCTTCTGCTGCACAGGAGGTTTCTGTCCTCCCTGAGCTCGGCTTAGGACACCTGCATTACGGTTTGATAGGTGAATCACCACAGTCAAAATTTTCATCCCCCCCCAAAGTTGTTCCATCTGTGTGGCAGGATCAGACAATAGGAGAAGAATGGCAGAACCTGTACTATGACATATGACGCTCTGTGTCCCCCGCTTCCCCCGGCTGCACCTCACTGGCAGTGTGATCACATAACTGGGATTGTATAACTTGTGTTTTGTCTTTATACAGTGGTTCCTGTACCAGTGAAAAGACCAGGTAAGTGCACAGTCAGAGTATACTGAGGCCTGCTGAGCTGCTGTCTGTCTGGTGTTCCTCATTAGCAGCTGCTGGGAAAATTACATATATACTGTATATATGATAAGTCTTCCTATTATATACAGCAGTAGTAATATCCAGATAATAAGTGAGGAAGTGTGTCTGCCCTTATGTGTGCACAGAGATCCAGCAGATGCGGCAGTGACCAGTATTAGGATTTACATATGATTGTACTTCACCAGGGCCACACACTGTCACACTCTCATACATAATACACACTGTCACACTCTCATACATAACACACACTGTCACACTCTCAAACATAACATAACACACACTGTCACACTCTCATACATAACACACACACTGTCACACTCTCATATATAACACACACTGTCACACTCTCATACATAACACATACACTGTCACACTCTCATACATAACACACATACTGTCACACTCTCATACATAACATAACACACACTGTCACACTCTCATACTGTACATACAGTAATACACACTGTTACACTCTCATACATAATACACACTGTCACACTCTCATACATAACATAACACACACTGTCACACTCTCATACTGTACATACAGTAATACACACTGTTACACTCTCATACATAACACACACTGTCACACAGTCAAAATTTTCATCCCCCCCCAAAGTTGTTCCATCTGTGTGGCATACAGATGCGGCAGTGACCAGTATTAGGATTTACATATGATTGTACTTCACCAGGGCCACACACTGTCACTGTCACACTCTCATACATAACACACACACTGTCACACTCTCATATATAACACACACTGTCACACTCTCATACATAACACATACACTGTCACACTCTCATACATAAAACATATTACATGTGTCTAACGTGTTTCATGTCTCAGGTAAATAATCTTGGAGGTTTTTATAGCTAGGTACAAGTTTATAGTAAATCTCCAGTGGGTGGAGAATATAACATTTTATATATAATTTTAATATAATTTTAATTTTAATTTTAATATAATTTTAATATAACAATTCTGTATGAGAATACATAACACACATTCTGTCACACTCTCATACATAACCAGGGGCGGATTGGCCCACCGGGAAACCGGGCCGTTTCCCGGTGGGCCGGCACATTTTGTAGCCGAAGTGGCCGCCCTCCCTCCTTATCAGGGCCGCGGCCGGCCGAACAGCTGTCTCTGTGCTGTCCGCGGCCGCAGCACCGTCCATTCCCTTATTAAAGATGGCCGCGGCCGGCCTCGGAAGCTCCCAAACTTAAAATGGCCGCAGGAGGGCTGGTGCGCATGCGCGAGCGCACACAGCTGCTCCCGCGGTCTGTATGAAGTGCTGCCTAGTGCCTAGCCGCCCGTGACGCTCCCCAGCTGCAGCAGCGTGAAGGAGTCGACCTGTTTTGCGTGCTGGGCTGGGGAGCCGGATTTGATGGGCAGCATCAAATATGCTGCTGAGTGCTGACACTGCTGACTCTGAGGGCAGCCACAGGAGACGCGGTAAAGTGCCACAAATAATAATAAATAATGCAGCCTGCCTCCTATATATATATATATATGTATATATATATATATATATATGTATATATATATATATATATATATACATACACATATATATATATATATATATATATATACACACATATATATATGTATATATATATATATACATATATATATGTATATATATATATGTATATATATATGTGTGTATATATATATATATATATATATATATATATATATATGTGTATATATATATGTGTGTGTATGTGTATATATATATATATGTGTATATATATATATATATGTGTGTGTGTGTGTGTATGTGTATATATATATATATATATATATATATATATATATGTATATGTATATATGTGTGTGTGTGTGTATATATATATATATCACCGTGCGCCCCTGCCAGTACCATTTATTTTTCTGCTCTCATGGTTGTGCCGCCGAGCGCATTGGTATATAACCATGTCTGTTAGCAGTCCTGTTCCCTGATTGTGTCCCACCCAGAGGCGGATTGGCCGGACCAGATTTCACTCTAGCTGGGCCGCTTACCTTCGTTAGAAGCGGCCGCAGCCCAGCCTGGTCACAAACGGCAGCATTGCCCGAAACAAATATGGCCGTCGCATATATGCATATATTAAATGCTCATATGCGGCGACCATATTTGTTTTGGGCAATGCCGCTGGATGTCGACGGAGGCGGTGGTAAGTAGTGTCCGCAACCCCGCCGACCCGCCCTCACCGGCTGTGGCGACAGCAACAAACCCCCCCCCCCCCCCTGCCGTAGCGGCAGCAACCCCCGCGCCGCCCCGAGGGCATCACTGTGTGCGGCATATGTTGTAATGGGCATCAAGGTGTGAGGCATATGTATAATGAGCATCACGGTGTGTGGCATATGTATAATGGGCATCACGGTGTGAGGCATATGTATAATGAGCATCACGGTGTGAGGCATATGTATAATGGGCATCACGGTGTGAGGCATATGTATAATGGGCATCACGGTGTGAGGCATATGTATAATGAGCATCACGGTGTGTGGCACATGTATAATGGCATCACGGTGTGCGGTATATGTATAATGGGCATCATGGTGTGCGGTATATGTATAATGGGCATCATGGTGTGTGGCATATGTATAATGGGCATCACGGTGTGTGGCATATGTATAATGGAGCATCACGTTGTGTGGCATATGTATAATGGGCATCACGGTGTGTGGCATATGTATAATGAGCATCACAGTGTGTGGTATATGTATAATGGGCATCACGGTGTGTGGCATATGTATAATGGAGCATCACGTTGTGTGGCATATGTATAATGTACATCACGGTGTGTGGCATATATATAATGAGCATCACGGTGTGAGGCATATGTATAATGGGCATCACGGTGTGTGGCATATGTATAATGGCATCACGGTGTGCGGTATATGTATAATGGGCATCATGGTGTGCGGTATATGTATAATGGGCATCACGGTGTGTGACATATGTATAATGGGCATCACGGTGTGTGGCATATGTATAATGGGCATCACGGTATGTGGCATATGTATAATGGGCATCACGGTGTGGCATATGTGTAATGGGCATCACGGTGTGTGGCATATGTATAATGGGCATCGCGGTGTGGCATATGTATAATGGGCATCACTGTCTCCCCTCCTTGCATCTTCCACCACTTTGTGACTCCCCTCCCTGCATCCCCTGCCACTCTGCATTCCCCCTCCTACCCTGCATCCTGTGCCACCATGCTGTCCTCACACTCTGCGTCCTGTGCCACCCTGTGTAAGTCCTCACTCCCTTCGTTCTCAGCCTGCATCTCCCCTCCCAGCATTCTACGCCACCCTCCATCCCCCCTCCCTCCCTGCATCCTCTTCCACCCTGCCACTCTACTGTGTTGTGAGACCCCCTGTCTCTATCTCCCCAGCCCCACAGGCTGCAGAATAAACGCTGTACGCATATGCCTATTCTGCAGCCTGAGGGGCTGGGGACATAGCCAGCAGCTCGTTGAAATAGACCACACCCCCATATTGATAGGCCACGCCCACAAAAAAAACATTGGCGCGCCTACGGCGCGCAACAACGCTACCGCGCCGCCACCCCCCCCCCCCCCATCATTAGGGCTGCTTCAAGATATTTCCCGGGCTGGTTTTAATTCCCAATCCGCCCCTGTACATAACACACACTGTCACACTGTCATACATAACAAACATTGTCACACTCTCATACATAACACACACTGTCACACTCTCATACATAATATCTACACATGTACAGTACATACACACTCTTATACATAGTACACACATTGTCACACTCTCATGCATCATGCACACATACTGTCACACTCATGCATATTGTTGCTTACTGTCACACTGTTACTCTCTTGTGTATTATACACAAAAAAACTGTCATACTCTCATTTTTAATATACACATACTGTCACTCGCTCATATATAACATACACATACTGTCACATTCTCATATATAACATACACATACTGTCACACTGCATATTAATGTATACATTCACTTTATGTTTCCTCCACAGACACCCCTGATAAGGACAAACCAGGTAAGAATGGAATTTCAGGCATAAAGGATAAGTACTGTGACATCCGTATGTTGTGGTATCAGGGTGTAAGCCGAGCACCAGCGTAACACAGGGTGATGCTGCCACCCACTGGAGATTTACTATAAGCTTGTACCTAGCTATAAAAACCTCCAAGATTATTTACCTGAGACATGAAACACGTTAGGCACCTGTAATATGTTTAACAGTTTTGAATATTCATTTTCATTTAGAGTCTTCTTCAGCTTTTGCCCTTCTGCTCCACGGGAGGTTTCTGTCCTCCCTGAGCTCGGCTTCGGACACCTGCGTTACGGTTTGACAGGTGTATCGCCACAGTCAAAGTTTTCATCCCCCCCCCCAA
The DNA here is from genome assembly GCF_055691185.1 of Crinia signifera. Taxonomy (NCBI): domain Eukaryota; kingdom Metazoa; phylum Chordata; class Amphibia; order Anura; family Myobatrachidae; genus Crinia; species Crinia signifera. The sequence goes on from NC_139226.1 coordinate 14,044,203, forward strand.
AGTTGTTCCATCTGTGTGGCAGGATCAGACAATAGGAGAAGAGTGGCAGAACCTGTACTATGACATATGGCGCTCTGTGTCCCCCGCTTCCCCCGGCTGCACCTCACTGGCAGTGTGATCACATAACTGGGATTGTATAACTTGTGTTTTGTCTTTATACAGTGGTTCCTGTACCGGTGAAAAGACCAGGTTAGTGCACAGTCAGAGTATACTGAGGCCTGCTGAGGTGCTGTCTGTCTGGTGTTCCTCTTTAGCAGCAGCTGGGACAATTACATATATACTGTATATATGATAAGTATTCCTATTATATACAGCAGTAGTAATATCCAGATAATAAGTTAGGAAGTGTGTGTCTGCCCTTATGTGTGCACAGAGATCCAGCAGATGTGGCGGTGACCAGTATTAGGATTTACATAGGATTGTACTTCACCAGGGCCACACACTGTCACACTCTCATACTGTACATACAGTAATACACACTGTCACACTCTCATATATAACACACACTGTCACACTCTCATACATAACACACACTGTCACACTCTCATACATAACATAACAAACACTGTCACACTCTCATATATAACACACACTGTCACACTCTCATACATAACATAACACACACTGTCACACTCTCATACATAACATAACACACACTGTCACACTCTCATACTGTACATACAGTAATACACACTGTTACACTCTCATACATAATATACACTGTCACACTCTCATACATAACATAACACACACTGTCACACTCTCATACTGTACATACAGTAATACACACTGTACATACAGTAATACACACTGTTACACTCTCATACATAACACACACTGTCACACTCTCATACATAACACCCTGTCACACTCTCATACATAACACACACTGTCACACTCTCATACATAACACACACTGTCACACTGTCATACATAACAAACATTGTCACACTCTCATACATAACACACACTGTCACACTCTCATACATAATATCTACACATGTACAGTACATACACACTGTTATACATAGTACACACATTGTCACACTCTCATGCATCATGCACACATACTGTCACACTCATGCATATTGTTGCATACTGTCACACTGTTACTCTCTTGTGTATTATACACAAAAAAACTGTCATACTCTCATTTTTAATATACACATACTGTCACTCGCTCATATATAACATACACATACTGTCACATTCTCATATATAACATACACATACTGTCACACTGCATACTAATGAATACATTCACTTTATGTTTCCTCCACAGACACCCCTGATAAGGACAAACCAGGTAAGAATGGAATTTCAGGCATAAAGGATAAGTACTGTGACATCTATATGTTGTCGTATCAGGGTGTAAGCCGAGCACCATTGTAACACAGGGTGATGCTGCCACCCACTGGAGATTTACTATAAGCTTGTACCTAGCTATAAAAACCTCCAAGATTATTTACCTGAGAAACACGTTAGGCACCTGTAATATGTGTAACAGCTTTGAATATTCATTTTAGTTTAGAATCTTCTTCAGCTTTTGCCCTTCTGCTGCACAGGAGGTTTCTGTCCTCCCTGAGCTCACCTTAGGACACCTGCATTCCGGTTTGACTGGTGTATCGCCACAGTCAAAGTTTTCATCCCCCCCAAGTTGTTCCATCTGTGTACCAGGTTCAGACAATAGGACCAGAATGACATCTATTATGTCACTAGCGAAGCCGTATGTCCTGAGTATAAGCTGTGATTGTGCCACCGCCAAAAATCGCCACCACTAGCACCGCTGTCTACTCCCCCCGGTCATTGACGTGGTGACCCTGCCACACACGCCGGGACCTCACTTAAACACTGACCATACTCGCCTATAACTGGTGATCAGTGATCAGAACTCCTGGTGGGCAGTTGGTTATTGGGTCTCCCTGCTCCTGTGATCAGCATCACTTTGCTGCTCACAGTACCCACTCCATAAATCCTGGTTGGACCTTACGGCACAGCCCACAGGGGCAACTCAGCTACAATAAACGCTTATTACTATTAAATTACAAAAACAAAGGTAGTGCTCTGTTTAAACCGTATTAACCCCAATATAACCGGTCACAGGTGACAGCCAGCAGCTGTTATCCTGGGTGCGTACACAGCTGCGCAGCATTTATTTTTGAACAAAAATATAATCCTTTGGTTTGCACCAGGTTTGGGGATTCCCCTCTGGCCGTCACCATAATATACAATTTATTGTAAGTTTAATGATGTGTGTCAATTATCAGTGACAGCCTGACCTTGTGTTGTATTTATTTGTATGTATTGCACAGTGAGGTGCGGTCAGGCTGATGGCTGGGGGGGAGGCACTGCCTAGTATCAGAGACACAACTGCACAAACAGATTTCACTTGCCCACAACAGTGATTACAATATTACAACCCCTTATACTGGGACACTAAAAATCAGTTCTGGCTTTCATCAAGCCTGCATTTTACCCATAGGCGTAGGGAGGGCGGAGCCACTGGAGCTCACGCTCCGGGCGCCGATTGGTTGAATGGCGCCACTGGACCGGCCCCCCTCCGCAAATCATCCGTGCACTACATCTTAAGAATAGAATTTAACAGGCAGCGGCCCTGCCCGGCGCCTGCCTCCTGCCCTGCTCACCCGGTCCAAACGTCACGGACCGGACGGTGAGGCCGGGCGGCTAACTCACTGCTCTCTGTTGCTGCTGCTGCTGCTCGGGCCGGCTTCCGGGCAGCGCAGCGCAGCATAACTCCAGACTCCTCTTACAGTCACCTGCCCGTGCTACCCTCCTCCCTGGCTACAGCAGCGTCATCAGCCATCCCAAGCGCTGGCTGTAGCCTGGAGGAGGAGAAGATGTTCTGCTGCTGCCCGTGCTGCCCTGGACCTGCTGCAATCATTGATCCTTATCCAAGGTGAAGGTGGATTTTTTTATTTATACAGCTAATTCATACCTCCCAACTTTTGAAGTTGGGGCGTGGCCTCGAGGAAAAGGGGGCCTCACGGGGTGACTTGAACTCCGGCCACGCCCCCGTTTCGACGCTCGTCCGCGTCTATTCTCGGCAAGCTGGGGGGGCTCCCAACTGTCCCCCCCACCGCGGGACAATGGTGGCCCCGGGCGGGACGCGGGAACTTCCCTGAATATTGGGACGTTCCCGAGGTAAGCGTGACAGTTGGGAGGTATGGCTAATTCATGATGTTATAAACTTGGGGTTTGCGCGATTGGTGGGGCCCGGGGGAGGGGATGCTGTATTTATTTACAGCATCTTATATAGCGCAGATTCCGTTACAGTGTCTTATATAGTGCAGCAGGTTCCGTTACAGTGTCTTATATAGCGCAGCACGTTCAGTGTTTTTTCTTTTTTTTTCTTTTTAAATGTAACATGCCAACACATGTTAGCCACGCCCCCAATTCATTACCGGGGGGGGGGCGCAAAATATGCCCTTGCTCCGGGCACCATGACACCTAGCTACACCGCTGATTTTACCTGGGTAATCCATGAGCACTCCGGTTTAAAGGGATTTTATGGGAAGCCTATCAATAGTGCAGAGATGATATTCATACATTTAAAAAAATATTTTTGTATTGGAATATTCATTTCTAGAGCCAGAACCTGTACTATGACATATGACGCTCTGCGTCCCCCGCTTCCCCCGGCCGCACCTCACTGGCAGTGTAATCACATAACTGGGATTTTCAAACTTGTGTTTTATCTTTATACAGTGGTTCCTGTGCCAGTGAAAAGACCAGGTAAGTGCACAGTAAGAGTATACTGAGGCCTGCTGAGGTGCTGTCTGTCTGGTGTTACTTATTAACAGCTGCTTGTTACATTATTTATATATATATATATATATATATATATATATATATATATATATATATATATATATATATATACTGTATGTGATAGGTATTCCTATTATATACAGCAGTTGCAATATCCAGATAATAAGTGACAAAGTGTGTGTCTGCCCTTATGTGTGCACATAGCTCCACTCAGGGCCGGTGCGAGGCACGACAGCGCCCCAGCTGTGGGGGTGGGGGATGGTGTCGCCCCGCCGCTCACACATGATCAGGTGAGGGAGGTGATGCGGAGATGCGGTTGCCGAGTTCATTGGGGTGATGCGCCGCCACTGGGGGGGATATCAGACCAGCCCCACCACTCACCCGCTCTACGGTGAGAGGGTTATGCAGCCGCCGCTCACCGGGCTCCACAGGGAGGGGGGACCTGCTACCAAGTCCTGAGTGCCGCCCTCTAGTGGCTGGCGCCCCCATAAAGCTGCCTAGTGGTGGTGCCGGCCCTAGCTCCACCAAATGTGGCATAGTGAGAAGTATTAGGTTTTACCTAAGATTGAACTTCATCAGGACCACACACTGTCACACTCTCATACATAACACACACATTGTCACACTCATATACATAACACACACACACACTGTCACACTCTCATACATAACACACACATTGTCACACTCATATACATAACACACACACACACTGTCACACTCTCATGCATAACACACTTATTGGCTCACTCTCATACATACTGTAATATACTCTCTCTCTCTCTCTCTCTCTATATATATATATATGTATATATATGTATATACATATGTATATATATATATATATATATATATATATATATATATATGTATGTATATACATATGTACACACACATACTGTCACATTCTCATACATAATTCACACACTGTCACACTCTCATACATGAACATACTATTACACTCTCATGTATAAAACACACAGTCACACTCTCATACATAATACACACACACCCACTGTTGTACTCTCATACATAATACACACACACTGTCACACTCTTATACATAACACACTGTCATAATCTCATACATAATACACACACTGTCCCACTCTCATATATAAGACACAGTCACACTCTCATACATAATACACACACACACACACACACACACTGTTGTACTCTCATACATAATACTAACACACTGTCACACTGTTATACATAACACACTGTCATAATCTCATTCATAAGACAGACCGTCACACTCTCATACATACAGGACCTTATTCAGGTCCATTCGCCACTGCGGGTGGGGGCGGAGAGGGTGGGGTGGTGGCCGGCCCCATTAGCATTTGTGAACACCCAGCGTTTTATGGGCATTCTCATGACAACGCTGGGCATTCTCATGCTAATGAGACCATAACGTGGCCAATGGGGGTAGGCAGCTGATATCACCGGATGTCAGCTGCCCTCTCATTTCATCCCAAATGTTCATGTATATGTAAGGGTGCCCCAGATTAAAATATAACTTTAATAGTGTTATTTAAGATCGCTGCAAAGGTAAAACCATGCATATGACACGAAAGACAATACTGAAAAGTTAATAACTTTCCTGACGTGGCGGGGGTAAACACAAGTGGTCTTTTTAATGTTCAGTACTTGGGAGAATGTGGGTGCCTTTCTTAAATGAGGGTGGTAGGTTTAATAACTTTAAAAAAAGTGGGAACCGTGTCCCTACATCCACCTACTATTTCATTTAAATATACTGTGGGGAGACTATGTGCAAACGGCGTCTCGATTATACCCATCACCTCTAATGCAGTGTGCTAATAGGAACACTGTCTGATATGCAGAATGGCGTCCTAGGCTCAATGTTAGTCACTGTACTCTCCGGTATTTAAACACTGGATATAATATATTCCCAGTGTCACAAACTTAGTGCTGTACTCAAATCGGTGTATGCCGTCACACAATAGTGACCGGAAGAACGCTGCAGACACTGGATATAGTGTGTTCCCAGTGTCATAGGCTAAGTGCTGCAGCCAATTCAGTGTGTGCCGTCACACGGCAGTGAGCGGCAGACCACACACAGAATGTGGTATTGAGCGGCAGAACGCTGCAGATCACAGTGACAATAGGCGCACCGCTAGGCTAACACATTCAATTCACATTTGTAAAGTATACAATTTAACCCAGTATTCCCCCCCCGATCATGTGAAACACTGACGCGCGTTTCTCAGTGAGCTTTTTCTGGCCTTAAAAAAACTCACTGTGAAACGCGTGTCAGCGTTTCACGTGAGCGGGGGAATACTGGGTTAAATTGTATACTTTACAAATGTGAATTGATTGTGTTAGCCTTGCGGTGCGCCTATATTTTATTTCTTTCCCTTTATCTCCTATGTGCACCGCAACAAAGACACACTTTTGTTTCTCGATATTTGCTCCTTTTGTGTCACGTGGTAGCACACCTTGAAAATACACTGATTTTCTTCTAATATTAATAAAAAGATCATTTAACCCATTAAACTATTTCCAGTGCGATAGATCACTCTCTGTTTACACTCTTACAGATGCGTGCACATTCCACATCATTCGATGGTCAGCAAACATCGAATGATGTGAGCGTTCCCCTGCAGGCTGCAAATGGATGTCTCTGCAAAACATCAATTTGCTGCCTGTGCGAAGGAACTCGCCTTGTGAATGGGGGGCCGGCGTGCCACCATTTGCAAGGCAGGGTTAGGTTGACTCGCAAGGATACGTATACGCATCTGATCGAATCAACCAGGATAACCCCCTTACTGCGACACTCATGCATATTGTTTTATACTGTCATACTCTTTGCATAATACACAGTTTTACTCATATTTTATACACATACTGTCACACTCTCATTTATAACATACACATACTGTCACACATACTGTCACACTGCATAATAATGAATATATTCTCCTTATGTTTCCTCCATAGACACCCTTGATAAGGATAAACCAGGTAAGAATGGAATTTATGTCATAAATGATAAATAATGTAACATTGGTATGTTGTAGTATCAGGGTGTAACCCGCGTAGCAGCGTTAGACAGGGTGACTCTGCCACCCACTGCCACCCACTGCAAAATTTGGTTGTACCCAGATTGTTCCATCTGTGACCTGAGTATTTTGCAGAGCAGGATCAGACAATATGACTAGAGTGACTCCAATTGTATCACTAACAACGCCATTTGTCCCCTGCCGACATGCTGCTCCTCTGACGCTGGGCTGCACAGGAAGCTAAGTCCGTGTCTGCTGGCCCTCTGCGCCGAGCCGGTGCAGCCTGATCGGACCACTGGTCTGTCCCTGACTACACCTGTCACTCATCCCACTGTCCGCTGCCCATACACTGACAATCGCTGCCTAGATCATATAAGGCCACACAATTGGTCAAACACCCACATGAGCAGATTTATTAATCCTGGTGAAGTGATACAATGGGCAGAGATCATTCAGCAGACATTCAGCTCCTAACTCCCCAGTTATAGACTGGTTTTAAAAAAAATGATTGTTAGTGGCTGATTGGCTTCTGTGTTATTCTCAGCCCCTTTATCAGTTCACCAACAAATCTGCCCCAAATTCTCTGACAGTTCAATTAGTCTTGTTATAGGTTTAATTAGTTATTACCCACTGGGCGTCACCCTGATTTATTAATATGCTTAATGTATGCTTAATGAGTTGTGTCTGTGTCAGTGTAATTAATAGTTATTCATTTAGATGATGTAAATAAGTGATTATCAATGACAGCGTGACCTTGCGTTGTATAAATTTATATATATTGTACAGTGAGGTGAGGTCAGGCCAATGGCTGGGGAGGCACTGGCACACACGTATACACATACGTACACACACAAACACACACACATGCTCATGAGCTTCCTATACAGGTACACCATTGATTTGCCGGCAACCGATGGTCTGGAACCTCCTTTAATCCGGACACATCGGCTGCCGGGGGAAGTTAGTATTGTTAGGTTTTTAGACAAAGAGGGGACTGTGGGACAGTTTAGAGAGGCTGGTTGGGAATGCCTGATGTGATTGGCTGCCAATAGCAACATGACCAGTGAAGTGTATTTCACATCTTAGTAAATTTCACCCATACTGCATATTAAAAATGTACATAATTTTTTGTTTGACAGACACCCCTTCTAAGAATAAACCAGGTAATTTACGCCATTACCATAAGTACTGTAACATCTGTCATGTTGTAGTATCAGGGTGTAACCCGAGCACCGGCGTAAGACAGGGTGACGCTGCCAACCACTGGAGATTTAACATAAGCTCTTACCTAAGCTATAAAAACCTCTAAGATCATGTACCTGAGAAATGAAACACATTAGCCACGTGAATACATTTTACACAGGCTTGCCTACCCTCCCGGAATGGCTGGGAGGCTCCCGAAAATCGGGTCCACCTCCCGGAAAGGTGGGCAAGTCTCCCGCTTGCCGGCCAGAGCCCCTGCAGCCCCTTCCTTGCTGATCATATTACCGGCCTTTACCACAAATCACGGGTCCGCGGAGAGGGGGCGGGGCTAAAATGACGCAGATAGCGTAGTTTTGCATCATTTTAGCTCCGCCCCCTACTGGCGGACCCGCGAATCGTGGTGTTTTCGGGGATTGGGGGCGGGACTTTGAGTCAGCCACCTTGTTCCCGCCCCCTAACCAGGAGATTAGGCTGGCCTCTCCGGCTTCTCCCGGAGAGGCAAATATAAAGGTCTGCAAGTATGAGTTCACATAGTCTTATATTCTAATTATTTAAGAACTTTAATCATGAAATAAAGTTTCATTTTGTTCCCAGATTGTTCCATCTGTGACCTGAGCTTTCTGTGGAGCAGGATCTGACAATAGGACCAGAGTGACATCTATTGTGTCACTAACGCGGCCGTATGTCCCCTGCCGACGCGCTGCCCCTCTGACGCTGGGCTGCACGGGAAGCTCTAGGGGCCTACACTCGCAGCGATACTGCTGAGCATTCTGACTGATGCTAGATCTCTCAGAACGCTCAGCAAGATTGCTCAGCACACAACAATGTGTCAGTACTGTGTGATGAGCGGTCTGTCAGGGCCAGTGTCCTCCACTGATAACACTGGCCCTGACCCCCGGCCATTAACTAGATTTATACTGCATGCTGGATATTAGTCGCCAGGGCGATGGCGCCAGACTGGGCTGCGCATCTCTATCTCTATGGTCCTACACACAGAGCGATGTAGGGGCATTTTCTAAGTGATCTAATCAGATTGCTTAGAAAATGCCCCTAAATTGCTCCGCGTGTAGGTCCCATAAGCCCTTGTCTGCTTGTCCTCTGCGCATAGATGGTGCTGCCTGGTCAGACCACTGCTCTGTCCCTGACTACACCTCTTACTATATAAGTGTACATTAGGAGTTGTGATCCTGGGTGTTGTACAGAGCTCACAACATTTCCATGTGAGAAAAAAAAATTAGTTTGTGTTATTAAAGTTACATCCCCTCCAACATCTGGAGGGCAGAAATCGGTGCACATTCGGAAAGGGGGCGTAGTCAAATGGTGTGGTCAGTGGATATGGTGTGGCCAAATCCCCTTTCCGAATGTGTATTGGTATCAATTAAGGATGACCCGGGTATCATGTTAGCAGCACTCATCTGCTTTCTGTGCCCCCTGGGGCCTCCTCAGCCGCCCATCAGCTCAAATACTGCATTGGTGGTGCCCCTGTGCTCTGTGGTGTGCACTGGCTTTGCAGTCCCCTGGGAACGAAGACGAGGTGCAGGGGTTCCGGGGATAAATCCCTAAGCAAGGGGAGGACTGCCGCCCCGCTGGGTCCCCGAGTCCCCCTGCAGTGCAACCCGGGAAATTTAGTCTTGGCAGGCCACTCAGAGCAGCCGGCAGTGTAACAAACAGATGAAGACTACAATTCCCAGAGTCGGAGGAGCCGCCTGTCAGAAATCGGTACAATCGGTACAATTAGATTTAGCCGGTACAGACCATTAAAAAAATGGTACTGTACCGGCTAAATCGGTACAGTTGGAGGGTATGAAGTTATGGTTATTTCCACTGGCGGTCACCCTGTTTTACTAATATGTCTATTGTATGTTTAGTGACCAGTAGCTGTAATTTACAGTTATTCATTTTAAATAATATAAAGTCTTGTCTTCTTTTTCAAAGTTCCTGTGCCAGAGAAAAGACCAGGTAAGTGGACAGTTAGAGGCGTGCTGAGGTGCTGGTTGTCTGGCGTTGCTCATTAACAGCTGCTGGTTATATTACATACAGTATGAGTGGTCTTCCTATTGTATACAGCAGCAGGGCCGTAACTAGGGGGGGGGCTAGGGGGTCAAGCGCACCGGGCGCTGGAGGGTGGGGGTGCTAGTGTGAGGTCCCAGGGATGGGCAGCGGGGGTCCAGGGACTGGTGGGTTAACGCTGGCTCCTACCGGGGTCCCGCTGACGGGCAGCGGGGGTCCGGGGACTGGTGGGTTAACTCCGGCTCCTACTAGCACTGCCGGGCGGTGGGCGGGAAGCAGGTTTTGAAAAGACTTGCCGGACGCTGATTGGCTGAATTCAGCCAATCAGCGTCCTGCAAGTCTTTTCAAAGTCGTCGGGGCTTCCTGCCGCCAGGCAGAAAGTGCTAGGAGATGGAGTGAGAGAAGGCTGCCGCTACACCAGTCCCTGGACCCCTGGACGCTGCCTACCCCTGCTGGCTGCACACAGGTATGTTGGCAGCGGGGGTCCAGGGACTGGTGTAGCGGCAGCTTTCACATAAACAGCCGCTTGCTATTTGCCTGGCGGCGGGAAGCGCTGATGATTTTGAAAAGACTTGCCGGATGCTGATTGGCTGAATTCAGCCAATCAGCGTCCGGCAAGTCTTTTCAAAATCTGCTTCCCGCCCACCGCCCGGCAGCGCTAGTAGGAGCCGGAGTTAACCTTCTCCAGTCCCCGAACCCCCGCTGCCTGTCCCCAAGGCAGTAATTTGGTGTGTTTTTTTTGGGTGGGGGGGGGCGACCAAGTGACTGCCGACCCGGGCGCCGAAACACCTAGTTTCGGCCCTGACAGCAGTAGCAATATATCAGGAACACACCATGTTACATTCCCATACAAAATGCACACACACTGGCACATTATCATAGCATAATAATACACACACACTGGCACATTATCATAGCATAATAATACACACACACTGGCACATTATCATATATAATTTACACTAGGTTTACCATAATTTGCCTTTAAACCAGGACCCTCATGAGTTACATTGGTTCTGTGGCTGGATTAATTCAAGCCAGAATCTCAAGTGTATACGCGAATGGGATGCATGCATACCCCATTCATTGGACCCCTGCTGCAATGTACTGTATACAGTATGTCCATGAATGCCCATCAGCGGGTCTAGGAGGACCCCCACACCATATGCTCTGCACCTATGCTTACCCCCTACACTGGCAAAACTGGTTTGGGGTAGTCCCCCACAGCTCCAGAAGTGTAGGCATCTCTGCCACTACATAGTGAAGCTGGTAGGATTGTATGTTACTCAGTGGCAGTCATAGGAGCTGCGGGAAGGGGCTAAATTGATTGGAACATGTTGTTTAGCTCCGCCCCCTTACTGTTCCCCCATGAATCATGGATGTTTTTCCTTATGTTGGGAGTGAAGACTAGAAAGACAAGATTGTTGTGTACCCAGCGCTGAACAGCAAATGCAGCTGGTCTTTTGTAAGGGGTTAACGCCCTAACCCAATTGGAATATACAGGACAAAAAAGATTTACAAATAACCAGCGCTGTAACAGATAACAAGTGAGGTTATCTTCAATGCGGTATCTCTATTTTCTGCATATAATTCTTCCTGATGCCATATGGAAGTAAACTTACAATCTACTTCAATTCAGGTGTGCCCGTAGCAGTTTCTTTAGGCAGACTTAAAAAATGCAGGGAATACCAACATGAACTTAACTTACATGGAAATTCAATCTTGCATGCACATCAGAGGTTTCTTTGTTTGTAAATCTTTATTTGTAAATCTTTTTTTGTCCTGGGAGTGGAGACTAGTGGTAAGACCATTCAACCCCATCCCCTGAAGTGTCCTGCAAAGTACTTACAAAGTAGGTGAGTATGGGTTACACACCGCTATGTTAGAACAGGGTTGCCGACTTTCAAAAAATCCTCTCCGGGAGAAGCCCGGAGAGGAATCTTGCATTACGCGTTTTGGGGGCGGGGCTTAACTGTGACGTCATTAAGCCCCGCCCCCATTACAACAAATAGTCGAAATAACAGTTATCCATGGAGGGGGCGGGGCTAAAACATCACAATTGTGCCGTTTTAGCTCCGCCCCCTCCCCTGAGACCCGCTGATTGCGGCATATAAATGCCGCGATCGGGGGGCTCAGTGGGGGTCCCCCTGATTCCGGGAGGGTTGCCCACCCTTACGGGGGCCGGGAGGAAGGAACCGATTTTCGGGAGACTCCCGCAAATTCCGGGAGGGTCGGCAACCCTGTGTTAGAACACAGGTGGAAGTTATACAAGCTGAATCAGCTGTAAACATGAACCATGGTAATGGCAGAGAACATAAACAGTGGTATTCACCAGGCACCCCAGCAAGGAGCCAAGGAAGAGTAACCGAAGGTTAAACCCAGGAGCTGTGGGGAGCTGAGCCTATAACAGCCGCTGCAGCAATAGGGAGCAGTCAGCTCCCATGAACCATAAGCAAACACAAAAAGGAAAAGCAGCACTTTTGTTTTACACAAGTGAATGAGTGTGAACAATATATTCTAAAACATATAAAAGGTGAATACCATACAATAATGGTATAGTATTATTCACCTTGGTTCTGGTATAAGGGATCAACGGCATCTAGATTGAACAAAGACATGGTCGACCATATTGTTGGTGGCTATGTCAACAGAGGTCAACATGCACACCAAGTCGGTCTAAAGCAAAAAAAAACATGAAAAACTTGTGTCAACCTAGTAACTGTCAAGAACGTTCCTGTCAATCTAAAGCTTGTGTCTAACTTTTGTTACTGTCGATCTAGACGCTGTCGACTACCTTTAGACACCTAAGAAACATAGAAACATACACTGTGACGGCAGATAAGAACCACTTGGCCCATCTAGTCTGCCCCTTAGAAGTGTTCGACTAAGAGTGGTCAACCACCTCATTGTCCATCTAGGCGATGTTGATCCGCCAATTTATTTTTTTACATTTTTCTTATTTTAACACATAGAAGCCGGTACTTGTTTCCTAGCAGGGCACCCAGATTTCCTATGTATGCTAGCGTAGTGAAATCGCATCGCATGGCCCATTTTAGTGATGTGCGATGCAATGAGATTTTTTAATGTAATTTATTCACTGCTGTGTTGGTCCCGGGGGATCGCATCGATCGCATACGATTTTATAGGGTGCGATGCCATGCCATTATCTATAAAGTTGTATGACATACAGTACAACAAGGTTTTACTGACCCCCCCATTATCCACACCACCCTGAAGCGTGGTGAGCGGCGGAACACGTCCTCCCAACCTTTTAATACCCCCACTATCCACGTTGGCGTGGAGTTGATTTTATATAGTGTGGCGAGCCACGAGAGGGGACGCGCAATACATGTAAAGTAATCCGCGTCTGCTTGCCACGCTTCGGGCTCGGCGGCTCGCTGCTCTCGCCACAATATATAAAATCAACTCCAGGCCGATGTGGATAGTGGGGGTATGAAAAGGTCGGGAGGACGCGTTCCGCCGCCGTTCGCCATGCTTCAGGGTGGCGTGGATAGTGAGGGGGTTCCCCCAAAAAACTAATTGTATCGCATACAAGTGTAAAGCTAATGGCATGGCATCGCACCCTATAAAATCACATGCGATCGCACGCGATCCACCGGGGCCAACACAGCAGTGAATAAATTACATGAAAAAAATTGCATCACATCGCACGGCACTATAATGGCCCATGCGATGCGATGTGATGCGATGCGATTTTCCTACGCAGAATCGCCCACTAAGCTAGTTGCTAAGTGGGCGCCCTGCTAGGAAACAAGTACCTAGAAGCCTGCGTGGATCTGAGTGACCTGTGGATGTTTCAGCAAAATACGGATGGCAAATGTGGTCTATTTTCCATTCATACTTTGAGCTGAATTCAGCCATATGAACGACTGTAAATAAGACGATCTGATAGAACTCTATGGCCATTTGCGGCAGAGTTCTATCAATGGTGTATTCATTCGTACAGGCCGAATGAGGCTGCTTGTACTGTAAATGTGTCGGCCGCTGCCCGTGATGGTGATGGTATGGGTGCATTCGTACCCCTTCGATCTTAGTAAATATCTCCAATAATGTTCAGTGACTATTTAGAAATGAATGTAATACTTTTGTTCTTCCTTTCCTAGATATACCTAAAACTCAGAACGGTAAGTACAATATCCAAGTAAATTAGTTTATTCCCTTTTAACTTAATAAGTGTTATCGCTGCATAATACATGTTTTTTTTAAAGTAAAGTATGTACAAAATATTTGATTATGTTCTTTAAAATATTTATTCTTCCATGTGCACAATTTTAGCGCATGATTTATTAAATTTGTGTGTTTATTCAATAGTCAAAAATTTCATTTTTTTTTTTCAACATTAATCAACTGGGGGGATTTTATATATAACATACGAGCCCAATGTATGTAGTCTGCCCCATACGGGGGTATTCAAGCCGTGCTGAATTTTTCGCCAGCCCAGGTGAATTAGATTTACCCAATTCAATCTCTGTGTCAATTTTTAGCTGGGCTAAAAATCTGGCTTGGACGAAAACCACGTGGATCAGCGATCCACGTACTTTGCCAAATTCGCAGACGTTTCCCCCGGATTTCAGGTCCATTTTTGCCGATGATTGAATACTCCCCATATCTTCTAAATTAACTTATTGCACAGTTCTGTCATACTCACCTCTACTATAGGTGAAAATAGAATTTTGTTATTTGAATAATTGGCTTATTGTTTAATTGTGTTTTCTGCAGGCAATTCTGGCAAAGGACCCAAAAAGTCAAACGACAAAAGTAAAAGAAAATGATTTCTCTTATATTCTAATACTGGTTCCCGGCTCCAATTGGGGACCTCATGCTCATAGGCTCACAGAAACTAGAAAGTTGGTAATGGGTGGTCCCAGTCCCAAATTTCATAAAAAATAATGGTTATGGCCTAACAGCAAGGGGCAGGAATGGCATCCAGAGACTAGAGTGGCAAATTACGGCCGGGGATGGTGGGCGTTGCAGCGACCAGCCAAGGTGGCCTGCCAGGAAGGCGCTTTGATGGACATACACATGACACTAGGCACACGCTGAAAAAAAGGGTGTATAATACCATAGTAGTATTGCCTCTTATACACATAATGTGCCCAGAAGCAGCAGTAATATAACTAGGCATTTTGGTGTGTGTGTCCCCACACACAGTAAACACAGGGACAGTGCACATTACACACAATACACATTATTCCACACACCACAATGCATATTACATTTTATGCCACACACTAATTCTCATTACATATTATGCCCACACCCTGTAGTGCCCATTACATATCATGCCATACACCATAAAACCTATTACATATGATGCTACATACTGTAATGCCTATTATACAATATGCCACACAGTTTAATGCCCATTACATATTATGCCACACACCTAAGTGTCCATTAAATAGTATGTCACAACATAATGCCTATTACATATTATACCACACCGCAATGCCCATTAAATATAATGTCACATAAGTTCCGCTTACCTGCATGCTTTTTGCCAGAAGTTACATGCTTGTTGCCAGGAGTTACATGCTCATTGTCAGGAGTTTACAAGCTCATTGCCAGGGGGTTGCACGCTCCTTGTCAGGGGATTACATGCTCTATGTCAGGGGGTTACATGCTCATTGCCCAGGGCTGCATTGCAGGCTTGCAAGGGGAACAGCACTGTCAGCGCTCCAGGAATCCGCACTTCTAGGTAGCGCTGGAAGCCATGCGCTCCCCTGTCAGATGCTAGAGTTGAAGGAGCACCTGCAGCATCTGTCTCCAAATATGCGGCTGACACAGACTCTGCATGTCTGAGGCACCACTACCCTCCGCCAGCAGCTCCTGGCAAGAACAAGAGAATGGGGTGGTCCTGCGCAGCCCCGGACCACCTCGCAGTTTTGTCTATGCTCAGACACTGTCATGACTGTCATGGAGCCCCACTCCCCCCCCCTCCCAATGACCGATTATGATGTTTATAACTGTAGCACAAAACCTGGCTGGAAAAGTTACACAGCGGTGAATACCACATCGCAATAGGTTTATGGGTTTCTGAGTTTATCACAATCAGACAAACAAACTGACTTTCTCATTTATAAGATGTATAAAAAAATATATTTTATATTGTTTGTGGCTAAACTAAACATAGATCCGGGTGTATGTTAAAAAGATGGATATTCAATATTATTATTATCATTTATTTATTTGGCGCCACAAGGGTACTGCAGCGCCTGACAATACATAGGTGAACAAATAAAAACCCAAGAAAATAGTGATTTACAGTACAAATGCAAATTAGGACAAGTACATGGTAATTAAAAGAAAGTGCAGCAGCGGACACTGACGAAATTATAAAAGTGGCAGAGATATAGGGCGAAATGTGATAGGGTGGGAGAATCAGAAAGTGAGAGATACGGTAAGAAATCTCCAGGTCTTCTTTTAAAGCGACAATCATTTACACTGCAAAATCAAACTGGTTTTGCAGTGTAAATGATTGCCACTTTAAAAAACCCAGAGATTTCTTACCGTATCTCTCACTTTCTGATTCTCTCATCCTATCACATTTCACCATGTATTCTTAGAAAAGCACACAAGATGAACGTCATGTTGCTTCTTAGAGCCTCATTATTAGCAACAATAAAACAGTTCTTAATACTAATTTTCTGTAACACATTGCGAATAACTACAGTATACTGTATATAGATTTTTATGGTTTAACAAATTAACACAGCATTTTATTTATATGTCTTTCAGACCCAACTGAGAAAAGTAAAAACAATTATTTGTAATACTCAATACTTCAGGGTTGCCGACCCTCCCGGAATTTCCGTGACTCTCCCGAAAATTGGGTCCCCCTCCCGGCCCCCCGGAAGGGTGGGCAACCCTCCCGGATTCAGGGGGGACCCCCGCTGTCCCCCGGATCGCGGCATTAAAATGCCGCAATCCTCGGGTCTCAGAGGAAGGGGCGGAGCTAAAATGACACAATCGCGTCATTTTAGCCCCGCCCCCTCCACGGAGATCCCTGAATTCGCTGGTTTACCAGCATGGGGCGGGGCTTAATGATGTCACGTTTAAGCCCCGCCCCCTGAGCGGCTACTGAAACTCTCCTCTTCGGGCTTCTCCCGGAGAGGAGAATAAGAAAGTCGGCAACCCTGCTATACTTTAGTCAAATCCATTATATATTTTGAGTGTGGGCTGTGTGGACAAAATGGACACATACAGTATACTGTATGTGTGTGTCCAACTGAGTGCAGCGAATTTAACAACACCAAGATTGATTATTACTTCTATCTTCTGCATTACTCAGTTTTATTGCAAAAAAAATAATTGTATGGTTTGTTTGGCCTAATACATTGATATGGCATTTTATATATTTGTCCTCCCTCCAGAAAAACCTGATGAAGAACAAGGCCTTTTAGATATTAATATTGATCTTTATTTTGAAGAACCAGATCAGACAGGTAAATTGAAAATTATACAACATGCACCTCAATTAGCTCATTTGTAATACTTGTCTTTTATACTGCAATATATAAGGATTCTGTAATCTACAACTCCTGGCACCAGTGGCGTAACTATTAATTCTGGAACCCCCCTGCCAAAAATGCAGCGGGGCGCCCCCCTAGGGTAAACAAACCCCCCCCCCCAGGGTAAACAACCCCCCGCCGAGTGTGTTCACTGCCGAAGCACTGCTGCTCCACTCAGATACGCTGGCATCCAGTGAGGACTGGCGTCCTGTCACCTTCAGTGCAGCCGTGTGGTGGAACAGCAGTCAGCTGCGGCCCTGATTGTGCTGCAAGCGTAGGGGAGCCGGGTGCAGCGGGTGGGGTTACCCCCTGCCGCATCCATCTGTGGCGGGTCCCAGCTCTCCCGGCTACTGCTCCTAATGAAAAGTGACACTTGGAAAATGGCTGCCCCCATACAGCAGACCAAAAACTGTCTGCAGTTTGGGGGCAGCCATTTTCTGAGTGTCACTTTTTTGTATTAGCAGCGCTGCAGCAGTAGCTGGGAGAGCCGGGCCAAGGACCCGGCACAGACAGAAGCGCCGGCAGCTGAAGGCAGTGTGTAATAATAGTCCCGCAGCCCCCACGGCGCCCACACCCTCTCAGCGCCTCCCCATCACTGCGGTACTATAGTTACTCCACTGCTTGGCGCTACACTGCAGGGGAAGGCCACCTCGCGACGTGCCCACAAAGTTTTGCAGGCAAACCGCTTAGGTGTCTGCACAGCAAAGCATTCAGACATTAACGGCTGCCCCCTGATTGTGCAGCCTATATTTCAGTCGCATTGGCTGTGTGTGAAAACACACAGTCACCGTAGGCCTCCCCTGAGCAGTATGGACAGACGTGCAATGAAAAGTTTGATGTGAGTTTTTCACTTTTTCCGTATCAATTTGTAGATTTGAGCACATGGACCCCCAATTAGTGTACCGTGTAGCCTTCCATGGCCTGCTTTGCTTGTCATGATTCGGGCCAATAGAACCACCCTCACCACATTGTACCATTTTCAGTCATAGTCCATATGGATTTTAAAGTATGAAAAAGTAAAAAAGAAAATCATGAACAACTCATATCGGCATTTTGATTTGCCGATCATTACCATGTGAACTTTTTGCACATGTCGACCTACCTATTGTACTTTAATCAACATTGGCCTGTCCACCTAATACATGTCAACCCAAAGGCCTGATACCATATATAACACCCATTTCATTCTGAAAAGGTAGCTGAGACAGACGATGCATTTGCACTACAATTCTTTACTTCATTTACACTGGCATTGGCCTTGCTTCTATTTTTGTACAATGTACTCAGCAATGCATGGGTACATGTGCAGATTTGAATTTTCCCTTTTCTAATCTCATAATTTGGTTGTATTTTTTTATCCTTCCCTAACCACCCAAGAATGTTGGTTTATGTTGAATGTTACATTGCGATACTACAGTTTAATCAAGGACATCCTAAAACAGTCACTAGCGCTTAATTGTAATTTTAGATAGAATGTGTTGTATACCTGCACATGCCAAGTCCACAAAAATGACTAAATAAGGAAAGAATTATGGCACAATTTTACAAAGATTATGATAGAGATTCATGTAGTGGGTGAGCTGTAATAACGGCGAGCTCGGCAAACGTAGGGGATGCCAGACAATCTCTAGCATTTTTTTAAAGAGGCAATCACTTACAATGCATCATTTGTAGGCGATTGCCTGTTCAAAAAAAACATCCAAGTTCGTTCAGCATCCTGGACACTCATCGAACTCGCCGTCCAGGGCCGGCACCACCACTAGGCAGCTCCAGGCATTTGCCTAGGGTGCCGGCCAGGGGCGGGCTGTGCTGGGGGGCAGGGTGCCATGTGCCCCAAGGGCCGCTCAAACAATTTGTGTGCGGGCTGCCTTATTTCTTCGGCTGCTGCTGCAGCCACAGGGCTGACCAGTCTCCGACTGGTCTCCAGAAACATGGCCGCCGGCCTCCAGCACTGAGGACATGTCTAGTGCAGAAGGCCGGCGGCCATGTTTCTGGAGACCAGTCGGAGACAGAGACTCCGTGTGCTCTAATTTACTTCCGGCCTGTGCATTCCACATCTACTTTCCCCGTGCTGCAGCCCGCTTAGGTCCTGCTTCAAGATCAGGTAAGAGGGACTGTACAGGCGGTCCAGTTATTATACAGGGGAGAGCAGCCTGTGGGGGTCCTGTTATTATTATAAGGGGAAGCAGCCTTTGGGGTCCCTTAATTATTATACAGGGGGAGCAGCCTGTAGGGGTCCCATTATTATTATACAGGGGTGCCACCTGTGGGGGTCCGGTAATTATTATACAGGGGGTGCAGCCTGTTGTGTCCTGTTATTATTATACAGGTGGAGCAGCCTGTGCGGTCCTGTTATTATTATAAGACAGGGGGAGTAGCCTGTGGTGTCCTGATATTACACAGGGGGAGCAGCCTGTGGGGGTCCTATTATTATACAAGGGAGCAGCCTGTGGTGTCCTGTTATTATTATACAGAAGAGCATCCTGTGGTGTACTGTTATTATTATAAGACAGGGGGAGCAGCCTGTGGTGTCCTGATATTATACAGGGGGAGCAGCCTGTGGGGGTCCGGTAATTATTATACAGGGGGTGCAGCCTGTTGTGTCCTGTTATTATTATACAGGTGGAGCAGCCTGTGGGGTCCTGTTATTATTATAAGACAGGGGGAGTATCCTGATATAACACAGGGGGAGCAGCCTGTGGGGGTTCTATTATTATACAGGGGAGCAGCCTGTGGTGTCTTATTATAATTATAAGACTGGGGAGTAGCCTGTGGTGTCCATATATTATACAGGGGGAGCAGCCTGTGGGGTCCTATTATTGATTTTTATTCTTAATACATATTTTTAAAATGAAAAACCTCAATTTAACGATGCACTGTTAAGGTGCGTACACACGGGGCAATAAATATGATCGCTGGCAATATATTGCTAGCAATATATTGCTCAGCAATCATATTGCTCAGTGTCCCCAGAGATGGTCGCAGATGAAAAAGAAACTGCCGGGGGAGCCCGGCAGTGGAAATCAGCTGCAGGCAGAAAACAGGAGCGCGCACCCGACGATTTATAGCCGGTGCACACTCCCATCGCTGGCAATATGGTCGCTCAGCGACCATATTGCCAGCGATATTTGCAATAATCACCCCCGTGTGTACGCACCTTTACTTATGGGCTGGTGCTCTGGACTTACCCCCCAGGCTAAAAGTTGCCAGCCAGCCCCTGGCACCGGCCACTGGAGAGCAGCAGTTTGCAACCCCCACGCCATGGAGGTGAGTTGCACTGGCGGCGGCCGCAACTCCCCCCTCCAAAGCGACTAGGCGGCTGCCGCATCAACGCTGCTGACGCGTCCTCTCATTGCTTCTAGGTTCAGAAGTAGCAGCGGCGGAGTCAAACCCTGGGGGAGATCGCGGTGAGTAATGTCTCCACCTTCCCTCTACAGCCTGCTGAGCCATATACTGCCCTATGTCCATGTGCCGCCCCCCTCTACACACCCCATATCCCCATGCTCTGCCCCTCCCAGCTGGATTGGAGCTCCCCCCCCCGCAGCCCGGATCGGAGCTCCACCACCCCCACCCCCCCCCCGGCCGGATCGGAGCTCCCCCCCCCCCCCCCCGCAGGCTGGATAGGAGCTCCAGCCCCCTCCCCCAGCCGGATCAGAGCTCCAGCTCCCGTACCGCCGGATTGGAGCTCCCCCCCCCCCCCCCCCCCGGGAGCAGGTGAGGGCGGGATGTAAGGACGACAGTGAAGGCGGGATGTAAGGACCTGGGGCGCTCCTTGCACCGGCACTGTCGCCATCCTTACATCCCGCCCACTGTATACTGTACAACTAGTCTTATATTTATACTATTTTTCCCCCATCATTGTTAACAGATAAGAAATGCTTAATTCTGCATCAGACCTGGGAAGATTGTGGAAGTTCCTGTCCAGTTAACTGTGAGAATTATAAAACTCATGATGCAAAGAACTGCAGCTGTATCCAGGGATGTTTTTGCCAAGCGCCATACATTTATCACTCAGGCAACTCTGGAAATTGTGTTCTCCCCATTGATTGCTGATTTTCATCGCCGCCTACAAGCACAAAGTGTTAGACATAATGATTTATTTGAAATGTTGATGTACTATGATTTATCAAATAACCATTGCAAAATGATTTATTAATTCAAAAAGAAACTAAAAAATGATGCAATATTTAACTCACATCCTCAGATCACTAGTGTCCAGATAAATAAACCACTTTTAAATAATTTGATTCCTCTCATTTATTTAATGGGCTTAATTTAAAAAAAAGTTTAAAAACAATTAAATTGCTAAAGAAAATCTGTCTTAACCCTTTGAGTGCCATCATCTCTGTGAAAGATGCGCAAAATATCTGCTAACAATGCCGGCGTCGCTCATATCTGTTATATAAATTCAAATTAAAAAATTTGCAAAAATAAAAAGATTATATACTTCCTATATAGGGTAAACATTACAGGTCATTATGATGAATAAAAATGTTTGCTTGCAAATTTTCACACCAATTTTGACAAATTCACTAGGCACTCAAAGGCTGGTACTTATTTCCTAGCACGGCGCCCATCGCATAAGATTGTATGCCTTAATTAAGGCATACAATCTATACAATTGAAAAGATTTTTAATTGTATGTACAATATCGCATCTTATGGATCTCATCTTATGGATCTTATCTTATGCATCCATAAGATGCATAAGATCCATGAGATCCATAACATAAAAATCGTAATAAAACCCCCAATAACCATTGTTAACGCCACCGGCACTATCAACACCAACCCGAAGCGTGGCGAGCGGCGGCGTTACGTGTCCTCCGACCTTTTCATACCCCCAATATCCATGTCGGCGTGGAGTTGATTTTATATAGTGTGGCGAGCACAGCGAGCCTCCGAGCCCGAAGCGTGGCGAGCGCAGCGCGCCCCGCACGCGGACTACTTCACATGTATTCTGCATCCCCTCGCGGGGCTCGCTGCGCTCACTACGCTTTGCGCTCGCCTCGCTGCGCTCACTACGCTTCGCGCTCGCCACACTATATAAGATCAACTCCACGCCGATGTGGATAGTGGGGGTATGAAAAGGTCGGAGGACGTGTACCGCGGCCCCTCGCGGGCTCACTGCGCTCGCCACGCTTCGGGCTCGGTGGCTCGCTGCGCTCACCACACTATATAAGGTCAACTCCATGCTGACGTGGATAGTGGGGGTATGAAAAGGTCGGAGGACGCGTACCGCCGCCCCTCGCGGGCTCACTGCGCTCGCCACGCTTCAGGTTGGCGTCAATAGTGGGGTGGCGTTAACAATGGGGGGGGGGGGCATTTCACCCATCTGGGGGTTAGCAATTAAAATTGGGGTTTTAGGGTTTTTTTACATTGATTCCAATGTAAAAATCTTGTTGACTACGTTGATTGCATCTTATGCATCTTATGCCACACAAATACATAAGATGCATGCAATGCTTGCGATATCGGCCCAACACATACAATCTGGATCGTGGGCACCGTGCTAGGAAATAAGTACCTAAAGGCTTAACAGACGATCATATCTGCCCAATACGAACTAGAGGATATTGTGAAAGTTATCACTCAGAAAGGGTCTTCTTCTGAGCGATATATTTCACAATATTGTCCAGTGTGTGCACTCAATACCGTTAATGATGCGCACTCCCATGCATCGTTAAGGATGATTGCTGTCTGCTGAAACATGCAGGTCAATTCGGTTCTATAGTCAAATTACATGAATGTTTAGCGAGTTCCAGTGACTTCACTGAGCAACATTGGTGGCCGATATCTTCAATGTGTACACTCAATATCGGTCGCTGCCAGGTCGGCTAATGGTTGGTTTGTGTGTATGAATTATTATTTCATGCCTAAAACATATTGGTTCCTGTCTCGGGGGTATACAGGGGCAGTTTAAATAAACTGGGTAGTTATACTGAAAGCAGTAAGCTGTGACCATAATTTGAAAAGCAATTATAAAAATTATTGTAAGTAAGTACAATTTCTACTTTCATTATAGAGTTGAATACTGTATATCATTTTAAAGACATGCACAGCCGGGATGCAGTCAAAATCCCGACAATCAAAATCCCGACAGTCAAAATCCGAACGGTCAAAATACAACAACCATTGACCGACTGTCAAAATCCCGACAAGGTCAAAATCCAGACAAGGTCTAAATACCGACATATAGAATGTAGACAGGTGAAAAAGTCAACATGACTTTCGGACGACAGGTCGCGAGGTCGACGTGGGTTTTTTCACCCGACATGTGCCGACAGGCGGTATTTCATGCCCTACCATCCACTAGGGTGTGGAGGGAGAATAAAATAGTGTACCAAGTGCAGCGAGGCACCGTGCCCGAAGCATTGCGAGCAATGCGAGGGGCTGCGGTTCACTTCCAACTGTGTCCATGTCGACTGTGTGAAAAAACCCATGTCGACCGAGCGACCTGTCGTCCGAAATTCATGTTGACTTTTTCACCTGTCTACATTCTATTTGTCTGTATTTTCACCTTGTCGGGATTTTAAATGTCGGTATTTTCACCTTGTCGGGATATTGACCTTGTCGGCATTTTAAATGTCGGGATTTTGACCATCGGGATTTCATACCGAATCCGTACAGACTATAATGATAATGATATGATTATAATGATGTGTTTATGACTCATTGCGGATTACAGAGGAGTACAGATATGGCAGAAAATAAAAGAGTTTTGGGGAAATTTACTAAGATGCAGTGGTGTAAGTTCGTCCCAGTTGCCCGGAGGCAAGATAAATATTGGTGCCCCCCAAATAAGTAAATCAGTAAGGTGTCTGTCTCCGGTAAGACAGGTCATGGGTTCCAATACAGGATGTGACACTTGCAAAAATGATGTAAGGAGGGCGATTCAGCCATAGAAGCAATATTGATGGCTTTCAATTAACTGATTCAAACTGACAGGGGAGGAGAGGTGCCCCCTTGGGCAGGGGCGTAACTATAGCACCGCAGCCCCCGCGACCGCGGGGGGGCGCTGTGCATGTGCGGGCGCCGGGGGCTGCAGTGCTATAGTTACACCCCGCTGCCCCGCCGCCATCCCCCGCAGTCTTTACCTGTCAGTGTCTTCTTCAGTACGCGCTGGTCCAGGCTCCCTTCTTCTGCTGTGAGGACCACAACAAAATGTCCGCCCCAATGTAGCAGACAGTTCTCTGAAACTGTCTGCTGCATGGGGGCGGACATTTTGTGGTGGTCCTCATAGCAGAAGAAGGGAGCCGGGACCAGCGCGTACTGAGCGTAGGTAAGACTGCGGGGGATTGCATGGGCGGCAAGGCGGGGGGTTGGTGCGGCGGGCGAGGGTTGATGCGGCGGTGAGGCAGGGGTTGGTGCGGCGGGGTGCGTGGGTGGGCGCCCTCCCATTAATGGCGGGGGGGCGCCCAAAAGCTAGTTACGCCACTGCCCTTGGGAGCAGAAGCCCGGTGGCCAAAGTTACGCCTCTGCTAAGATGGCAGTTCTATTTCCGATGGGAATACTATCTATTATCTTCTAGAAGGGGCTTCATAATTAAGAAGTAGATTCTAATTGGTTACCCATAGATCGGGATGCAGGCAGTCAGGATTCTGGAGTCCGCATTGAGGGCCATTCATTATTCCGGTGCTGTTTTGTGGCTGTGAGTCTGGATTCCGGCATCCAGTTAAATGGTGAAAAGGTCGACATTAGAAAAATGGTAACAATGTAACATAGGAAAAGGAAGACATGAGTTTTTCGTGAGTTTTTTACTGACTTTTTCTTCACGATCCAAGTCAACGTAGAGTTAAATTATAATAGCGTACAAAGTGCAGTGCGGCACCATGCCCGAAACACTGCAAGCCACGCGAGGGGACGCAGTACACTTTTACGGTGTCCATGTCGGCAGATTTCGACCTAGTCACAGTTCTCAACCTTTTTTTCCGTGTTGGCCATTTTCATGTTGCTTGTGTTGACATATTGTCAATGGCGACCTAAACAAAGTCAACCTTTTTTTTACCATGTATCGCACTTTTCCTTGTCAACTAAGAGTGGTCGACCTACTGACTGTCGAATGATTCAAACCCTGGGCACTGGGATTTAGACTGCCGGAATCCCAACCGGCACAGCATTATCCACATTATTGACTTTTGTTTTCTCCTAACTTTGTGATACCCCTTGAACTCTGTGTGTTCTATATGCATTACTTGAGATTCATTGTTGGACTCCACATCAGGCAAAAAACAATTTGAAGATCTTCACTCTTGTCAACAACATCAACAAATCGAGTTCTTTTCCTGGTTCACACAAAGGACAGCTTTTTATTGGCTTGTTTAACAGCATAAAGGCCGCTCTTCCTTAATCCTTTTAAAGCAACACCCACTGGCAAACATCTCATTAATCCTCATCATCAGCCTTGAAGCATTATTTTTGATCTTTGCATACTGTGCTGGTAACTCATCCTTTTTCCCAGAACCACTATTAGCATAATCTTCAGATCTTGACCTTCTGTCTTGTAATGATATACTGACACAAACAGATACCACATTCTCTTGTCCATATAACATACTGAAATATGTATTCCATTGAGCCACAAAATTTATCTCATGATTTTGACGGATGTTGGCCATCATATCTCTCAGATCTTCTTGGGGATCTGCTTGTTGTGCACTGAAAACAGGATGAACAACATCAACCTGTTCCATCAGCCTAGAATGAGACTCTTTCTTCTCAGAGGTCTTTACATTTACATTCTGTTTATCTGGTTTACTAGTGGCATGCATTTTATTGTGAGATAACTTAATCCATAGACAAATTCAAATTCAGTGAGATTCCCATCTGTGATACTTTGGTTCCTTGTTGCAGACAGGGGCATTTAATGAGGACATCTTCATTGTCCAAGTGCTGCTGATAGCTATTATCTTTCAGGAACATCGGACATTGTCCATGCCATTCACTTTTTATCTGCAGTTCATTATTCCAGTCACTTTGAATATCTGGCATATCACTTGTCATGCCAGCCTTTCAGGATCAACCTGTAGTTACTGCTGCTTGAGTTTTTGTATTACTGTAAACCTAGGGTCCTGATTCAGGATCAATCGGTCCCCGGTGTATTCGCTCCAGGGATGATTGTGTGGCTTTGCGCATGCGTATGGCCGATTATACATATGTGCAGGGCCACTGTGGGAACGTATTTGGCAACTATCACAGTCAGCAAGGCGTTTGCACAGAGGGGGGCGGGCATGGGGAGGACAGGGGGTGGGTTTCCTGGACATGCCTGCAAAATGCAAGACGTCCCTTGCGTATGCAGGTCTGCCGAAGCCTGCACGGGGCAAGCATCTGACATCTCATGCCGTCCGCGCCCGGATGTTCAGTTGACCGGGCGCGGACAAGCTGCTTAGCAAACTAACGTGAATTAGGCCCTAGGTTCATTACAGAGATCTTACTGCCCTTTGGGCTCAGCAGAGCCGGCCCTAGGCATAGGCAGACTAGGCAAATGTCTAGGGCATTTGGAATGCCTAGGGGCACCAGCAGCTTCTGCTGATTAAAATGATATGCAGCATGCCTATATTCTGTGTGTGAGTGAGGCTGTATCTGCATATGAATTAGTGTATTCATGGAAATCACTAACATAGCATTCTGTATGCAGGTACAGCCACAGTCGCTCACAGAATATAGGCATGCTGCATATCATTTTAATCATTGGAAGCTCCTTGTGTGTCCTGGTCACATAACAATGCAAATAAGATGAATTTTCAGCAAAAAAAGGCACCCAACGTTAGCAAAACTGGCCAGGAGCTGCATGGCCTATAGAGGCAAGATGTATGAGGAAACATCTGTATCCAAGCAGAGGCAGAGGTCACAGTGTTAGCCGCTGTGCGAGTACTGTCTGCGGGTGGGTTGGTTGTGCAATAGTGTTCGGCATATGTGTAAGGGGCATTATGTGTGTCATGTATAAATGCATTCATAATGTGTGACATATGTGTAACAGGCATTATGTGTGTTATGTGTATAAGGGCATTAATAATGTGCAATATATGTGTAAGGGGCATTATGTGTGTCATTATGTGTATGAAGGGCATTAATAAAGGTTGGCATAATGTGTAAGGGTCATTATGTTTGGCATAATGTGTAAGGGTCATTATGTTTATAAGGACATTAATAATGTGTCATGTGTAAGGGGCATTACTGTGTGGTATTATCAGGGGAGCCAAGAAAAAGGGGTAGGGGGTACAAATTATACAGGCCAAAGTCTGATGGAAGGGCCCAGTGGGGGCCCCAGGCCCCCTCCCCTTCAGTGACAGCAGCAGCTGCAGCTCTTCTTCTCTGCCCAGCACACTGCTTTGTTCTGGATTTCAGTGTGGCCATGGAGGTGCTTAAAATACAATATTTTCTCAGGATTTTTTTCTAAGGGTATAATGTGAATAATGTGAGGAGTAATGTATATAAGGTAAAGTGGTACTACTGTGTGATGTAACGTGAATAAGGGACACCATCGCATGATATAATGTGAATAAAGTTGCACTACTGTGTGGCATAATTTGAATTGGGGGTACTATTGTGTGGCCCCTTCCCAGCAAGAACACACCCCTGTTTGGGCTGTGCACCAAATGTGTGCCCTGTTTCTATTTAAAATATTGCGGGTAGGAGCACCAAAATGATGACTACTATGATGAGGGTTGATGGTGATGGGAAAGGGGAGCAGGGTCAGAGGCAGAACTAGTGGCGGTGCTAGGGGGCACCAGCCAAAATCTTGCCTAGGGCATCATTTAGGCTAGGGCCGGCTCTGGGGCTCAGGAGTTTTGGAGTGTATTTCAACTTCTTCACAATCTTCAGAAGATTGCTACCCACTGCTACTGTATTAGAAATATGATCAAATTAAACTATTTATTAAGCTCGGTGAAGTGGTAAAGTCTCTGGATTTTATCACCGGCCAATCAGCTCCTAACTGTGAAGTTACAGTTTTGGTTTGAAAAATAAGAGGTAGGATCTGATTGGTCGGTGATAAAAACCAGAGACTTTATCACTTCACCGAGCTGAATAAATCTACCCCTATGTTATTTACAGCCGAAACAAACCGGGTGTCTTTGTGTATCTCCATGTTAACATTATATCAAGTACAGTATCTCAGAAAGTTTTCTCCTGCCACTTCAAGAGGTTGACCAACTAATTTGTTATAAGCGTCATCAGAATTCCAGAATCCAGAAAAACCTCTGCTCATTTGCCTTCTATAGCATAGTGATTATACGTACAGTAAGTGTTTCTCTGACTCACACTGTCATTATGCTGTTAGCTATCTAACAAAGAATGACATTCTGCAATTTACATAAGCATGATCACATTTCATGGGTTCAGACGTCAGTGGACAAAACTTCAAAAAATTGTCCAAGCCACCACATTGAAATCATCTGATTTCCACGCTCCCAGTCTTAAGGGGCATACACACAGGGTGATTTCAGCCCCATTTCAAAGTGATCTGAGTAGATTGCTAAGAAATTGAGCATGGATCACTCCATGTGTATGCCCCCTACCACATGTGTGCCGCGATGTGTCCTGAGTGATCTTGCTTAAGCACAATGCTCAGCACCGCCGGCTCTTGTCGCCCTAGGTGTATGGGGCTTACCTCTTATTCCTGGGTCAAGCATTTGTTTTCTCCTGGGACAATCTTACCTGAAGTCACTGGAGATCACAGTTGAGGGACTTTGAGACGTTGGTTCCTTGGTCAACACATACAGTAACTCTCCACAAACCGGTCTGCTGTTTAAGGGTCTGCTCGGCTCACCCACTTGTGCACAGTCGCTGACAGTAACCACAGATGTTGGTCCATAATGACCCTTTCAACAATCTGTCACCCTGTTAGGGTTTTTGATTTGAGACACTTTTTGGTAAGGTGGATGAGGTCATACATTTGAGAGTGGGGAGTTTTATCCACTTTGTATTCCCAAAACTATGCACCTGTCATGCCCATACCAACAGTGTGACACCCAAATGAGCCAAAATATATGCTCTTAATGTATCATAGCCATGTGATCATCAATGCTACGAATAATTTAGGCCAATGTGGCTCCACCTACAGAAAGGGTGCCAACGTTCTTTCAAACGTGGTCAAATAGGCTTCACGTCATCACTCTGGGTTGTCTTCTGTGAAAAGTGAATAGTCCCTATGGAGCAGGTGGTAATGTTTATGGAAGTGTCTCAAGACCAGGTTGGCTGCTAAACCACATCTTTTAGGGCCGTGTGGTTCCTGGTACTGCCCCCTGTGGGTTTTTTGGAAGGTCTATTCTTGAATGTCATTGTCCTGGAGCTTCTGTCTGAGACCTGATGACTTTATGCTGAGCTGATATACAGTAACTTGCATAGGAGAGTAAGGGTTCTGCAATAAGTTCCTTTTCCAAAGGCTGGATGGTGGAGAAATTACTTCAAACACTTTGGAACCTATTCCGTGGGTGGCCTGATGCCAACTAAGTTAACTACATAGGTGATGATTGGGAGTCGGTGGTGCTACAGGAAGTCAAACGTAGTACAATAGTAGCAAAGGAGAGAAAAGAAAACCCAGATAAGAGTCTTCTTTTCTCTCCTTTGTCAACACAGCAAAACCATTTATTTCATGTGACACTTAAATAACAGCATCTAACGTGGCACTTAATTGCCTATGGCCTTAATTGCCTTTGCCAAAGGAATTTCCCCAATACGTATGATGAGGTACAGTATCCCTCTGAACCACACCTTGCTTTAACAAGTCAAAAACATTTGCATTTAATTTAGATTGTGAAGAACTCTGAACCTAACTACAGCTCCATCATAAAAGAGTGTACAGCTCTATGTAATCAGGGTATTGTACATATTGGATTCCATTAAGATTACCCAAAATTGTTGATTGCAATTATTCTGGTTTTAAAGTCATATTAAAAGTGATTTATCCTGGTTTTATCCTTTAACTGTATATCATGCTTGCCTACTCTTCTGTAACACCCGGGAGCTCCCTAAATTTGTGCAGTGTTCCCCCACGCCACCCCCACAGAAACACAGCCAAATACAGTATATCACTTTCCCTTTCAGCCCACCTAACACCTCCCCCCATATTTCCTGTAAAAGTGGTTTTCCATTCATTTTATACTTGAAATAAACCTAAGAAATAATGATAAGGGGATGCTGTTAGCATCCTGTCTTTTAGGGTTAGGTTTAGGAGGCGGAGTAGGGTTGAGAGTCCCTCTGCGGGGGCTTAGGGTAAGGCTGCTGCAAAGGAAAGTTGGGTGGTAGGAGGAGAGGGTTAGTGAACCTACAGAGCCACTGTCGGGATTCTCGATATCGGGAATCCGGTGTCGGCCTTTGATCAATGGCATCCTGAATGCAGTGATATTGTGTTGATCCCATGATAAGATGTAAAAGTTTCCTGTAATGGTTTTCATTATATTAAAAATACAAGGAAGTACGTTCCTTGTATGTATGTGGAGGGTCGGTCGGCACTCCTGCTGGATGATCAATGTACCGTGGTTGGTGCCTTCCAGGAACAATGGATATTTCAGAACAAAACAGGCGGCAATAGGTCTACCGACGTTTCGGTCCCTCAAGACCATTCTCAAGGCAGAGACAGCAACAAACAGCATATACAGCAGCAGCATCAATAGCACACAATAATGGGACTGTCCAGCCATTATTGTGTGCTATTGATGCTGCTGCTGTATATGCTGTTTGTTGCTGTCTCTGCCTTGAGAATGGTCTTGAGGGACCGAAACGTCGGTAGACCTATTTTGTGATTAAACCAGTGGAACGTTTACCCTGAATACCACAGTGCTAAAGTCTGGTGAGTGCTGTTTTTCCCTAAACGGGGAAGTTCTCTGTATGTTTGGAGCATTGTGCTTTCACACTTTGCTCTATATACGGCACCCCAACAGTTATCCCTAAGTGAGGGTGAGAGTGCAGGTCTTGTGTTTTATATATATATATATATATATATATATATATATATATATATATATATATATATATATATATATATATATATATATATATATATATATATATATAGACTTTGTGTTGCGGCTTGGCACTCCTGCTCACAGAAACAAATTCCCAGGTGCCCTCAGGATCCAATAGACAGTGTAGTTGTATCCAGGTACAAACAGACAACTCAATGGGTTTTCAAAAATCGTTTTAGTGATACTCCAACGTTTCGGGGACTAGCCCCTTTGTCAAGGTGTAAGAACAACCTTGACATAGGGGCTAGTCCCCGAAACGTTGGAGTATCACTAAAACTATTTTTGAAAACCCATTGAGTGCCGCTGTCTGTTTGTACCTGGATTGTACCTGGATACAACTACACTATATACACACACACACATTTGCATATACTGTAAGTACATTTGTTTTATATATTTTTTTCTGCCATTGGTTTTAAGTTCCCCAGTAGACATTAATGAAGTAAAACTGAATATAAAAATCTGAAAATCAAACATGTTGATGATATTTGTTAGCTCAGTTACAGCATTGTGGTTCTTGGCAAATATTCCTATTTCATCATTACGGTGGACTACACACAATTAAAGAATAATGTAAGGAACACCTGCCAGACCAAATCATTCACTGACCCAGTTAACCAGCATTGTGAGGGTCTCAATAAAATTCCCACTATCTATATTGATAATGATAGACTTTGATCTCAAATTAGGGAGGATACTCCAAAAAGTGGTTATCACAAAAAGTAGGGAAGCCACTTTCATCTTCAGTTCCTATTTTGGTAGCTGTCCTTAAGTATCAGTTTAGCCATTTTTTTTCAGTAACCAACAGCAAGTTCAACCATGTTTGTAAGGGGACTTCCGATAAACGTTCCTCAACAGTCACCATCTGTGGTTACTTCTGCTAGGCATGGTATACCAGCTATTCCACCCCTGGGACTGTCCATTTCTCCTGTTCTATGGACCTTTCTTGAAACTCAGTAACTATGAATTAACTGGTTCTAAATGTAGTTCTACCATGTCTCTATTTTCCATTGTGTTGTATTTCTTTCTTGCTACATGTGTGTGTGTGTGGGGGGGGGGGGGGATCAGAAATGGAGATGTTACCCAATTCAACCAATCCAATTAAAGCCATTATCTTCTAGAACAGCAATTCCCAACATCAGTCCTCATCAGGGCCATCTTAACAGCATTATGGGCCCCAGACAGAGCAGTGCAGTGAGGCACCTACCTACACAACTACACAACCCCACTTCTCTTGTCGCTCCGCACTGATAACGTTGGGTGTGATGTCAACACTTTGGACATTCAGATCGACCATTGGAGGAGTAGGATGGATGCAGGCCATTTTTTGTCCTGCCTTGGGCTGCACTGGAGCCCCTAGGCTTCTGGGAACCCCAGGCAGTAGCCCACCGAGCCCAGTAGAAAAGATGACCTGGTCCTCAAGGCACTTTAACAGTGATATCGCTAAATATATCACTAAATCATGGAACGTTATTATGCCTTGAGGACCATGGTTGGGAATGCCTGTATTAGAAAGTGCTAGTCAAATCTGATTGGTTGGTAATATCAGAGCAAGGGGATAGTCTTGTATTGGTTCCAAAACCACTTGTTCCACCACTGTCACGGAATAAGATAACAGAATACAAGAAATCTAACTTGATATGCCAAGCAGTTGAACATGTTTTTATGCAAATGACAGATTTAATTAGGATGTCATAACTAAGTAACTTTAAGATCTGTGAATGTAAGGATGTCCTTTAATTAAAGTTACTATAATTAGTGATTATGAAACTGTGTAATGCATGACAACAGACATTGCCTAATAAGGAAGCTGTAGCGCCTCGCTATATAACTCCTCATTG
This sequence comes from Crinia signifera, assembly GCF_055691185.1. NCBI lineage: Eukaryota > Metazoa > Chordata > Amphibia > Anura > Myobatrachidae > Crinia > Crinia signifera. The sequence goes on from NC_139226.1 coordinate 14,077,573, forward strand.
TTACAGAGATCAGTCGCCGGAGACGTCTACCGAGAAGGGACACTACACCAGGTACTTTAATAATCATTTTATACATCACATTTTATTAAGCAAATTTATGCCCCATACACACGGTTCGATGTGGTCAATTTCTTTATTTGATTTTGTTTATATAGGCAAAATCGAATTGGAATGAAATCAAATGCATCTGATTTCGATTCGATCCCGATGCGTGGCCTCATGGTATAGAATCAGCATTGAAAAATAGACTGCGCAGCAAGACTAATTGAATACACTCGCCTTGCCGTGCGACTTAATCCTGATCGAACCGGGATCGAATAGCAAGGCAATAGCACCGTTTGTACATCCCTTTAGAGCTACGATTAAGACAAATGAAAAAACATATTGTAACATTTAGGGGCATACTGTATGTAATAGGGTACAAGTTCCGCAGAGGTGCGAGGTGCCGGATGATGGGCGGGATGTTGTAACATCCGCTGCCCATTATCACCCCCCTTCGCCGGCCACCACATTCTTAATAACGGCATATGCTCTAATATATGCGGTTATTAATGCAAGGTGCAGCTCTTGCGATAAGAGCCGTCCCTTGCGATGCGGTGCCGGCACTGGACTTCCGGGTCTGTGACCAGGGAGTCCATCTGCACATGCACAGAGTGACGGCGACGGCGGGGGGCATGCAGGGAGGGATCCGTGACGGTTCCCTCACAGTAGCGCTGCAGTAAGAAGCCCATAGGCTTCAACAGGTAATCGCCAGCTTTTGCTGGCGATTCCCTCCGCAGTGCTGCCACTGCGGAGGGGCCATAGAGCAAGCAGAAATGCGGTGAAAACCCCATAACGGGGTTTTTACCGCATTTCTGCTTTAGAGAATCTCCCCCGATATCGGATGTGTTTTTACAAAGCATGGTTTTACCTTGTAAGTGATTGCCGCTTGATCAACTTGTCCGAGATCGGACAGTATCCTGCACCTCTTGCAACTCAGACCCATGGGCTCGATTCGGACCGGATAGCACAGGCCCATCCGTTTGCACCCGTACGAACTAGGGATGAGCGGGTTTGGTATTACTCGGATCTCAAAGTGGGACCTTATTGGCTATCCAAGACACGTGCCAACCAATAGCCAATCAGAAAGATCTGAAATTATGATAATCTGGCTATAAGAACTGAGTAAATCTGAGTAAAACCGAACCTGCTCATCCCTTGTACGAACATGTCCCAATCACCTTGGAAGCCGCTCACCATGGAATGATTTACGCAGGGTACCAGCCATCACAGCCGCCACATAGCCTGAGGCTTAGCGGCTACAAGAATGCAGGCACATTCGGCCTGCCGCTGACGTCACACACCCTCCGCTAACAGGCTTCAGCACACCTGCATTTTTCCCGTCACTCCCAGCATTTATTTCGGAACACCCTGTGTTTGTCTAAGCACTCTCACGAAGTGGTCGGTTTCCACCCCCCACGCCCGCTGTATGTCAATCACTTTGAGAACGGCCAGCGGACAGAAAAAATAGTGTCCTTGCACATGGGAACTCCGGGCCGTAGGTATAATCGGCCACTGTGCGAACTCGCAGCCGTGCCAACTGCTCTGAATTGGAACCCATGTTACATATGCCCATTAAACTAGAATAAAAAAAATCTCCCTGCACACTGCATAGAGGCCAGTGATAGAAATGTACAATTGTACATGATAACAGCAATGCAGAGACCTCAGTAACATATGGTAAGCCACCAGCCAAGCCAACATGTCTCTGTTCTGGAGGTCCTAACACTTCCTGATGACAGCATCTATAGTAGCTAACTCAGCTGCACCTGCACTATGGCACTACAGGGATCAGCATCCCCTCCCACTACTGAGCCAAGTACACTATGGCAGTTGCTCAGATCAATTTATAGGCCAACCATAGGTGCTTTCTGTGTACACGGCCTGACTTCAGTGGGCTGGGGATTTCAGTTTGTTCTTCTAGTCTAGATTCACCCCTTGCTTTCATGAATATGTGGTGGGTCCCAGGGCCGGATTAAGAGGGGGGGGGGGGGGGGGGGGCGCTATCTAGGGCCCCTTGTGGTCAGCATGTATTTAAAAAAAAATTAAGCTAAAGGTTTTGTGCATGGGAGTGAGGTAGTGCTGCAGCTTCACCTATCTGCCAATGTGACAATGATTAAGGGTGCTGAGCATCGGGAGCCAAGGCACACTGACTGCACAAGTGTACAGTGCATTACTGGGAGTTGACCCATGAGACTTTGCACAAGAGGTCAGAGCCTGAGAAGCTTGTTCTGAGCTCTGATTGATGGAGCTCATCATATGCTTCTCAGTCCCATTGAAGACAGCAGCAGCAGCGACCTGATCATGGGAGGGTTTTTAATCAAAGACAGAATTTTCATATGGTATATATATATATATATATATATATATATATATATAGATAGATAGATAGATAGATAGATAGATAGATACAGAAGTACCAACACACTCGCCATTCCTAAGAATGGGGCGCAAACAGCACCCACTTCCCAGGATGGGGTGCATTGGCCTGCGACCACACACTCTAGTAAATACAAACACTCACTTACTCACAGCACTCACTACAACAAACTAACTCACCTTAACATTCAAATAATCAATTAAATAAATAATGGGGTTTTAGTTCATGAATTGATCAATGCATTTAAGCTTGCAGCCCATCGCCAAGGGACCCCATTTCACTGCAAGTCCTACACTAACAACTGATTTTCATGGGAACCTGGCACCTGCTTACACATTATAGCTAAAATGAACATGTGTTTTTTTCCTGGGTTAAATCCCAAACACAGCACCTGAATTAGTATTAAAGGCGGTACTCTTTACCTAGCATGGCGCCCATCGCGACCATCGCGACCATCGCATGCACTAAAAAACGGGTGCGATGCGATGCCCGCGATGGCCGCGATTTCCCATAGGGACCAATGTTAAAAATCAGATTGGTCGCGATTTTAGTGTTAAAAGTCAGATTGGTCGCGATTTTTACATAGGAAACAATGTTAAATGGGCCACAGAGCCCTAATAGTCCCCCTGAAGTGTTAAATGGCCCCCACAATTTTTAACGCCACCCCACGATCAACGTGAACCCGAAGCGTGGCGAGCGGCGGCGGTACGCGTCCTCCGACCTTTTCATACCCCCACTATCCACGTCGGCGTGGAGTTGAGAATAGAATAGTGTGGGGAGCGCAGCGAGCCACCGAGCCCGAAGCGTGGCGAGCGCAGCGAGCCCCGCGAGGGGACGCGGATACCTTCACAGGTAAACGCGTCCCCTCGCGGGCTTCACAGGTGTCCGCGTCGCCACGGACACCTGTGAAGCCCGCGAGGGGACGCGTATAACTGTGAAGGTATCCGCGTCCCCTCGCGGGGCTCGCTGCGCTCGCCGCGCTTCGGGCTCGGTGGCTCGCTGCGCTCGCCACACTATTCTATTCTCAACTCCACGCCGACGTGGATAGTGGGGGTATGAAAAGGTCGGAGGACGCGTACCGCCGCCCCTCGCGGGCTCGCTACGCTCGCCACGCTTCGGGTTCACGTTGATCGTGGGGTGGCGTTAAAAATTGTGGGGGCCATTTAACACTTCAGGGGGACTATTAGGGCTCTGTGGCCCATTTAACATTGTTTCCTATGTAAAAATCGCGGGCATTGAGGCAATTAACGCTAAAATCGCGACCAATCTGACTTTTAACATTGATCCCTATGGGAAAATCGCGGGCATCGCGGGCATCGCGTCGCACCCGTTTTTTATTTACCCGCGATGCCCGCGATTTTTTACCCCCGACGCCCGCGATTGTAATCGCGGGCGCCGTGCTAGGTAAAGAGTACCTTAAAGGCATATTAGTAAATCAAGGTATATTAAATACGCAGCCTATAATCAGAAGATGGTAAACCAAAATCCCTGAAAACCCAAGATTAATTACCATCTTCTGATTATATGCTGCGTATTTAATATACCTTGATTTATTCCCTATATATCTGACTCCCCAATCTCATTCTGGTGTTTGAGAAAATTATTGGTACTTGTGTAGTATCACGGCTCCCACGATGGGCATCGTATAGGAAAAAATCGCATTGCATCGTATCGCATGCCATCGCATGCGATGTGATGCGATGCCATTTTTCACAGAAATCATTGACGTGTTAAAATCATGATAAAAATGCACCCAAAGGGCATTTGTTACTGTACCACCCCCACTATGAACGCCAACCCGAAGCGTGGCGAGCGGCGGCGGTACGCGTCCTATGACCTTTTCATACCCCCACTATCCACGTCGGTGTGGAGTTGAGAATAGAAAGTGTGGCGAGCGCAGCAAGCCACCGAGCCCGAAGCGTGGCGAGCACAGCGAGCCCCGCGAGGGGACACAGATAGCTGTGAATCCCGCGAGGGGACACGGATACCTGGGAAGGTATCCGCGGCCCCTCGCGGGGCTCGCTGCGCTCGCCACGCTTCGGGCTTGGTGGCTCGCTGCACTCGCCACACTTTCTATTCTCCACGCCGACGTGGATTGTGGGGGTATGAAAAGGTCGTAGGACGCGTACCGCCGCCCCTCGCGGGCTCGCTGCGCTCGCCACGCTTCGGGTTGGCGTTGATAGTGGAGGTTGTACAGTGTGAAAAAAGACATTTGGGGTGCATTTAACATGTTTGCTACTAATTTAAATGCATTTGGATGCATTTGTGATCAAAATTGCATGCGATGGTATGCGATGCGATGGTATGCAATGCGATGGTATGCGATGCGATGGTATGCGATGCGATGGCATGCGATTTTTATAACAAATGCATAAAAACCCCGGAAAAATCGCATCGCATGCCATCGCATGCCACTACATATGGCATGCGATGGAATGCGATGGGAGCCGTGAAGGTATACAAGTACCAAATTATTTTTGCATTTATTATTATGTTTTGTTTTGTTATGTGTTTAGTCGACACTTTGATGTCGTTTACATGTTAATAAATTTTTTTTGATGTTCTCATTTGATTATTTGTTGATGTATTTGTTGCTATGTGATCCCATTGTTTGGTTCCCATGGCGTTTATTTTGTTTTGTTTCCATGGTGTTTGGTGATGTCATTTGATCTCCGCCACTGGGGGTGTGTCCGGGGCGAGTGCTGACGCTGCGTATTGACGCGTATGGCGCGAATCCCGTGCACACACCTCCAGCTGATGTAGATCTCACTGTCTATTTAAAGTGGGTGTTACATTGTGTATTTTAACCTGATGACAATATTGATTGGATATTGAAACGTTGTCTCAAATAAAGCTATTCTTATACTTTGAAGACTTTGGCTGGAGTGCTGCACACCACGAATTTCTATACGATACCTACTAGTGCGGGCACCCACACAGCAACATCTACGGAGGCAGTGCTTGGCATCCAGTGCTATATATATATATATATATATATATATATATATATATATATATATATATATATCCCCAAACCTGCAGTTGGCCATTGTTCAAGTTTATATTGCCTTTACCCTGTGTGTTGACAGTGTAATATTCTCCCGTGCATTTTGCGGCCAGTAATGACAAGTGGGAGGGGTCCCCCCTGTCTAAAGTGTCTGGGGCCCCCTGAAGGCTTAATCCGCCCCTCGTGGGCCACACGGTCACCAGTTGGTGACATTATCATGTATCTTTGGGACCTTATGGGAAGAGATGCCTTGCTGTGGCTGAGGGCTTATCATAACTGTGGAAATGTACAGTACAGTATGTCACTGAGATCTCTGCATTTTGTATTATCTTGTAGCATATTATGTTGAACTTAATTGACCATGTCCATGCTGACTTTAAGCTTGTGTCCACCTTCTGTCAGTGTCGACCATTCTTAAGTGGCGACCTAGACATTGTAATCCCAGGGACCGCATTCCCATGTACTGTATTCCTGTTTCCTCATCCATAGTCACAAGCAATTGTTTCTTGCAGATACTACACAGAAATGGCTGTATTACGGAATCGTCTGGCGGTGCAGCTGCTAATAATGGGTGAGTCTCTCAGTTGTGTCTTTACGCAGTGATGAAGTTTGTTGCTGAATCCCCAGTTGAAAGACGCATATGATAAATTCAGAGTCCAGGGACAGAGCATTTCGTCCCCCCTTTCTATGTTCTTGGGTTCAGTTCTTGGGTGTACAATTTTGCTTCTGAGTAATGAAGTGGATTTGCCTATCACTTTGACCATAAATAATTGTATGTCTTCCTGGTCCACAAACCCAAGGCACCCCTGCAAGAGTCTCGCAGCACCCCATGGCACCTAGGCACACAGATTAAGAATCACTGGCATAAACCCCTTAGCGGGTGTTAAATGTGGCCCGCTTAACTAAATCCAGACTGACAGTTTGAAGTGGGAGGGGTTATGGCCGGTGAAAGGCATCGCAGCGTCCCGGGCAGGCAGTAGGGGGAGCGGAGGGCGCACGGCCGCTCCATGGGGAGTGGGGGGGTGATGCGCCAGCCGCCGAGTCGCTCCCCGAGGGTGGGGGTTGGAGAGTTGCATCCGCCGTGGGAAGGGAGACGGGCCGCTCACCTGTTCCAAGTCTCCACAGGGGGGGTAGAGTTGCTGCCTCCGCCAACTGGCTCCACAGGGGGGAGGGGTTGGAGAGCACTCAGTGCTCACCCGCTCCACGTTGTGGGGGGGGGGGCTGCTTCCAAGTGCCGCCCTCCAGTGGGCGGCGCCCCCATGCAAATGCCTAGTGGTGGCGCCGGCCCTGGGAGGGGATTCAATTCAGCCAATCCAGGCAGACAGCGTGAACATTTTAATGTGAATTTTCATTCTCTCTTCTTTTTAATTTCCAGGAGCGTCATTGATATATGTTATGTACACTGCGAAAGCCGGTCCTGTGACCACAGGAAAAGCTACTACTACCAGTAAGTTCTATACAGCGCTTTTCATTATTCTAAGTGCAAGCAACTTTAATGTACAGTATGAGAAATGTAAAGGGTGTGGAGGAATGCAGTATGTATCTCAGGTATTTATGTTAATTAGTATTAGTCATTATAAACGCTCTGATGATTGTCAGATCCTTGGAAAATAAATTCTCATACTGAAATATCCTTATGGGTATATTAAGCGCACCATCAATCAATGCACGAAATTACCTGGTACAGAAAAGTAGGTCTCATACTGAACCTTGCATGTGACGGAATAAAGCAGTAAAATATTATTCTCTTAATGATGGAATTAACTCTGTGATATGATGCTGAAAAAATGTCACCAATAACAATTAAAAAATTCATAGGGTGAAATCTACTAAGATGGAAGTTCTATTTCAGATGGGAAGTTGCTATGGCAACCAATCGAATATTCTCTATTATCTTCTAGAGGGTGGGATATGTATATAAGGAGTAGATTCTGAGTTGTTGACCATGTGAAAAAGAGCTCCCATCCTAGTAAATTAGGGGGGGGGTTAGGATAGGCAGTAGATGGGAGTTCATTTTAGGGGTAGGTTATAGGGTTAAGAATGTACTTACCAGAACACCGGCGGATTGTACGGAGTGATTTTCACATGACCACTTGGACCTGAAAGATATCACCGAAGCCACCAGGAGCAGGTGAGTCATCGATGGGCCAATAGGATGGAATCACTGCTTTATAACATGTCAACATTCGATTGCTGTCTATATGATGGAAGTTGACGTGGTCAAAGGCAGCCTTACAAAGTGTTTCTGTGGAAGCCACACAGTGAGCTGAATGTGGCCCATTCACAACCTCCATAGACTGGGCCACAAGAAGAAGATCATGCAGATAAGACACAATTCGGACTTCCTTTTGACAAAGCTGCCAAGAACTTCATGAAAACATGAGGAGCGATGGACAGACCAAAGTGTAATGCATGCGACTGGCAGTGATCTGATCCCACCACAAATCTAAGGAAATGCAAATGACTGATTCAGATGGAGATGTGTAAATGTCCGTACTTAATGTCCAAATATGGAATTACATCCCCTGGTTCCATGGCCAGGGATGATGGAACAGAGAGACTTCACATGTTATCTAGAAACCTACAGATACTGGACTTGTTCAGTGCCTTCAAACTGAGGAGTGGTTGGTGTGGACACCCGCAGCTCTCTGATATGGGGGAACGGGTATGGTAACCCCTGTAAGCCAGAAGGGAGAGAAAAGACTCCCCGAGAGCTCTTGTATTTCCTGGATCTACTGGATATCTTGTGGAAAATAACTGCGCCGGAGACTGCCTCTAAAAGACATGCCTGATAGACTACACTTCTAACCCGGACATCTATCATGGTTCCCCTCCATACCACAGTGATAAAAAATATCTGCCCTTCCACTCTGGGGTCCCCCAGGTGGAGACCCACCCATCAAGTGGCACTCTCGTCAGCTGGCTTGGGATCTGGATGTCTAGTGAATAAAGTCTGATTACCATATGGCTTTTGATCCCCCAGAAGAGGGAGTCTGGAATCTATATATTGCCTGACCACTGACCTCTCCTTGTGGGTACATGTTCACTCAAGTCTGAAGCTGTGACTATGCCCCATCACAGGCAATAATAATGTCCTGCTGAGACAAGCATCCTTAATGTCTCTGCCCACCTGATAATCATCTTGGCTCTCCAAGCTACAGCTTAGCAAGGGCATGTTATAACACATGCATTGCTTAGCCTGAATTAAGAAGAGTCTCCAGCTTCCTAGCCCACCTTAAGGGCCTACAGTTATGTCCCCTTGTGTCGTTTCTGTTGTGTACACAAACAATGCATATGAATCACTGCATGCTGCGCTTGATAGCACCTGTGGGTCCCTCATGTAATTTTTACAGATTGTAGGTACAGTGCACAGACCCCTGCTAATCTGCACCCTGCATGCCACAATTTGTATGCATTGTAGCAACCACACATCTATAGTAGCCTGACCAGAATCCACCACCCGGTGTTACCAGTCTGACAGCCCTGATCAAAGCCTTAACAGTTTCCAATCTACATAAGTACTGTATAATTGAACAATGTGTGTGTGTGTGTGTGTGTGTGTGTGTGTGTATGGATGTTCCACAATAACTCTTTAACGCTTTAAATAATCGTCTTCAAACTTTGCACACTCCCTTATCATCTTAAGGAACAATCGAAGATCGAAGATGGGTTTAACTTTAAACGGATGACCCCTGAAGGGTGCTGTCATAAGGGTCCATGTTATTTCTGATGTTTTCATGCATTATGACATGTTGTTGAAAAGCTTATGACGTTCTGAATACAACACAATAAACGGACCCCTTAAGTGGATCTTTAAAGGCCTATAAGACTCCATCAAATGAAACACTTTTTCACTTTACAAAACTTTTGACAAACTGAAATGAATAAGCGACTCATCAGCAGAGTGGTCTGTGAATAGAACACTGTAGATATCGTTGTGAAATCCATGTGAGATCGACCCCCAGTTAGTCATTGTTTTCTCTTGATTGTTTGCTAATACTCAATATTGAGGGTTTGGGGGATTTTCTTTACCTGCTGCAGCAGCTCCTGCCCTGCTGTGGTTGGGAAGGGAAGGTGGATAGTTAGAGACTTGCTCTGGCAGCTGCAGCAGCTTCTGCCCTGCTGTGGTTGGGAAGGGAAGGTGGATAGTTAGAGACTTGCTCTGGCAGCTGCAGCAGCTTCTGCCCTGCTGTGGTTGGGAAGGGAAGGTGGATAGTTAGAGACTTGCTCTGGCTGCTGCAGCAGCTTCTGCCTTGCTGTGGTCGGGAAGGTGGATAGTTAGAGACTTGCTCTGGCAGCTGCTGCAGCTTCTGCCCTGCTGTGGTTGGGAAGGTGGATAGTTAGAGACTTGCTCTGGCAGCTGCAGCAGCTTCTGCCCTGCTGTGGTTGGGAAAGGTGGATAGTTAGAGACTTGCTCTGGCAGCTGCAGCAGCTTCTGCCCTGCTGTGGTTGGGAAAGGTAGGTGGATAGGTAGTTGGAGACTGTACCTGCTGCAGCAGCTTCTGCCTTGCTGTGGTTGGGAAGGTGGATAGTTGGAGATCTGCTCTGGCTGCTGCAGCAGCTTCTGCCCTGCTGTGGTTGGGACGGCAGTGGCGTAACTATAGCACCGCAGCCCCCACGGTCGTGGGGGGGCACTGTGCATGTGGGGCGCCGGGGGGCTGCGGTGCTATAGTAATGCCCCCGCCCCCCATCCCCCGCAGGCTTACCTGTCTGCGCGTCCCGGCTCCCCTCCTGGCTTCAATCACTTCTATGGAGACGGAGCACGATAAAATGGCCACCCCATAAAGCACACAGTTCTCTGAAACTGTCTGCTGTATGGGGGCGGCCATTTTATCGTGGTCCGTCTGCATAGAATTATTAATTGAAGCCAGAAGGGGAGCCGGGACGCGCAGACAGGTAAGCCTGCGGTGATGGGGGGGGGGGCGCAGCACCGGGCACCGGCGGCCGGGGTGGGGAGGCGGGCGGGGAGGGGGGAGGCGCCCCCCTATTAATGGCGGGGGGGGGGGGGCACTCCAAACCAAGCTACGCCACTGTGGGACGGGTAGGTGGAACAAGAATTGTATAAGCATAAACTTTCACCCATCCATCTGACAGGCTTTAATACTAATGGTCTCATGTTTCAAAGACTACTCAGAGTCTAAAACAGCCTTCAGCAGGCCTACAATCAGGGGGGAGATGTTGAGCCTGGAGTACTGAGCCAACAGAGAAGGCCCTGGACCAACAGCTAATAGCGAGAGATACAATAGCCCCTATCCTACTGGACCCTGGAGGTAATTGTACTGCAATCTGGCCCCGCAACTACTTAAAAAACTGTACATCCTAGTAGCCCCTGATGTCCGGGACGGACTAGACTGAACAGTGCCTGTCGCATCTCTCCGTGAGAGCAACTGCTCAGCATAGGAGGAGAGCTGCAGGTAGATGGTGCGCTGATCTGGGCGAAAGGAAAACAGTGCAGCCAGGACCTCCCTCTTATCCCCCTACCAGGGTGGGTACTTGTCTGCTGTAATGTAGTCAGGGCCCTCTCTCTTCCTATATTCCATCTCTTCTCTACTTCTCTCTGTGGCAGTCCACTCAGGATGCCCCCGTGCCCCAAGGATTTAATTGCAGCAAACGCTGCTCAGGGAGAAAACTGCAGGGATGTGAGGGGTTAACAGACCCAGCTCACACTCCCGTGCAGGAAGCCGGACAGCCCCTGATTGGCTGGCTGGGGGAGCGCGAAATAGGAGGTCAGAGGTGACCTGTGATCCAGGCAGCGTGACAGGAGAGGGTCTGCTGCGGTGTGAGGAAGCAGGGAGCCTGAAGGGAGAGGGGAAGATCCAGCGTGCAGCAGAGCAGGGACCCGGAGGCTGCCAGCATGACCCCTGACACAGGTGCAGAGAGAGGAGAGGAGACGCCGGGAGCCGGTGGTGATTGACAGCCAGAGTCCCCGGCCAGAGAGAGGAGAGAGCTGCAGCGTGGAGCGTGCTGAGACCTGGGCAGAGAAGAGGCAGCTCTGCTGGAATAGCAGGACAGAGTACTGGTGACCCCTGCAGCCCCTGGAGACCAGAGCCAGCCACAGGAGGAGAGAGGACAGCCGCTGGGAGATCTGGAGGAATCGTGACTGGCTGGAGCCAGCAACTGCAGCTGAGACACAGGTACCCGGTCCTCACCCCTGCCAATCCCAGCCACAGTATGTCAAGCCCCTGGCAGCCCAGAGACACTGTCTACCCAGGGCAAACCTGCCTTTTCAGGGACCCTGCCTTCTCTTGGCCATCCTGGGCGTTGTAGTGCCTCAACAGAAAGTGCAGCCACAGTGCCTTGAGTTACAAGGACCCCCTATGGCCCCGATCTCAACACCAGCTAGCTATTCGTGTTGCTGGGTCCCCAGGGCCCAAAAGGAAAGCGGCCCTTGAGAGACTCCCTTTGATGTCATTGTCTTTATGTAAGGAGTGCTACAGAAGCCTGTTGTTACATTAATACAGGAGGTTGCCCCAGGAAACGGGAATCTGCCTGCCCCTCGTTGATGAGGATCGTTTTTGTGAGTTACTCTGTCGTGGGTCCATATAAAAGTAGTGTGCACACTAAGCTAGGGCCTGACTCTTATACTTGTGAGGACCTGTCTTCGTGGGACCGTTTATTTAGTAACTGTGTTGTTTGCACCGGGACTACAGTTCAGTATAGGTAGGGTGCGTAGCGCCACCTGGCGGATATATGTGTAGTATAGTATTCTAGTGACGTCGTATTATTCTCTGTAATTTTGCTCTCTTTGAAAATGTTTTATTTAAATGTCTTTTCCTGCTTATTGATGTTTGTATACGTGTACGAGTGCATCACAGCGACGAGGGCAGGTGTTTTCTTTTAATAAATACTTGTCGCTGCTAACTGTAGTAGTGTTATCTTTTGTGGGTCTCCTTGGGTTGCGCCGTTCCTTGCCACAGGTTCTCCAGAAGACGCTGTGAGGAATCCGGAAGCTGCTGCCGTCGTCGGCTCCAGGTTCAGGTACCATCTCACACCACACCGTACAGGGGCACTGTCACACTTGGCGTCTACGAACAGGATTGCACAAGACCCCTGTGAACGGCAAGATGTGGCGATCGCAGTACACAGAACCGCAGGAGATGCGAAGAACCGCCACTCCACCAGCCCAAGCCAATCAGAACTCGATTGGGGCCATCATCGGAGCGATGACCGAAATGACCAGGATGATCCGTGAGATGCGTCAGGAATGGGCGGAGGATGAAAAGGAAAGACAGCGACGTGAATGTGGCGGAAGGCGCAGACAGAAGCGGAATCCCCCATGGAGGTCAGGACAACTACCCACTGACCGAACCAATGTATGCCCACAGACCGTGAGAAGACACAGGACAGGAGGTCCACCGGCAGTGTTTCAGAACACGGCAAGAGCATCCGGTGTGATATCGTCGAGGGGTAGACCACGAGCCAGCCCAAGAAGAATTGCAGGTCGTGTCCTGTGGTTTGATGTACCACGCGGGTATGGTTTCATTAAACGCGCAGATACCGGCCGTAGCGTGTATGTGCACTATACCGCCATCCAGCATGCCGATCCCCAAAATAGCTTCCGGAGCCTGAGCAACGGTGAGGCTGTAGAATTCGAATTGACAAGCGGGAAGAAAGGCACCAAGGCCGCCAACGTGACCGGGCCAGATGGCACACCAGTGCAACGTAACAGACGCGCTCCAGAGCACTATCCACGCCATCGAGAGCCTCCACCGTACTATCAGCAAGAGTACAGCCATGGTGGAAGTAGAGCCGAACCAAGGGAGATCAAGTGCGAGAATGAAAGGGTTAGCGTCAAACGCCCTCGACCAGGACAGATGCCCCGCCCACCAGAACCTGAGATCACAAGGACAAGCGAGAAACCGGTCATGTGGAGTGAGGCAGTTCACCAGAGGCAGCAAGCAGTGACTAGGCCTCAACTTGCAGAGCCAACAAGAGAGTACGTCCCTAGAATGGATGATGCCGGTTACCGAGCGGCGAACCTAGGGCCAAGAAATGTCAGAATGGCTGAACCGGAGAGAAACTCCAAAATTGTGGTCCATATGGCTGTGACAGAGACCGTGGAGCCATCAGAAGTGGAACCAGCTATACCGTTGGCTGAACCCAAGGCCAAGATAGAACCAGCAGAGAGAGTTGAAAAGGCTGAGACCTGTTTCATCAATGGGAAGCCTGTAACGGACGGCGAGTACACGACCATCTCCGGGGAAGAATTTGCCTTCCAGATACAGCAGGCGATTCTGCGATCCAAGAAGCGAGATCGAGAGGCGAGACGTGCCTAAAGCCGAGTGCAAGTCGTGAGAGTGGGCGCCATCCATGAACAACGGTGAAGAAACTGGACCGCAGAGGGATGGGAGTCCTGTGGCGGAGGGATGGTTGACCCGGGGAGCCCACTTTAGATATCAGGTTATAGGGAGGTAGTAATGCATATTTGTTTTTGAACGTCTGTATATTCACCTGTTCACTGTTGCACCGTTTAAATATGTTGAAATGGACATTGACAAGACTTTGTCCTGAAGTTATTGGCCCTGTTTGGTTGCCTGCGGACAGGCAAATTTCCAGCAGGGAGGTGTGTGGCAGTCCACTCAGGATGCCCCCGTGCCCCAAGGATTTAATTGCAGCAAACGCTGCTCAGGGAGAAAACTGCAGGGATGTGAGGGGTTAACAGACCCAGCTCACACTCCCGTGCAGGAAGCCGGACAGCCCCTGATTGGCTGGCTGGGGGAGCGCGAAATAGGAGGTCAGAGGTGACCTGTGATCCAGGCAGCGTGACAGGAGAGGGTCTGCTGCGGTGTGAGGAAGCAGGGAGCCTGAAGGGAGAGGGGAAGATCCAGCGTGCAGCAGAGCAGGGACCCGGAGGCTGCCAGCATGACCCCTGACACAGGTGCAGAGAGAGGAGAGGAGACGCCGGGAGCCGGTGGTGATTGACAGCCAGAGTCCCCGGCCAGAGAGAGGAGAGAGCTGCAGCGTGGAGCGTGCTGAGACCTGGGCAGAGAAGAGGCAGCTCTGCTGGAATAGCAGGACAGAGTACTGGTGACCCCTGCAGCCCCTGGAGACCAGAGCCAGCCACAGGAGGAGAGAGGACAGCCGCTGGGAGATCTGGAGGAATCGTGACTGGCTGGAGCCAGCAACTGCAGCTGAGACACAGGTACCCGGTCCTCACCCCTGCCAATCCCAGCCACAGTATGTCAAGCCCCTGGCAGCCCAGAGACACTGTCTACCCAGGGCAAACCTGCCTTTTCAGGGACCCTGCCTTCTCTTGGCCATCCTGGGCGTTGTAGTGCCTCAACAGAAAGTGCAGCCACAGTGCCTTGAGTTACAAGGACCCCCTATGGCCCCGATCTCAACACCAGCTAGCTATTCGTGTTGCTGGGTCCCCAGGGCCCAAAAGGAAAGCGGCCCTTGAGAGACTCCCTTTGATGTCATTGTCTTTATGTAAGGAGTGCTACAGAAGCCTGTTGTTACATTAATACAGGAGGTTGCCCCAGGAAACGGGAATCTGCCTGCCCCTCGTTGATGAGGATCGTTTTTGTGAGTTACTCTGTCGTGGGTCCATATAAAAGTAGTGTGCACACTAAGCTAGGGCCTGACTCTTATACTTGTGAGGACCTGTCTTCGTGGGACCGTTTATTTAGTAACTGTGTTGTTTGCACCGGGACTACAGTTCAGTATAGGTAGGGTGCGTAGCGCCACCTGGCGGATATATGTGTAGTATAGTATTCTAGTGACGTCGTATTATTCTCTGTAATTTTGCTCTCTTTGAAAATGTTTTATTTAAATGTCTTTTCCTGCTTATTGATGTTTGTATACGTGTACGAGTGCATCACAGCGACGAGGGCAGGTGTTTTCTTTTAATAAATACTTGTCGCTGCTAACTGTAGTAGTGTTATCTTTTGTGGGTCTCCTTGGGTTGCGCCGTTCCTTGCCACAGGTTCTCCAGAAGACGCTGTGAGGAATCCGGAAGCTGCTGCCGTCGTCGGCTCCAGGTTCAGGTACCATCTCACACCACACCGTACAGGGGCACTGTCACATCTCTCTTACACACACACACACACACACACACAAAGTTACTATTGAAGGGAATATTTAAATACAAAACAATTTTTTTTGCCTGTTTTTCAGAAAAGCAATGTCCACCTGGCATGGAGAAGAAGTGCCTCCGCACGTGCTTTAGTGACTGCGATAGCTTAAACAGTACCAGTGAAGTTTGCACTCTTCAGTGCATCCAGGGATGTGAATGCAAAGATCCAAGTTACTTTCGTATTTCAAAGAACTCGAGCTCCTGTGTTCCTGCCGCAAAGTGCAACGTTTCTTGCCCCGTAAACATGCACTTTAAGCCTTGCGTCACGGTGATGGGAGATACCTGTAATAATGACAATCCTACAATAGAGATCCCATGTGTTCCTCGATGTGTGTGTGATGATGATTATGTTTTTAATGGGACTTATTTTGATCAACAATGTATTAAAAGAAGTGAATGCCCATCTTCAATAAATTCTAAAAAATAAATTGCAAATAGCAACACCAATGCTATATGTGATGGTTACAATAATGTGTTACACCAGAGGGGATCAATCCTGGCCATCTAGATCTATCAACAGTGCATGTGTCTCAGGCCACCTGTGGATTTATGGTAGGAATGAATGCAGCAGGTTTGAAAATGTGACAGTAATAACTACAGCTGTGCACCAGCTAGATGGTCTGGTAATGTTACAGTTAGTAATGACTGCAGCTGTGTACCAGCTATATGGTCTGGGAAGTGTGACAGTTAGTAATGACTGCAGCTGTGTACCAGCTATATGGTCTGGGAAATGTGACAGTAATGACTACAGCTGTGCACCAGCTAGGTGGTCTGGGGAATGTGACAGTCAGTAATAACTACAGCTGTGCACCAGCTAGGTGGTCTGGGAAGTGTGAAAGTTAGTAATGACTACAGCTGTGCACCAGCTAGATGGTCTGGGAAGTGTGACAGTTAGTAATGACTACAGCTGTGCACCAGCTAGATGGTCTGGGAAGTGTGACAGTTAGTAATGACTACAGCTGTGCACCAGCTAGATGGTCTGGGAAGTGTGACAGTTAGTAATGACTGCAGCCGTGCACCAGCTAGGTGATCTGGGGAATGTGACAGTTAGTAATGACTGCAGCTGGGCACCAGCTAGATGGTCTGGTAATGTGACAGTTAGTAATGACTGCAGCTGTGCACCAGCTAGGTGGCCTGGGGAATGTGACAGTCAGTAATAACTACAGCTGTGCACCAGCTAGGTGGTCTGGGAAGTGTGACAGTTAGTAATGACTACAGCTGTGCACCAGCTAGATGGTCTGGGAAGTGTGACAGTTAGTAATGACTACAGCTGTGCACCAGCTAGATGGTCTGGGAAGTGTGACAGTTAGTAATGACTACAGCTGTGCACAGCTAGATGGTCTGGGAAGTGTGACAGTTAGTAATGACTGCAGCTGTGCACCAGCTAGGTGATCTGGGGAATGTGACAGTTAGTAATGACTGCAGCTGGGCACCAGCTAGATGGTCTGGTAATGTGACAGTTAGTAATGACTACAGCTGTGCACCAGCTAGGTGGTCTGGGGAATGTGACAGTTAGTAATGACTGCAGCTGTGCAGCAGCTAGGTGGTCTGGGGAATGTGACAGTTAGTAATAACTACACCGGTGCACCAGCTAGGTGGTCTGGTAATGTGACAGTCAATAATGACAACACCTGTGCACCAGCTAGGTGATCTGGGACATGTGACAGTTAGTAATAACCACACCTGTGCACCAGCTAGGTGGTCTGGGGAATGTGACAGTCAGTAATAACTACAGCTGTGCACCAGCTAGGTGGTCTGGGAAATGTGACAGTTAGTAATAACTACACCGGTGCACCAGCTAGGTGGTCTGGTAATGTGACAGTTAGTAATGACTACACCGGTGCACCAGCTAGGTGGTCTGGGAAATGTGACAGTTAGAAATGACTACACCTGTGCACCAACTAGGTGGTCTGGTAATGTGACAGTTAGTAATGACTACACCTGTGCACCAACTAGGTGGTCTGGTAATGTGACAGTTAGTAATGACTACAGCTGTACACCAGCTAGGTGATCTGGGACATGTGACAGTTAATAATGACAACACCTGTGCACCAGCTAGGTGATCTGGGACATGTGACAGTTAGTAATGACCACACCTGTGCACCAGCTAGGTTATCTGGGAAATGTGACAGTTAGTATTAACTACAGCTGTGCACCAGCTAGGTGATCTGGGTAATGTGACAGTTAGTGATGACTACACCTGTTCACCAACTAGGTGGTCTGATAATGTGACAGTTAGTAAGGACTACACCTGTGCACCAGCTAGGTGGTATGGTAATGTGACAGTTAGTAATGACTGCACCTGTGCACCATCTACGTGATCTGGGGAATGTGACAGTTAGTACTGAATACACCTGTGTACCAGCTAGATGATTTTGAAAATGTGACAGTTAGTAATGACTACAGCTGTGCACCAGCCTTGTGATTTGGAAAAGGTAAACCGGTGGTAGGTCTCGAGGACCGGTTTGGCCACCCCTGTGTTACATCATTAGCCAATATTAAAAGCAGTGTACAAAAATCAAGCAAAATTAAAGTGAAACTACTATTATATTATTATTATTATTATTAATAATAAAAGTTGAGTGTTGCAGCACATGCACATTTTTGTTACTGCTGACACCACTACTTCTGTATTGTTCCAGCACTGTTTCTACTGTTACATAGCTGCTGACTTGTCCGGTGCAGGTGTGCAGGGGCGTGATGCTGCGAAGAAAGCTCTGCAGGGGCCTAGCCATGCAATCATGGAATTATGACCACACCCATCAGTATAAAATGCTGAGATTACCGGCATTGTAAAGCGAGGGCAAGGGTTTGATGACATCATTGTCTGCCAAGTCTACCCAGGAGAAGGGAGGAGGCCGGATCCACAAGTCTTGCCTACTTTTCCAGCTGGGTGGGGGTACCAGCTTATTTTTGGTTTCTAAGTACTAAAGCAATCGTACCTGTGTCATACTTCCTTTGTCAACAAGTGAAGATTACTCACTGAAAATGTAGCTGCTTCAGAAAAAGGTGGGGACTGCATTAGGAAAGGGCAGTGTGTGGGAGAGGCAAGTATGGAGGTGTAATCTTTTGGAGGCTAGGTTTAGACATTAGCAGGAACTAAGGCTCAGGTTGTGGGGGGGGGGGATAGGGTTAGGTTGCATGGAGAGAAGGGTTCGTCACTTAGAAAGGGGGTTAGGGTAGGCCACAGGACGGAAGGGTTACAGTTAGGGTACAGGGTAGGAAAGTTAGGGGTAGACATTACAGGGAGGGTCAGGGTAGACTAGGTTGACAGGGTTATTAGGTTGACATGGGTAAGTTCGACAGTGAAAAAAACAATCTGGTGTTTAAAAAAAAAAAATTCACCCGAATGTCGACACAGTCAACATAAACATTAAAACGTACCACCGTGTCCCTTTGCATGGCTCACTACGCTTGCCATGCTTCGGGTACTATTTTATTCTCCCACCACGCCCTAGTGGATGGTAGGGCATGAAATACCGCCTGTCAGCACGTCGGCTCAAAAAACAGTAAAAAAAAAACATGTCGACCTTTTGACTGTCAAGCTTCCCCATGTTGACCTAATGACCCTGTTGACGACCTTCCTGCATGTCGACCTAACGTCATGTCGACCTACCTGCTTGTCAACCTACTTGGTGGTGACCCAATAACCCTCTCCTTGCCCCATCTCTATCTCTCTCTCTTTTCCATGACTCTCATTGTTCTCTCCAATTGCAGTCTCCTTGCTCTGTATGCCAGGGCTTGTGGCAGTTGCTCTGCATCCGGTGTATGTGTCCTGTTGGGATATATTGGGTACTGTATGTGGATGGGGCTGTTCAGCTAGGGGAGCAGGGGCACAATATTTTCATTTGTCCTTGCCATTAAAACCTTACCCGTCCGCCCGGCAAGCTCTCATTTACTGATGAATACATTGCAAGGGTTAAGAGGGAGCAGAGAGGAGTTGTCTGCGGCACACCTGGCTCCCAGATCATCAATAACCAGCACATTGTGCAATACTGGAACTGCAGTGACCTGCGCTTCGCTTCACAAAGAAAATGTGACCTGCAATCAGCGCACATCCGGGTACACACTGGCACTGACAGTACAACAGTCGCTGCTCTGAGAAAGTTTGACCCCCTTAGTGTAGGAATAGATGATACTGGTCAAAATGATGGACCCCAGTGCGACATTATAATGGGGAGGGGCGGTCACTGTTCGCACAAGAGCTGCTGGAACTGAGCCGGCTGTCCGGGACTCAGATGTGGTGGGTAAGACGATATAAACAGGGGAGATGTATTAAGGGGCCGATTCAGACACACTCATAGTGGGCCAAATTCGGCACTGTTCTCGATGGTCGGGCTTTGCACTCCGGAAGCGAATGGCTTTGGCGAGTTTCACACTGGGGGCAGTAGCGGGGGAACATACCCCTGCAGATGGAGGCGTGTTGATGCCTGTTTGGGGCAGGTGGCTGATGTCACATGATGTCAGAGCCTACCCGGAATTCGGCGGATAACGAGCACTAGAAAAGTCAGTAGGGCTTGGCTGAGGTCAACAGGGTTGGAAGGTCGAAACAAGCATTAGGTCAACAATGAGAATGTCGACAGTCGAAAGGTTGGCATGAGTTTTTAACGTTTTTTTTGTCCAGAATGTTGACATAGTCGACATGGACAACACATAAGTGTTCCAGGTCCCCTCACTTGTTTTGCTGCACTCAGAACACTATTATATTCTCCCACCAGGCCATAGTGGATGGTATTATATGAAATACCGCCTGTCGGCACATGTCGGCTCAAAAAAAAAAGTTTAAAAACTCATGTCGACCTTTTAACTTTTGACTGTCCCATTGTCGACTTATGCTGGTTTCACACTGCAAACCTGCTTTCAACCCGTTTTTGTAAACGTGTCTTAAAACGGGTCAAAAGCCAGTGAAACCCCTTTCATAATGCATGTTGCAAACGGTATATTGCAGTTTCAATACCGTTTTTGTACCTTTCAGATTCAACCCGATTCAAGCATCAAGTTCAAGCCGTGCTTCTTTGCACGTGGGCGGGGATAACCTATGACCCTTGTGTGGTTATCATTTGTAGCAAATACCGTTTCTGAGCTGTTCAGACTGCAGGGAAAACGGCTCAGAAACGTGTAGGATCCTGCTTTTAACACGTTTCAAAATACCGGTATTCTGTAACCGGTAAATTCAGGGGCGTAACTATAGCACCGCAGCCCCCGCCACCGCGGGGGGGGGCGCTGTGCATGTGGGGGCGCCGGGGGCTGCGGTGCTATAGTTACCTACCCCCCAATCCCCCGCAGACTTACGTATCTTGCTGGTCCCGGCGGCTCCGTTCTTCTGATGAGGACCACAACAAAATGGCCGCCCCCATATAGCAAACAGTTCTCTGAAACTGTCTGCTGTACGGGGCGGCCATTTTGTGTTGGTCCTCAGCAGATGAACGGACGGAGCCTCCGGGACCAGCGCGATAGGTAAGACTGCGGGGGTGGGGGAGGGGGTTAGCATAGGTGAAGGGGCGGCCGGGGGGGTGCTCGATGTGGCGGCGGCGGGGGGTGGGTATGGGCGCCCCCCCCCCCCTAACGGCGGGGGGGCGCCCAAAACGTAGCTACGCCACTGGGTAAATTGACAATGGAGCTTTCACACTGCAGCTGTTCCCGTTTTAAAACGGTAAAAAAATGGCAATATACTGTGTTAAAGCTGCAATGTGAAAGGGGTGTTACTGATTGTGTCGACATTCTGAGAGCGAGAGACAGAGTTCCCTTTAAGGATAAACAGTTACAATTGGCATTGTCTCCGCAGTGACCCGCACCTACAGTATTATTGGATACTTCCCTCCAATGGAACGATCATTAGCCTGACAGAGCGATTCATACATCAGACAGGTCATTGTTAGCGCAGCATGGAGCAGAACTAATGAGTAGCGCACACAATGCCTGCACATGGGGACTAACAGGTGGCAAATGACTCAATAGCAATATTGTTGCCACACTCCAGGTGAAATGTTCCACTTCTGCTCAGGAAGAGAACAATGGTAGGTCATAAAAATGTATCAATTCTTGATTTCTCTTTATTGTTGATTTCATTTACAGAAGGGTATATAATTTCAGCTTTATGCAATAATTCCGCAACTGTCTGCAGGGCCTTTACATTGACTTTGCTGAATGTATCAATGATCAAATGACTCTGAAATAACTAATTCTGCTTATCAGGAAGACGGTGTGTGGATATAGTTATTCCTTTATTCATTTTTTCCATATATTGTAAAAACCTGTATTGTATTGCAATATACAATAAACAGAATACTTCAAATACAACAATAACAAAGTGTACCAACATAGTAGTTGAGGTTAAAAAAAAGACATACTGGGTAAGATTTAATAGGATGAGAGATTCAGAAAGTGAGAGATTTGGTGAGAAATCTCCAGGGTTTTTTTAAAGCGGCAATCATTTACACCGCAAGCTCAAACTGGTTTTGCAGTGTAAATGATTGCCGCTTTAAAAAACCTGGAGTTTTTTTACCAAATCTCTCACTTTCTGAATCTCTCATCCTATTAAATCTCACCCATTGTACGTCCATCGAGTTCAACCTTTTGCAGGACCCATTAGAGTGTATGGTCTAGATGCAAAATCCCCATTTGAATTATTTTATTTGGGTCAACTTTGGGCAACTTCGGTTGTACCCCTGAATGTTTTTTTTTTTTCACAATTAATACTTGTCCAACCTTAATTTAATTATATTTATTGTGTCTGCCGACACCACCTCTTCTGGAAGAGAGTTCCATACCTACTCTATACTGCCCTGACCGTGAAAAAGCCTTTCCTTCGTAGGATACGGAATCTTCTCTCCTCCAGTCATTGGGTGAAATTTAATAAGATGAGAGATTCAGAAAGTGAGAGATTTGGTTTGATTTTTTAAAACAGCAATCATTTACACTGCAAAAATCCAAGTGGTTTAGCAATGTAAATGATTGCGGCTTTAAAAAAACAGATTTCTTACCAAATCTCTCACTTTCTGAATCTCTCATCCTATTTTATCTCACCCCTAGTCTCTGACCACAAGTCCTAGTCTCCGACCTATAGGAATCGAGATTCGAATTAAAACCCATTGTCATAATTCCATTGTTATATGTATTACTGTGGGATAATCTGAGGGCTGGCAGAAATTGGGAAATGTGTCTAGACAGACAGACAAGAAACCGGTAATAAATAAATGTACAGAGGACGAGGATACAAACTCTGCTGATTGTTACTGTTCATATCTCTAAGGATAAAGGAATAAAGAAATGGAAGATTTACTGCTGGCTTTTCAAATTCGGTAAGAAGAAACCAACTAAACTTTTGAGGCTAAACGTAGAATGATCGGCGCACAACCTTACGGGTACGGGAGGTGCTGTGCCCATAGTGCTTATACTGTACACCCGGGAATGGGGTATATAGAGGTACAGGAAGAGATACAGTAGGATAAAGAGTGAAAGAAAAGCTAATTCCACAGCTGCTACTTACTGTACATCTTAAAATTACAAAAGATACGTTTATTTCAACAGTCAAAATCAAAGGTACCAAAATTACAGTATTTTAGGAAGAACTGATACAAGATAATGGAATATATATATATATATATATATATATATATATATATATATATAGAATAGAATAGAATCAACTTTATTGGCCATGTATGCTTGCGCACACTAGGAATTTTTTGTGGATTTACAGTGCAGCATCAAGCAGGGATGAGGGGGGGGGGGAGAAGGCATTATATACATTTCATTAAGACATTACATGTGGGGAACACATGCCCACCGAGTTGCGCAGCGCCTAGGCAGCCATCAGCGGCGCCACTATATATATATATATTTCAAATTATACTGGTCAGGAAGCCGGCGTTCAGTATACTGAGGCCGGTATTCCGACTACCAATAAAACATCCGGAACTTCAAAGATGTCTGGGTTCCGGTATCGAAATACTGATAGCCGGCTTCCCGATTGCTAAGTATTTGGGGCAGGCTAGCATGTGGCCGGGGAAGGTGGGTTAAGCTTAGGTACTAGTGGGGGGACTTCTGGTTAAGCTGCAGAGGAGGGAGGAGAGTGTTAGGGTTAGCCTGTGGGGAGGGGGGTTAGCCTTAGGCACTCACAAGGGGGTTGGGGTTTGACTGCAAACCGGGGTGGTAGATTTCGGCAGTAGGGTGCAGGGTTTAGGTTTAGGCACTAGCAGGGGGCAGGGGGTAGGCTCCCCCTCCCCCTAAAGAGAGGTTTAGGGTAAGTGGTGTAGGGGAAGAGGGATAACTTACTTGCGGAGCCCCTGTTGGGATTCTATTGGGATGCTCAGGGTTTAGTCTTTTGAGCGCCGGCAAACTAACTGCTGAAATATCGTATGTGCCCCTTCCTGAGACCTGGGGGTAAATTTACTAAGATGGGAGTTCTATTGAAGATAGGATTTTGCCCATAGCAACCAATTCCATTCTACTTATTTATTTAGCACCTTCTAGAAGAAAGTAGACAGAATCGGGTTGTCCACAGAACATCCCATCTTCAATAGAACCCTCATCTTAGTAAATTTGACCCCTACTATTCTTCTTAATATAACAATACAGAAAGTGTTGCTATTCAGACTGTTCTATGCCTGGTAGTTCCCATGTTTGGGTACAGACACTTTGTACGTATGGCCAGGGCCGGTGCAAGCCCCCCATGCTCCGGACAGTGCCTCCGCCTCACATGTTCCCCACTCCTGCACCCTGCTGGGATGTACTGCTACCGTCCTTGGCAGCTTTCTACGGCACCATCCTGCTCTCCTTGGTGGCTCTGTACCGCCCTCCAGTGGCGGGTGCCCTAAGCAAATGCCTAAAGCTGCCTAGTGGTGGCGCCGGCCCTGCGTATGTGAAATATATAGAATCGTGATCTTTTATTCTCATCAGTTATTGCTAGAACACCCTGTACCTGCTTTATATTCTATCATTGCACTTTTAACTTTGACCGATTAAATAAATTGGGGGAAATTTACTAAGATGTGAGTTGTATTTCACATGGGATGTTGCTATGGGCAACCAATCAGAAACTACTTCCCATGTTTTTAGTACTTTTTAGAAGATAATAGTTAGTATCTGATTGGTTGCCCATAGCAACATCCAGTGTGAAATACAACTCACATCTTAGTAAATTTCCCCCATTGTCTTTTAATTTCAAAATATAAGCTGGGGAATGATCTTTTCTTTTATCCTTTATCTGATCTCTTCCTGTAACTCTATCCCCAGGTGTATAAGCCAATGCAGCCAAAAAGAAGCCTTTACAATAAAACTACTAAGAAACCTTTAAGAAAGAGACAATGGTTCTTATTGTGGTCGTTTTGCTCGGACCCATGCACAAGCCGAAGCAAATGTACCAAACCTCATCTAGTGAATGGATTGCCGGCGCCGCTCATTCGCACGCCGAATGCGTCCGGTCAGCATGCGAACGAATGTTTTATGTGAACATCCATTTGAATGCCTGTGGGAACTTCCTCCATCATTCGATGGTCAGCGCTCGCCCATGCGCAAGTTTATAGACCACTCGTACAATTGAGCGAAGATAAGCTGGGATATGGGCGGGCAGCTGACATCCGGTTAAGTCAGCTGTCTGGCCCCCACACGCACGTCACAACCACATTTCCATATGCACGCCCGGAGTTTTCACGGGAACGCCCATGAAACGCAAGACATGCGCATATGGCAACGTCCCTCCCCACCTCCTGCTTGGAAGGCCACGAGCGAGCACTCGGCGACCGGACTTCTTGCCGAGTTCGCTCGCTCCCTGCGTACAGACATGCCCAGAAATGGTTCTATATGTATGCGCACAATATCGGTACACTGGCCGAATTCGGCTCCCAGTGAAGCAATCAGAATAAGGGCCCCTGTGTTTCGCACAAACAATCTATTAACCCATTGCGTGCCAATTTCGCTGTTAGAGAGCCTCAAAATATCAGCTAAAAATGATAGCGCCGCTCACAGCGACTGTTCTTTTGGGTGCAATATTTACTAATCTTCAAGTTTTTTAAATTTATTTATACTAAAAGAACAGTCACCGTGAGCAACGCTGGCAATTTTTAGCGGATATTTTGGGGATCGCTCAGGCAAAACTTTGACACTCAAAGGGTTAACGATTAAAAACATTTGTAGAGATCGCAATTGTTCTGAAAATACAGCAGCTGGATATTAATGTACAGTGGTCACATTGTGCTGCTTAGTAACAAATAATTGCGAGATTGATAAGTAGTGGACTTGATTCTGTTTACAGAAATGTTTCTCGGATCTGATTTTCCAGTTTCTAATTGAATTATTTATCATGTAAATAAAATAGAATGCGTTGCAAGCGATTGACTGCTGGGAGCGTATCTATGCAGCATACAATCCTATGGCATATTCCTGTGCATTGACAAAAATATAATATACACATATAAATGTATTCATTTGTTCTATATCATATTTTACAGGTCTGTCCTGTGCCCTGACCTATGAACTCATAGGTAAGGACTGTAGGGAAAGGGTATGGAAAAGAAGGGAGGGGGCTGGTTAAAAGATTATTTTTAATTAAAGCTTAAGTAATGGCATCTGATGTAAGGAATAATACAGTATATAATTAACAGTTAATGTGTGCTAGCCCATACATTATAATGACATCACAGAAGGAAAGGTTTGTGCGAGAGGCATCTGTACAATTTCCTAATGTGACCTGTCAGATTAAAATGTCACACTTCCCAGTGCTCCTTGTTCTCACAGACATCTCCAGTGCGCATGTGCAAATAACTCGGAAACGGTTGTGTCGGCCATTTTCCCAGTGATTTGAGTCTGCAGTGCAGAGGCACCGCCAGGGGACACCGCAGGGGGAAGTATAGTATATGGGTGCAGTGTGTGCGGTGTGGACCCATGAGCACCCCACACACTGCACCTCTTTTATAGAGACGCCTTTTCTGCACTGCTTGCATGATATTACTGGCTACAAGCTGTTCTACGCTATTGTCTTTGGAGAATCAGGGATGACAGGAAGATGAAGATTTATTCTACAAAGTTATGCTGACCCTGAGTAAGAACACCCTAACCTTGTGTCCACAGTTCTAACAAGGATCTAGTTCCACCTAAGATATTTGAAGTGATTAATGCAAGGACAGTATTATTTATTTATTATGAACAGTTTCTCAGTGAATTCCATTGTGATTTACAAATGGAAACTGACCCTAAACCAAAACAATTAGAAAACAACAATGAAAAATCAAGACCAGGCAATAACACAGACAGTCACAGAGGTAGGAGGGCCCTGCTCGCAAGCTTACAATCTATAGGAAAATAGGCATTGATTTGATACACAACGATAGGTGTTATCAATTGCAGAAAGATCCACCAGATTGCAGAGGTTCAGCAGGATCTGCTTTATAGAGCATCGTTCCTTATTCCTAATAACAGCGCAATCCACAGTCTAAAATTAATCTGAGGAAATGGGACATTTGCTCCATTTCTCTATGAATTTTTTTTTTTTTAAGTGAGGAATAAAACAATCTCATTTCATTACAAGGAAATACTTAAGAAATATGCCACATTTTTATAAAAAGCAAGGTACTTGTTTCCTAGCACGGCCACACCGATTTACATCGGGGTGGTCGTGTCGGAAAAATCGGGTCGATCGCATCGCATGCGATTTGGTCGCATGCGATGCGATCGACGCGACCGACCGATTTTGGACCCGATTTTTTTTTTTTAATGAAATGTAAATCGGGTCCCTGGGACCCGATTTTACATTGAATTCAATGTAAAATATTGCCAACCCCCCCAAATTTAACGTCGTACACCCCACCCCACGATAGACGCCAACCCGAAGCGTGGCGAGCGCAGCGAGCCTGCGAGGGGCGGCGGTGCGCGTCCTCCGACCTTTTCATTCCCCTACTATCCACTAGGGCGTGGAGTGAGAACAGAATAGTGTGGCGAGCGCAGCGAGCCACCGAGCCCGAAGCGTGGCGAGCGAAGCGAGCCCCGCGAGGGGACGCGGATACCTTCACAGGTAAACGCGTCCCTTCGCGGACTTCACAGGTGTCCGCGTCACCACGGACACCTGTGAAGCCCGCGAGGGGACGCGTATAACTGTGAAGGTATCCGCGTCCCCTCGCGGGGCTCGCTGCGCTCGCCACGCTTCGGGCTCGGGGGCTCGCTGCGCTCGCCACACTATTCTATTCTCACTCCACGCCCTAGTGGATAGTAGGGGAATGAAAAGGTCGGAGGACGCGCACCGCCGCCCCTCGCGGGCTCGCTGCGCTCGCCACGCTTCGGGTTGGCGTCTATCGTGGGGTGACGACGGGGACATCTATAATGTGAAATGGGTCATATTGGCCCATTTCACATTTTTCACATTTTTTCACTATTTCAATGTCAAAAAATATTTTAACATTGTACCCGATGGAAAAATCGGGGGCATCGCGTCGTGACCATTGTTAATGGTCCCGACCGACGCGATGCCCCCGATATTTTACCTTTCCCGACACGATTTCAATGTTAAAATATTTTTTAACATTGAAGCCTATGGGGAAATCGCGGGCATCGCGTCGGTCGCGTCGGGACCATTGTTAACGGTCCCGACCGACGCGATGCCCCCGATATTTTATCCTAGCCGGCCAAATGGACCTGATTTCAAAGGAAATCGGGTCCATCGGGGGTAATCGTGTACCTTAAGTTAAGGTACAAGATTACTCCCGATTGTGGCCGTGCTAGGAAACAAGTACCAAAAGCAACATTTTTCTCATTCACTTTCCTGAAACATTCTCAGGGCGTTAGGTGAATAAGATCCTCATTTCCAAGTCATTAAACAGCACCATACCTTAAGAGCAATGGTTGTAGAACTAGTTGTCGAACTCCATGAAATCTCGGCTACAGTGACGTAACTATAAATTTAGCTCCCCCCTGCCAAAAAAATTGTGGCGCCCCCCGGACTCCTCTCCAGCATGTTTCCCCAGCGTATGATGTGATGACGTCACACGCATAAGGGAGAAGCTGAAGCAGGAGAGAGGAAGAGAGACCGGCAGACACTGCTGCTTCCCATCGCTCTGACGCATCCCAGGCCGCCCAAGCACGCCCATCTGCCCGCCCATCCTGTACACAGTAGCCAATAGCTGGCTCTGTATACAGTCAATTGAATCAGTGGAGGGATTTGTCATCTCTGCCATGGCCACACCCGCGCTGTGTCTGACTAGCCTCCAGTGCTCAGCCAGTGGACAGCGGCAGGCAGCAGCATGTCAGCACGTCAAGTGGCTGCCGGCACCCACACAGACCCCACTGTGGCTTGCTCCCCCAAGCGGCAGCTGGGGCTGCCATACAGTAGTTACGCCACTGCTCAGCTACAGTATAATAATATTTATTAAAGTGAGAAATGATCTCCAGTTCTGTAATTTGTATCTGGGGGTTCTACTTGACCTCTGTGACAATTGGTTGCTGCATGTACCTCCAAATCTCCAGGCTGGTCCTGAAGCCTCCAGACCACCCCAATCTCATCCCTTCCACCTCCTTTACCACAATTTCCTGCCTATTCCCCAACAAAAGAAAAACAATCAACTGCCTTCAACTGGCCAGCATCGTAGTAGGGCCCTTATACAGGGGGGACCTGAGGTTCTTGTCTTCTTGTTCCTTTCTCTTTCGGTTACCCACCTCCAAACCCATCAAATTAAGGGGTCCATTTATCAATGAGTTTTACGATACGCAACAAGTTTTACAACTCATTGCTTATGACAAATGGTGCTCCAGACAATCAGACCCTAATTGCTGCATGCACAAAATGGCAGTTGGGAGCGTATTGGATGGGACAACACTTATCACAGGCAATGAGTTTTAAAGCAGAAAGAAGTAGCACCCGCAGCCTGAAAATGCCATGTTGCGACATCGCCACTCAGTGATTTTCTATGAAGAGCGGAAGCGACGGGGGTCGTGCCAATTGGCACAGCAATGATGAGCATGGCTACTTTTGTACTTTTTTTAAACGTTTTCCGAAACGACAATATATAACGTTAATAATAATAATAATATCTGCAGATCCAGATCCAGATCAGATTGTCTGCCCTCGTGATGCCGAAGTATCCAATTGTACGGGATGCTGGTCAGAATGTCCGGTCCAAGGAAAGATATGTAATACCGGGTGTAAATATGGCTGTGCTTGTACAGAAAAGGGGTACGTGTTACACAATGATGGCTGCATACCGCTTTGTGAGTGCCCATACATTCCCGGACAAGGTAAGCCATTTCTTACTTTTAGTTTGTGATTTGGTTTTGTTTTGTTTAACCTTATGTAGAACAGAGAATGCTGTATCCTGTTTGTGTGGCTTTGTGGTCTCTTGTAAATACTGTAGACTACACTGGTCTGCCCTGCAAGAGTACGACGTGCTGCTGGCAGGAAACATTGTCAGATGCAAAACCACAAACCTTAAATCATACAAGATAATAACAAATGTACAGTAGTGTCTGGGCAATTCATATGTGCATATGGATTCCATAATGGTTTAAAACATATTATATGCTGCTGTGGGTTGTATGTTCAGTGGCGTCAAGAGAGGGGGGGGGGGATACTTTTTACCTGGGTCTGATGGAGGGGCCCATGTTCTGCTCCCCCCTCCCCTGCTGCAGCTAGCCGGGCAGTGTGAGTAGAGGGGACAGGCTGCCGCTGCATCTACCTCTCTCTCCAGCCCAGCACATGCTGCTCTGCCCTGAGTGGTTGTTCCGCCCTCCGGTTGTCCGCTTGCATGAACGATGTTGGTGCCCCCTGTGTATGTTTACTCTATTTTTAGTGGAGCCAGAAGAGACCGCAGCCATAAAACACTGCTATGACATTTGGATGATTTGTTTGGCACAATTTAAGGGAGTCGCACCCATGCAATGTTTACAATTATAGGGAAGCTCAATTCATCAAAACATTCAGTAACAATTAAAACAAAAACATTCCATTCCATCCAATATATGGCTATTAGTTTATCAAGCCAAAATTGGACCAAAATCATCTCCTGTTTCATCCAGGCCATAATGAGGCCAATAGGAAAGAAATTTTTTTTTGTCATTATTTTTTCTTTTTATTATTTGCACTGATATTCTATGGCCGAGAAAGGGTGTGTCGTCCACCAACAGCCAATACATTGGAGAATCCACAGACATCATGAGTGGTGAAGCAGGACTCCTCCATTGGCACAGTTTACTGCAGAGCCGGCCTTAGGCATAGGCAAACTAGGCAATTGCCTAGGGCATTTGGAATTCCTAGGGGCTTCATCATACTCTTCTGATTAAAATGATATGCAACATGCCTATATTCTGTGTGTGAGTGAGGCTGTATCTGCATATGAAATAGTGTATTCATGGAAATCACTGTAACATAGCATTCTATATGCAGGTACAGCCACAGTCGCACACAGAATATAGGCATACCGCATATCATTTTAATCATTGGAAGCTCCTTGTGTGTGCTGGTTATAACAATGCAATTAAGACGAATTTTCAGCAAAAAAGGCACCCAACGTTAGCAGAACCCAGGCCAAAGTCTGATGGAAGGGCCCAGTGGGGCCCTGGGCCCCCTACCCTTAAGTGACAGCAGCAGCTGCAGCTCTTCTCCTCTGCCCAGCACACACTGCTTTGTGCTGGGTTGCAGTGTGGCCATGGAGGTGCTTAAAATACAATATTTTCTCAGGATTTTTTTCTAAGGGTATAATGTGAATAATGTGAGGAGTAATGTATATAAGGTAAAGTGGTACTACTGTGTGATGTAACGTGAATAAGGGACACCATTGCATGATATAATGTGAATAAAGTTGCACTACTGTGTGGCATAATTTGAATTGGGGGTACTATTGTGTGGCCATGCCCCTTCCCCGCAAGAACACACCCCTGTTTGGGCTGCTCACCGAATGTGTGCACTGTTTTTATTTAAAATATTGCGGGTAGGGGCACCAAAATGATGACTGCTATGATGAGGGTTGATGGTGCTGGGAAAGGGGAGCATGGTCAGAGGCGGAACTAGTGGCGGTGCTAGGGGGCACCAGCCAAAATCTTGCCAAGGGCGTCATTTAGGCTAGGGCCGGTTTTGGTTTACTGCAGACGAGAGAAAAACCCTCCCGAATTTTGCAGAGTCCCAAACTAAACAGAGTCCCAGTTTGGATCTTCCTGTAGTTCAGAAAATTAAATTTTAATTTAAATTTTTGGAGTGCAAAAAGTACATGTTTTTCAAGAAATCCCAAACACAAGGTTCTGATTTTAAAACTGAATTTTGAGTCCAAAATCCTTGAGGGTGATTTTGCAACACTAAAACCAACACAGAAGACTCCTTGCATATCACTACTCTAGACCCTACCATTAGAAGGTGCTCAGATCTTTTCTAATGGGTTATGACTTAAGCTGGCCTTCAATCCAGTTCAGTGTTCCCCAATTACAGTGTGTCCTTAATGTTTTGTGACTAATACCCCTTTCATGCCAGCCTGAATTCCCTGGTTGGACCCGGGAACAACCCGCGACTAGCGCTGGTGTGAAAGGATCCCTGACCAAAATCCCGGACTGCGAGCTAGCAGGGTTGCTCCCGCAACTAGCCTGGGATACAGGCCGGTGTGAAAGGGACTTACCCGGCTTCCTGGTCCTGGACGGGAACCTGCTGCTGCGGCCGTGTTGCTGCCCGTTGCTCTGGGGACCCTGCCGGTTGCTACCTCTCCATTTAGCTATTTACAACCTAAATTACCTAATCTATGCCAGAATCGAACATCAACCTGGGCACTTACCCCGAGCAGGATAAAGAAAAACCTTTATTGTGTGCCAAAGAGCAACCAATTATAATTTACCCGTTTCAAACAGAGCAGGGAATCTGAAGTGTTCATTTAATTTTATCTTATATCTTTCTTACCAAGAACCCCATCTTTCAATCTTCTGTTTCAGGTGAACCGTGTCCAAAAAACATGAAACAGGTGTCGTGTGCAGATTGTCGCGAATTCTGCCTGGTTATAGGACGTAAATGTGTACAAATCTGCCGGACGGGTTGTGTGTGTAGGTGGCCCTATAAAATGTATTTCGGAAAATGTGTTTATAAAGACAGATGTCCACTAACCTTTGTTTATGGTAAGCAATATCTTCATCTATAGCGAACAACATAAGAACTGCACTTTGTATGTTTCACAAGTTGTATAGTTTCATCGTGTAGTGTGATCACTTGGTACGGTATTTGTTATGTTTCGATGTCTCCAATGTTTATTATCAATAAATAACTATATAAGGCCGTGGTTTCATATTGGAACACAGCGATCAGGTAAACGCCACCGCCACGCGCAACAGCGTCCATACTCCCCCCCCCCCCCCAGCCATGTGCATAAGGGGAAAACCATTCAACATCATTCATCATCAAATGGTTTTACCCCTCTCGTCACAGTGCAGAGTAAAGTCTTCACATACTCAGCATTGCAATGGCCGTGTGGAGGAGGCAGCTGATGATGTCAGCGACCCTCCCTCCCAATGGCCGGGGGATGCCTGTATTTTCTGGGGCACTTCCAAAAAAATGCTGCGTTACTGCCCCCAAATGCCCACAGGCTAGCCTCCCGGTTGGCAGTCCTAGGCTGTGCTGTCAGTCAAAGTGGAGCTCACTTTATACTTGGCACTCCCTGATTGGATGCTGGATCCTATAAAGGGGCATAAACACTAGGCGATTTCAGCCCTTTTTCTAAGCGATTCGACTAGATTGCATAGAAATGGAGCACTGATTGATCTGTGTGTATAGCCCTGGGCTATGGCGATGTGCTTTCACACATTGCTATTGCCCACAGGGAAGCCAATGCTTGCACTGGTTTTCCCAAGATCGTGAGGATTTGCCTATGAAAAGTAGGTAAAGCCCCACTCGGCACACAGTACTGTGTGCACTGCAGTGTGTGCTGACCGATCATACTGAAACACGTCCCTCAGCCAAAAAGCCAGGACAGAAGACACCCAGGGAACCGGCAGTGGGGGAATCGAATACATGGGTTCCGTTCTGTTTGGATGGTTCAGATTTTCGCATTTTTTTTAAACCCTGGATTCCAATATGTACTGAAAAGGACCGATCTACACTGTATTTGGGTGAGTATTATACAGGAATCCACAGGACAAGTAGTCAGAGGTGCGACATTTCAAAATAGGTCAGTATGTGTGTAAGTGTTTCATTAATAAACTTTACATTTTACAGTGTATGAGTATGTGTCTTTATTTGAATATATGTTTGACTGTGGAATTACAAGCACCCATGGGCCCCGCAACGCACCGTATGATGGTACTTGTGGTTCTCCAAGTACCAGCATGCAGTGGGAGCCTTGCTGGGACTTGTTCCACAGTCAAACAAACACAATATTTAATATACATCACACTTCAATGCTATCTATTCTGCACCAACCCCCAGGGGTGCCGGGAATAGCCCCAGGCTCCAGCCCTAGCCTTGGTACCCTGTGGTGGCCCTTTATTGGAGGGGTGACTAATTGGAGAGTTAATGGAATGGCCACAGTAACTGATATAAATGTTTCCCTGGCAGTGGCATTACAGTGCTGACCAGCGGAGCCTGATGCTGGTTTTAAAAATATGGGGGGACCCTCTGTCTTTTGTCCCCCATATTTTTGGAACCAGGTCCAGTCCAAGAGCCAGGGGCTGGTTCATGAAATACAGGGAACCCGTAATCAATATGTTCCTGTATTTGTAGAACCAAGCATGGGTATGTACAAAGCCAGATAAGGGCTGCCTCTATTACATTTCCCTGGCAGTAGCAGGGTGGTTGTGTGCCGCTGGGCTGCCAGGACTGCAGTGATTGGCAACACAGCAGACAGTCAGTGAGGGAAATAGGATGTACGGGGCTGACTAGTCACATCAGACGTGATCATGTCAGGGAAAGCCCGGTCTGGTGTGTCACGTCTGACACGAACACGTTAGGCGAGTGGTTGAATTTTGTTTCCACTGTTTGATCTGAGCACATATGGTACATCCTGAAAATGTTGTGAGCTTCAATGATTATTATATTAGAGATTGATTTTGCAGAAAACTGACCAAACCATAACTTTGGGGCTTTAAGTCCACATGAAAAATGTCGACACAAACACATAGCTGCATGTTTATTAGGGTCACAGTTTGCCAGAGGTGCAGAATGCCGGATTAAAGCGGCAACCATTTGCACCCGGCTCCAAGCCACCCAATCAGCCTTGCCGCCCACTCCGCAAATGTAAGTAAATAGTGGGCGGCCAGGGTGTTTTTTATTATTAGGGATGCCAATCCCGGGATCCCGGGAATCCTGGGATTGAGCATTTTTCAATCCCGGGATCTAAAAAATGCCCCAGGATTGGCATCCCTACTCCCTGCTTTCTGGAAGGGCCAAGGCTGGCATCAGCATTTTCCAATGCAGATATGGACATCCCGGTATTCCTAAGAAACCTGACCAGGTAAGCAGGGCCTCCTACAAACTCAGCAGTAATATTCCACCATTGTATCAGTAAGAACATCACAGGTATTGTCTATGTTCTTGTGTAACTGTCGCTTTGCAGACGCACTTACCTGACACATCTCCATTGTGTTTGATTGACAGTACCGCCCTGTTCTACAGAAACCTGGTGGCATGAATGTGCTAAGTGTGAGAACTTCTGCTACCCTCATAGTAACTGTGTCCGGCAGTGTACACGGAGCTGTATATGCAAAAACGAGAGCCTGGTATACTATGAGGGGAAGTGCATGCAGCACCAGGATTGTCCTAGACTTTCCAGTGACGTAAGTACTCCCAGTAGGAGAGTAACGCCACTCTCATCGCTCACATTTGTTATATAAATTCAAATAATAAATGTTGCGTAAGAAAGATGATATTTCCTACACAAGGTGACATTACGGGTCGTTATGATGGATACAAATGTTTGCTGAGCAATATTCACACCTATTCGATAAACAGCAAAAGGCGTGATCGCTGCGATTGCTGCCTATTTTCCGTCTATTTACATATATCGGTTTAGTTTCACGGCGGCCGATATATCGGCTGATCTGATGCGATCGGATGTGATTTTTCACCTGTTCATAGCCCCACTATCCACTACTCATGGGGCTGATTTTATATAGTGTGGCGAGCGCAGCGAGGCACCGAGCCCGAAGCGTGGTGAGCAGACACGGATTACTGCGCTCGCCACACTATATAAAATCAACTCCATGCGTAGTGGATAGTGAGTAAACAGATAAAACGATTAAAAAAAATCGGTAAAAAATCACATCGGATCGCCCGATATATCGGCCGTGAAACTAAACAAGTACCCATATATCAACACTAGTTGTTGTTTTTTTAGATTAAATAGGTCTAGACCAGGCATGTCCAAAGTCAGGACCGGGGGGCCAATTGCGGCCCGTGCTGTCATTTCAAGTGGCCCGAAGCCTCCAGCTGGAAGTGGGCAGAGCATCAGAGTGGGGGACATACAGTGAAGGAGGGCAGGCTGGGGGACATAGAGTGAATGGGGGCAGGCTGGGGGAAATACAGTGAAGGGACAGGCTGGGGGACATAGAGTGAATGGGGGCAGAGTGGGGAACATATAATGAATAGGGGACATACAGTAAAGGAGGGACAGGCTGGGGGACATAGAGTGAATGGGGGCAGGCTGGGGAAATACAGTGAAGGCACAGGCTGGGGGACATAGAGTGAATGGGGGCAGAGTGGGGGACCATTCTGATGTGATTAATGATTCAAAGAACGTCAGGCTGAATGATCGGCCCAAACATATTTACACTTCACCAAATCTGGCCCTAGTCGCAAAAAGTTTGGACACCCCTGGTCTAGACATTATGGGGTAAATTTATTAAGATTTGAGTTCTATTGAAGATTCGATTTTGTCCATAGCAACCAACCAGATTCCACTTCTTATTTATGGAGTACCCTCTAGAAGATAATACTGTAGGTGGAATCTGATTGGTTGCTCCCATCCCATCTTAAACAGATCTCCCATTTCAGTAAATTTACTCCCATGTGTGTCTAATTCTTTGGGTTTTCATTCCATAAACATGGTTAAGCTGACCATTGGGTAGACGCTTCCCTTCCCAATTGTGGGTGTGTAACTTTTGATTGATCTACAGCAATAAGAACTTTATTACACTTTAATATTCCTTGAGATTCTCAGAGAAATCTTAACATTATTCATTCCTCTTTTTATCATAATTTCCAACGTGGTATTTGTGATTTTCCAAATATATCCCATCACCACAGAAAGAGGTGTAGACCCGTGGCAGAACAGGTGCTTTACCAAAGCCATGTCCCTTCTATCCCGAGGGCCCCCAATACCTTCATGCAGCGGGGAGCAGTGCATCACCGTCACCAGATGTAGCGATACCCCAAGCGCACTCTGCATTAGCACCCCCTGAAAAGTTGACATGGCCTAATTTGGAACGGGGTGTGGTCACATGGGAACACCGTTTTCGTCACTTAGTGGGCGTGTCCACCATCTCCGGAGTTGCTGGCGGTCTCCTGAAACAGGGCTGACGTACCATTGGTTTCCCCAGCCAAACGTTCAGCGCAGTTTGTCTGAGTATGGCCCCATTTTTGCGCTTAATGGATAAGCAAGCATCGCCATGCCATTACAAAGGGTGTCAGTCATAGGGTCAACATACACTGGGTCGACAGAGTCGGAAGGTTGACACAAGCATTAGGTCGATCGTCCAAAAGGTCGACATGATTTAAAAAATTGTCCTGTGTTGACATGGACACCATATAAGTGTAACACTGCACTCGCCATGCACACTATTATTTTCTCCCATCCCATCGTAGTGGATGGTAGGGTATAAAAGAAAAGGCCTGTCGGCACAAGTCTGCTAAAAAAACAACATGAAGAACTTATGTCCACCATTTGGCTTTCAAAATTCCCATTGTCAACCTAATGTCTGTAGTGACCTTCTGACCCTCTCAGGTGTCAACCTTCAGTGGTCAACTCAATGCCCCTTTCAGACCGCACTTTGTAAACGGTATATTGACGTTTTTTTTACCGTTTAAACGGTAATCTGTGCGGTCTGAAAGGTGCAGATCCAATTAACCGGTTTGAAAATACCGTTTTTTCAAACCGGTTAAAATGGAGGGTCCTACCCGTTTCAGACCCGGTATTTTGGCATCAAAATCGGGTCTGAAACGGTATTTGTGACCCAGCGCAGTGAATATTTAATGAGTGCTCATTAAATATTCACTGCGCTTCACCCCCGCTCCGCCCCCCCGCACGCCGGTTAAATCCCCCCTCCCCCCGCTGCGCGCCGGTTAACGTGTCCGCCCCCCCCCCCCGGTTAACATCCCGTCGTCGCCCCCCCATCGCTAACAAACCCCCCCGTGCAGCCGTTACCTCCTGCGATGCGTTGAGGATCCCGGCAGTATGGACGGATGCATTGCACTTGTAAAAAAAAAAAGTGTCTTTTGGACAATGGCTGCCCCATAGGAAAGCCCGTTTAAAAAAACTGTCTTTTGTATAGGGGCAGCCATTTTCCGAAAGTCACTTTTCTTATAAGATAAGTGACTTTCGGAAAATGGCTGCCCCCATAGGAAAGACAGTTTTTTAAACGGGCTTTCCTATGGGGCAGCCATTTTCCGAAAGACACTTTTTTTTTTTACAAGTGCAATGCATCCGTCCATACTGCCGGGATCCTCAACGCGTCGCAGGAGGTACCGGCTGAACGGGGGGGGGGGGGTCCTTTAACACATGGGGGTTGTGTGTGTGTTAACCCGCGGGGGGGGGGGTGCCCGGTTGTGTTGTGTGTGTTAACGGGGGGGGGGGGGGTGTGCGGTTGTGTGTGTGTTAACTGGGGGGGGGGATGGGGGGGACTGAAGACCGCACTGGCTTTTACCCTGTTTTTGGAAAGCTTCCAAAAACGGGTCTGCCAGTGTCAAAAAAACGCTACTTAAACGGTAATATACCGGTTAAGAGATGCGGTGTGAAAGGGGTTTTACCTGGCAGACCCGTTTTTGGAAACGTTTTCAAATACAGGGTCAAAGCCAGTTATGCGGTCTGAAAGCAGCATTAATGTATGTCAACCTAGTGGCCATATTCCATTCCAAAATACAAGATAAAGTTCCATCTCCCCCCATTAGTATGATTCGAATACTTCTCTATATGACTTATTTTTGATCTCCTAGGAAGAGAAGAACCAGAACTGAAATAACGGCACCAGAAGTCTCCATACAGTAAATGCTGAAGTGAAGAGGACTCTACGGAAGATCTAGAGCACATTGTAGTAGTGCCAAGTGCATGCATGAATATGCGAGATCATCAATGTTAATTCTAGAACACAGTTATTGTGTTAAGAGTTCTTGAAAACTCCACAAATATCAAAAAGATCACTTTTTCCAATCACCCTTCATTTGTTATTTATTGATTATTGATATATTAGAATATTAAATTTATAATAATTGATATTTACTAAAATTGTTAATAGGGTATTACATTTTTCGCTATGCAGCAATTAGCCTATAGAGTCTAGGTATTCTGTGCTCTTAGCGTCAATCAATCAAATACTTTAAACACTACTGAAACTTTAAATAAAATGATCAGCTACAGTATGAAGACATTTCTGTGGTCTAAAAGTCAATAAATCTTACACATTGTCTCATTGTCTCATTTTGATTGGTCGGTGTTTGAATTCATTGGTGCAGTCAGTGATGATAAGTTTTGCAATGACTTACAAGACAGCTATACCCAATAGTATACTAATATACTTATCTCCCCACTGCCCTCCCTAACTCAGCATTCCTGCCCCCTAAACCTTCCTTACTAGTGCCCAACCCCCATGAGCCACAGCCTACCCTAACCCCCCCCCCCCATTACGGCCTAACCATAAGTCCCCAGTTAGTGCCTCATCCTGCCCTCCTACCTTTGCCACCTAAATCTAATGTACCCCCTGACCTGCAGTCTAACGCAAAGCTTTCTAAGTTCCTGACCCTCATACCCACATCTTAGCCCTAACCACCCTTCTCAGTACCTAATCCTAACTCTCCCTCCCTGCTGCCTAACCCAAACCCCCCCCCCCCCTAAGCCCCCAGATAGTGCCTTACCTCCCCCCCCCCCCCTCCCACACACACACACACACACACCTTTTTTTATTTTTAAAGCGAACCAGTTCCAGGCATTTACTTCATTATTTTTTATCAGATCATTATCTCATTTTGAATGCATCTCTGGAAGGAAACAAATATGGCTGCCCATGAAACACTTTTCTTTCTACGGAACATTAGATGGAGGGTAATAGGAATGCTATACAACAGTGCACAGAGCAGAAGCAATCCACTTTGGCTGCCAGAAAGACAATTTGCTCTCAGCGTGTGATGCGATGGCAGTGCTCGGAAGAGTATACCAAAGTCTCCCTGCTCACCACACTGTGTGCCTTGTGACACTATGGGGAAACTGAACAATTATAGTTATTTAATAGAAGTCTAAAGACTAAGGGAAATATGTGATTGTCACATGAGACAGTAGTTCACAAAGATTTTTTTCTTTAAATGTCAGGGTTATGTCACTAGTAATATAATCAACACTCTTCTCACCACCCCCAAGACATTTGCTAGACCATGGCCCTTATCCTGCACGTGTGCAAACCCCCTAGCACACAGAGAGGGATCCAGCACAGCTCTGTCAGGAAACTTCTACGTAACAATGCCCTCAGGCTACTGCAGGGAATGCCACCTGTTGGACTAACCCAGCATGGAGCTGTCAAGAAGGGCTGATTTCTTCCGTGTTTCTTTGCATTGTGTCTCCACCCGGCCTCTAGGGGTCACTCTCAGCCAAGGTTCCATTGTGATCCTGCAAGTAAATCACCTGATCAGGAGCAGCTGCGCCTACACCTGGGAACGGCTATTTAGGCCCAGCTCACAAGCGCTCCTGTGCAGGTCATTCTGGTTGTCTTGAGGACTGCTACTAGGTCAATGATGGCTAACCTTGACACTCCAGCTGTTGTTGAACTGCACATCCCAGCATGCTCTGCTACAGTTTTACTATTTGGCCATGCTAACACTGATGCAAAGCATGCTGGGATGGGTAGTTCAACAACAGCTGGAGTGTCAAGGTGAGCCATCACCGTACTAGGTTATCTTCTATCCAACCCTGCCTCAGCATTCCGGGTATGAGTCATCATAGGGTTCACAGTATGAAGGTCCACAAACATTAGCTCGACACATGAAATAAGTTGATGGGTCTATGGTTGACAGGATCGGAAGGTCGATAGTCAAAATGCTGACATGGATTTTTCACTTTTTTGTGCCTAATGTCGACGTTAGTGGACATGGACACCTTTTCTGTTCTCTCTTCACACCCTAATGGATGGTCAGGTATGAAATACCGCCTGTTTTTTTTTAAAAAGAGAAAAAAATTCATGTCGACCTTTTAACTCGACCTTCCCATTGTCGACCTAATGCTTGTGTTGACCAACTGTCAACCTATTTCATGTGTCAACCACCTTTAGTGGTCAACCAAGCAACCCTACCCTGGCATACCTGCATGCCAGCCTGCAGTCTGCCTTCTGAGGTTATACTTGCCTGGTTTCTAGATTCTTTGTACATTGTTTTTTCTTTGCTTTTGTTATATCTGGATTTTCCTTATTCCTCCTCACTGTCGGCATCCCGGACTATTACCTGAATCTAATCACTGAGATACTCACAGTTACTCATACTTGCCTACCCTCCCGAAATGGCCGGGGGGGTCCCGTAAATCCCCAGGGAAGGTGGGCAAGTCTCACGCAACACCCCTGCAGTCACCGCACCCCCTTCCCCGCTGTATAAAAACCCAAATTTGCAGGTCCGTGGGCAGGGGCGGATTAAGATCTGTGGGGGCCCTGGACAACAAAATTGTGCAACCCCCCCCCCCAGACACATTCCCAACCATCGAGTCTACTCGCCCCCCCCCCCGCCGTTAATGGGCCCCCCCGCCGCACCCCCCTCCCCCTTCGTACCCCCCTCCCCCATCCGCAGACTTACCTGTCTTGCTGGTTCCGGCTCCCTTGCTGGCTTTATTCTTCTGCTATGGAGACCGACCAACACAAAATGTCCGCCCCCATACAGCAGACAGTTTCAGAGAACAGTCTGTTATATGGGGCGGACATTTTATTGTGGTCCGTCTCACTAGCAGAAGAATGACCGTCCACCACTGAAGACAGGTAAGGCTGCGGGCGGCGGATGGGCTGGCGATGGACGGGCTTCGGGCGGGCAAGCGGCGGATTGGAGGGGGCTAACTATAGCACCGCAGCCCCCCAGCGCCCCCCTCCCGCGCGACTGCGGTGCTATAGTTACGCCACTGGTGACCCAGCAATGTCGGCCAGGGGTCCGGAGGATTAGACAGTGAGAGAGACAATAACAGGGGATGTGAGAGGACTGTACAGTGGGGATGTGATTGGACAGGAGAGGTATATGAAGGTTATGTAGGTGGGTCTGGAATGTGATAAGCTGCCTGAAGGGGGGAGTTCTCAGAGAAGGTTTGGAGACTAGAGGAGCGTGTTATTGTGCGTGGGAGGGGATTCCACAGAGTAGAAAGTCCTGCAATGGTGAATGGGAGCCGGTAATGAGTGTGGTGAGAGAAGCAGAGCAGAGAGGTCAGGTCGGGAGATACTATGAGATAAGAGATGAGATGTATGTTGGTGTAGTTTGGTTTATGGCCTTGTGTGTGAGTAGATGTATTTTATAACGAATACAGCAGAATACAGGTAACCAATGGAGGGACTGACAGCCGATACGCAGCATACTCATACAGTATGCATAACTCAATGCTTGTACAGAGATATAGTTCCAACCAATCAGCTTCTGACAGGTTATTACAAGTTGTGTTTACAAATTGACAGCAGTTGTTTGTATCTCCAGGCTTGGTTCATCTCCCCAGGGCAGCCATCCAGGGGGGGTTGGGGGGATCCAGTCCCGGGCCCGACAGAAAGGGGGCCCAGGACTGGATTTTGTAGTATTTCTCTTGAAGCAATGTAGAGGTGGGATAGTGCGGTCAGTGTTGCAGACACCGGAGGTCTCCCCAGGCATTCCATGTGTCTGAGAAAGGGAAGGGGGGCCCTTCCTATTTTGTCAGCCCTGGCCTCCCAGTTTCTGATGGCAGCCCTGCATCTCCCCTAGGTGCAGTGGTGTAACTGTAGTCCCACAGCCCCTGCGGTGGCGGGGAGGCGCTAAGAAGGTGAGGGCGCCGGGGGGGGGGGGGGGGGGTCTGCAGGACTATAGTTACCGCGGCACTCCTGCCCCCCCCCCCCCACAGAAAAGTTAACACCCTCCTTACCCCATTGCCGCCGCCTCTAACCTCGAAACAAAGATCTGTTGGCTCCCCGGCTCTCCAGCCTACAGCTGCTAATAAGTGACACTCGGAAAATGGTTGCCCCCATACAGCAGACAATTTTTAAGCTTGCTAGAGGAGGCCGCTGCCTCCCTCTAGCATTCTCAAAAACTGTCTGCATTATGGGGTAGCCATTTTACGAGTGTCAATTTTTATTAGGAGCCGGGAGAGCCGTGGACCCGACAGATCTGCGTGTCCGGCGGCAACGGGGTAAGGAGGGTAATAACTTTTCTGGGGTGAGGTGGGGGGTTAACTTATGGGGGGGGGGTGCCCAAAATTCCCGGCAGGGGGGCACTATAAATGTAGTTACGCCACTGCCTAGGTGTGAATACCAAGTTCAGTCAGCTACACCCTTTCAGTGCCAAATGGTATCTGATTCCTCTTTCATCTCGTAACCTACATTGATTTCCTCTCTTACTGCAGAACAACGTGACACATCACCATTTCACTTTCATAGTGAGAAGAAACAGAGACTTTCGTGGAGTTCTTTTGCCGCACACAAAGGGGTAAGGTTATAGAATGATATATTTCTTAATTATTCTCTACTTTATGAATCCATCTCATCAAAGACGTAATGAAGCTATACTGTAGGCAAAAATATGGGCATTACATCAGGGGATTGTATGGATGTTGTGCTATATTGGCAGGTGTTCGATTCAAAACGATTTCTGAATCAGGGTGAGAGGAGCTTCACGTGCCTAAAGGTGCCCATACT
The DNA here is from genome assembly GCF_055691185.1 of Crinia signifera. Classification (NCBI taxonomy): domain Eukaryota; kingdom Metazoa; phylum Chordata; class Amphibia; order Anura; family Myobatrachidae; genus Crinia; species Crinia signifera. The sequence goes on from NC_139226.1 coordinate 14,121,058, forward strand.
GGAGTAAACACCAGAAAGGGCACCAACAGCTCTGCTGGGCCAAGTTAAAATGAGGGGGTGTAATCAATGGTAGGGGGAGTAGCCACCCCCGCTGTAAAATAAAATGAAAGAAAATTTAGCAGGGGCTGCGGGTGGCAGGGTGTGGGTCAGGGTGTGATAGCACACCAGTGCAGGGAGAGAGAGAACAGGCTGCCACTGCAGCTGCCTCTCTCCCACTGCCCGGCTCCATCAGACCCGGGCAAAAAGCACCCCACAACCCCCCTCTTGTCGCCACTGAACACCAGCCGTTGGACGTGGTAATATCAGAAAAAAATCAGGGGGCAGTTGATTGATATTTAGAAACCCAGTGGGGTTGCTCTGGCACCATGCCCCCCCCCCCCCAAAAAAAAGAATTATACAATTGGAAATTTCCAATTAACATAATTTGGGCCAGATTCTCTAAGCTTCAAAAGTGATAAAATGGAGAGTGATAAGCAGCCAGCCAATCAGCTCCTGTCTGACATTTTTAAAACACAGTCTGTGGCCTGGCAGGTAGGAGCTGATTGGCTGGCTGTTTATCGCTCCCCATTTTATCACTTTTGAAGCTTAGAGAATCTATCCCTAAGTCTGTAATCACTCATCTTCCAAAGCGGTGTCTTCTCCACCAATGTCAGACGGTAACACGCCGATTCTCACTCAGGATGGTGGTGCCAACTCCTCGGGCTCGTCCTCCATCTGGTTCACGCTGCGAGACATGATTACGTCACGTCGCATGGTGGGGGCTTTCTGTGGAGGCTCCCGGTGTTCCTACTGCCCACTGCTCTTCCTGTGAACACTATTGGAGGCTGAGGCCGGGCCAGGGGACTGTGTCTATCTGGCGGGCTGTGGAAGACCCGCGACCCGCCGCTGTTGAAGGTGGATGCGGCCAGATGACCCAAGGGTGCAGATGGCTTTAGTGAAGAAGAGTGCTTGCACACTACATCTCCCAGCATCCCCTTCCTAGCTGGAAGATGAAGGGCATACCACCGGGAGCTGCAAAGATCACCGGAGAGTATCTATTTTCTTTATGCGCAGCATTTTTAGAGCAGAACACTCTGCAACCAATTTGTAAAAGGCTTAAATGGTGATTTTGAAGTGAAATGGTTTTTGTAGTAAAATTATGATTATGATTTGAGGTCTGTATACCTTTCAGAGAACCATGGAATGTGTTTCTTTTATAAACTCAAGTATGTATATTGCTTTAAGAGAACCCTTAAATGTGTATAAGGAATAAGTAAACTGGACCTTTAGGAGTATATAATCAGCACATAGTGGGCCTTTGTCAAGGCTCAGGTGGACTGAGGGTGGAAACGTGTCAGATCTCAGGTGGACTGAGGGTGGAAACGCGTCGGGTATCAGGAGGACTACTGCATGCAACGTGCAGAAAGAGGGTGAATGGACGTGGCAGCTTAAAGCTTACCTGATATTGAGCCTCTGATTGTTGAGGTACTGCCAGGAGAAAAAGCACAGGAACAAAGCTCTTCTCTTGTGATACCACACACCCAGTTTGTGCTAAATGAGGACACCTGCGAGGATGTCCTATTATTTAGATGCCGCATGCAAAGCTGCTGCAGTATTAAGCTGCGTTTTCTGCTGTGCACCCTGCTACCCTAATACACCAGTGGCAGAGTCTGAGTCTGGACATACATAACATTGTGCTGTGCACCCTGCTGCCCTAATACAAATCCGGATACTGACTTCTCACACTCAGATGGCTGAGGTGGCAGAGTCTGTGTCTGGACATACATAACATCGTGCTGTGCAACCTGCAGGCCTAATACATAGCCGGATATGGACTTCTCACACACCGGTGACAGAGTCTATGTCTGGACATACATAACATCGTGCTGTGCACCCTGCTGCCCTAATACACAGCCGGATACGGACTTCTCACTCACCGGTGGCAGGGTCTGTGTCTGGACATACATAACATTGTGCTGTGCACCCTGCTGTCCTAATACACAGCCGGATACTGACTTCTCACACTCAGATGGCTGAGGTGGCAGAGTCTGTGTCTGTACATACATAACATCGTGCTGTGCACCCTGCTGCCCTAATACATAGCCGGATATGAAATTCTTACTGACTGGTGGCAGAGTCTGTGTCTGGACATGCATAACATCATGCTGTGCACCCTGCTGCCCTAATACACAGCCGGATACGGACTTCTCACACACCGGTGGCAGAGTCTGTGTCTGGACATACATAACATTGTGCTGTGCACCCTGCTGCCCTAATACACAGCCGGATACTGACTTCTCACACACCGGTGACAGAGTCTATGTCTGGACATACATAACATTGTGCTGTGCACCCTGCTGCCCTAATACACAGCCGGATACTGACTTCTCACACACCGGTGACAGAGTCTATGTCTGGACATACATAACATTGTGCTGTGCACTCTGCTGCCCTAATACATAGCCGGATACGAACTTACTCACCGGTGGCAGAGTCTGTGTCTGGACATACAAAACATTGTGCTGTGCACCCTGCTGTCCTAATAGACAGCCGGATACTGACTTCTCACACTCAGAGGGCTGAGGTGGCAGAGTCTGTGTCTGTACATACATAACATCGTGCTGTGCACCCTGCTGCCCTAATACATAACCGGATATGAAATTCTCACACACCGGTGGCAGAGTCTATGTCTGGACATACATAACATCGTGCTGTGCACCCCGCTGCCCTAATACACACCCGGATACGGACTTCTCACTCACCGGTGGCATAGTCTGTGTCTGGACATACATAACATCGTGCTGTGCACCCTGCTGCCCTAATACATAGCCGGATACGGACTTCTCACACACCGGTGGCAGAGTCTGTGTCTGTACATATATAACATTGTGCTTTGCACCCTGCTGCCCTAATACACAGCCAGATACTGACTTCTCACACACCGGTGGCAGAGTCTGTGTCATACATAACATCATGTTGTGCAGTAGGCAATGTTCCCCCGGAGCAGCCTGTCTGCATTAGCGGCCTATTTGTGCCAATGGAACAGGCCAGAGGTTCTGCAGAGAGACTGTGAATATTCAGGAGGTTTTATTTCATCATCGGAAGCCTGTGATGTAGGGCAGTACCATATAGCGGCAGTACTCCAGCGTTGAATCCCAGGTTACAACATCCCACAGGAGAGATCTCCACCGTCTTGCCCTGAAGGCCCGGTCAGCTTTTCCCATTTACTCTGCATATGGAACTTTTTTTAATTTTTTTATGCCTTGGAGACTGTAATATTTTTTTTTATGTGAACATTTGTGACTGTATATAGACTTTTTTGTGACTTTTCAATAATAAATATCCCTGGATTATTGGAGGACAATATTTTGATTTATGGATCCAATATTGAAAATTGAATTGGATGTGATTCCCCCGTAAATTTCATCTGGTATAATTTAGGGTGGAGGAAAAAAAAAACCTTAACACGTGACTGAATATAAACATCTTAAGCTGTGTACACACGGTCCAATATATTGCTCAGTGTCTCCTGTTCATCAGCGACCAGAGATGGTCACTGATGAACAGGAATCTCTGCCGGGGGAGCTGCAGAGGGAAACATTACCAGCGACCATTAGGGGGCTGAACACGGGAGCGCACTAAGCGATTTATCGCTGCAGCACAAACAAATTGCTGGCAATATGGTGGCTCAGCGACCATATTGCCAGCGATATTGTACCGTGTGTACACAGCTTTACATAGTGCTGCATGATTTTTCACATCTTTTTATTTATTGTTTGTTTCTTGCGATATTGGCCGTTATATCATGTTTGTGAAGAATCCGTAGCTGTTTTTGTGCGCATGAAAATAGATCTCTACTAATTTACATTTTTTAAAGATGTCAGCCTGGTAATTTGCTGAATTACATGGGTTTTTCTTCAATGTGAAAGAGTCAACCCAGGTTGCCGACCCAGGTAAAGACCAGGGTCGGCGACCCGGGATTTTAGAACTGCTTCACCCGGTAATTTGATGTTCAGTGTGAAAGGGGTGTAATTGTGTCAGCTTCCCATACGGAAATGGTGTTTTTGCATTCTCTACCTGCTGAACATGAAACAGCATTTATGAGGTAAACCACTAACATCATGTGTTATGAAAACTTTCTGTTTCGGTATTGTGGTGCTTTCCTGTGACGTGCAAGTCGACAAATGGTATTTTTTTTTTTGTACTCCAGTATAATAACAATTTGAGTGCCAATGTTACATCTGCCCCCCTGCAGTGCAGCATGGCTTGTCCATTAAAATGAGCTTTTGCGAGTGAACCAGAATCAGGCCCCACATCCGTATTCCTAACAGTTTAGAAATATAACTCAGAATATGTCCATCAATTTATACAGAAAGCAGGACCCATGATATGCACCAGATCCATGAGACAAACCTGTACGTTCCATATATATGAATTGTACATATTCACAGTTTGGGGTAGATACTGTGGGCCTTATTCTAGTTCACTCTAAGAGGCAAATTCATTCTCAGATGGACAAAACCATGTGCACTGCAGGGGGGCAGATGTAACAGGTGCAGATATAATTAGATTTGGGTGGGGTTTTACTTCAAAGTGAGATCTATATTGCAGTGTAGAAATAAAGCAGGCAGTATTTTCCCTGCACAGAAACAAAATAATTCACCCAAATATAATTCTCTCTACATATGTTACATCTGCCCCCCTGCAGTGCACATGGTTTTGTCCATCTGAGAAGGAATTTGCCTCTGCGAGTGAACCAGAATAAGGCCCTGTGCCCCATGTAGATTGCTGATACTGAGCGTGGTCCATTCAGCACGTACATAAGCACAGACTTACCACAGTGCCAGCCAGTCAGAGCCCCTTGTGCACTGATGTGACCTGGCATTTCTGTCTCGCACATGTGGAGAGATGTTGCTATGGGCAACCAATTAGAATCTATTTATTTAGCACCGTCTAGAAGATAATACAGATGTAGCTACTCCTGGCAGTATGACAGCATCGCCAATCACCGATGCACGCCATCCAACAGAAGGGGGCGCACCCCGTTCTGTCGGAGCCTGCCGCCACTCTTCACCAGCTCCCCTCTACTCCCATGTTGCCCCCCCCCCCCCCCCCGAGCCTCCACTCGCCCTGCCCTTCTCCCTGAAACAGAGTGACGGGCAGGGAAGCCACTCCCTGCTGCCGTGCTGACAGGGATGAGCAAGCATGTCCCCATCAGATGAGCACTAGTCACACCCCTGGGGGGGGGGTATACTGTAGCCACACTCCCAACATGACGTGGTTATGTAGCGTGCCGGTACTTTGGAAATATTAAGGGTATTTTTAGCAGGTTTTGACTAATGGAACGTGGGAGGGGAATAATCAGTATTTGTCTGTTTCATATCCCTACACATGTCAGAGACGAGTTCCCATTACTACTTCCCCTGTTTATACAGAGTGGCTTCTGATCGCTTACAGTGTGAGTGTTCCTTCCTAGGTGATACTGTTATGTCAGATTAATATGGGGCTGATTCAGGATCGCTCAGAGCCATCCAACTTCAGCCTTGATGGACTGGGTTTGAGCATGCGCATTTCTGTACACCGGGCCGGTCGTTAGAGGAGGGAGGGCTGGGGGCGGAATTGGCGCTGGAGTCCCAGTGTTTTATAGGTGTGAGGGAAGCGAGCCATGAGAGGGTACGTGGTAAACTATTTGGGGGTCCAAATTCTCAGGTGTCAACGAAAACTCATGGAATTTTCACATGCATGTCGATCTTTTAGGTGTCGACGTAGACATGTGAGCTGATTCACACCCAAAATGTTGATTATCTTGAAACTCGCTGCTTAATAATAAAGCACTTATCTAAACCGGGCACCGGGTGACTACAACGGTCGGGATTACGACAGACGTTTCTACATCATCGGAATCCTGACTGATAAACACCGACAGTCAGGATTCCGACTGCCAGGGGCTATTTTCCCTTGTGGGAGTCCACGACCCCCACAGAGGGAGAATACATAATAAAGGAAACAATAGTTGTAATGCATGCAATGGAAATTCCTGCATGGAGTCTGGTGTTCCCGACTATCCAAATAAAAAAAAAAAAGGTACTTGTGTATTATAGCAGCGCCCCCGATGTACATCGTACGATGAACGTATCGTATCGCATCGCATGCCATGTACCCGATGGCATGCGATGCGACGCGATTTTGACCCCCTATACGATTAAAAATCGTATAAGCACCCTAAAGGGTGCTTTTGAGCACCCTAATGGGTGCTTACAATGTTTAATGCACCCCCACGCCACCCCCCCCCCCCACTATAAACGTGAACCTGAAGCGTGGCGAGCGCAGCGAGCCCGCGAGGGGCGGCGGTACGCGTCCTCCGACCTTTTCATACCCCCACTATCCACGTCGGCGTGGAGTTGAGAATAGATTAGTGTGGCGAGCGCAGCGAGCCACCGAGCCCGAAGCGTGGCGAGCGGACGCGTCCCTTCGCGGGCTTCACAGGTATCCGCGTCCCCTCGCGGGCTTCACAGGTATCCGCGTCCCCTCGCGGGGCTCGCTGCGCTCGTCACGCTTCGGGCTCGGTGGCTCGCTGCGCTCGCCACACTAATTTATTCTCAACTCCACGCCGACGTGGATAGTGGGGGTATGAAAAGGTCGTAGGACGCGTACCGCCGCCCTTCGCGGGCTCGCTGCGCTCGTCACGCTTCGGGCTCGGTGGCTCGCTGCGCTCGCCACACTAATCTATTCTCAACTCCACGCCGACGTTGATAGTGGGGGTATGAAAAGGTCGTAGGACGCGGCGCTCGCCGTTTATACTGGGGGGGGGGGGGCGCGAGAGGGTGCATTTAACATTGTTTGCACCCATTAGGGTGCTTAACATAGTATAAGCACCCATTAGGGTGCTTATACAATGTTTAATCGCATCGCATCGTATGGCATTGTATGCCATGTACAATGGCATACAATTTCAAAATTGTATGCCATCGTACACTAACCAACGACATCGCGTCGCATCGCATACCATCGCATGCGTTATGGTATACGATGCGATGGGCGCCGCCAAAATACACAAGTACCAAAAAAAAACTTGACATTCATGTATTCAGCACTTAAAATTCAAGGAAAATATTTAAGGAATGTGCTTGCGGCACAGTGTTGTTGTGCGTCCCTATGTGGGTGTCCCCAGTTAATGGCGTCCCGTTACTGGGCTACCAAAAACAATCTGTCCTTATATAAGTACACTCCTTGCTGATACTTCAGGTACCTCTTTATCTTCACTGGTGGTCCACGGGTGTTTTTCTGGTGGGGTTTTCCAGAGAGAGTAACGGTGATCCCCCTAGGTCAGGGATGGGGAACCTTTGGCCCTCCAGCTGTTGTTGAACTACACATCCCAGCATGCCCTGCTACAGTTTGCTATTTGGCCATGCTAAAACTGTTGCAAGGCATGCTGGGATGTGTAGTTCAACAAGAGCTGGAGGGACGACGGTTCCCCATCCCTGCCCTAGGTCATGTGTCCCGGACTTTGGAGCCTCAGTTTAGGTCCACTCACACCGGGATCGCTTGAGGAACACACAAATCCCTGTGCTGTGGTTATCTTTCCATACAGCTCCCCTGTCTGGAGGAGGTGTTTGTGCAGGGCTGTCATCAGGAATTTTGGGTCATTTCCCCCTCCTCACTTGACTTACCGTAACCCGGCTCCTGCTCCCCCATCTCCTCTTCCGCTGGGGGTCCTGGAGCGCAGACTTCTTCGACACAGGATGCCGATGGCCAATTGAAATGCAGCACCGGCTGGTGAGCCAATCAGAGTTCACTTACCGGCAGCCTGCGCTCCGGGACCTGCTTTGTTCAGTGCATTGAGCGCAGCTCAACCTTCGCATTGTTTTCTTATAGTTACTGTAGTTTGTGTTTGCTTTTTACTGTGTACAAATTATTTTATTACATTTATTAACTGTTCTATCATCAAGTAATCAAGGAGGTGTCAAGGTTCCTATACACCTCCTTTGTGTGTGTTTACGATGTTGTTACCTATTCTACAAAACACGGTATTGAAACAACTTGGCTACACACATCTGCACCACAGAGGCAGAGCGCGGCACTGCACAAAACTTCTATATCTAGAAACCATTATGGAGCCAGTCGTCCGTTAAGTGCTGCAGCTAGCATTGTATAGTAACAAAGACTTTTCATATCTGCTCGATTAGAGGATTATCCTTATATGCAAAACTGACTCTGCAACTTTATTTTAGAAGTATTTTACAATGTATCTCATAAAATGTTGAACGTGGTTACAATTGTTTCCTTTGTACTAGAATTTGTACTTTTTCTGCGTCATTTTGATCTGATTTTGAGCGCGTCATTATACCCATTTCTTTCTGTCGTTTTTGTTGAGGGTCAGCTCCTCGATTCAGGTGCAGTCCAGATTAAATAAGTTAATTTATAAAAATATATATAATTGTACACAGAAAACAAACCGCGCCATCACAATTCTTGTATTTTAGTAAATAACCCCCTGACACTCTGATATATTTTCCCCTAAACCTAGATGTTCCTTTGTCGCATCCACTGGCCAGTCTTTAGTTGGTGCACATTTATTTGGTCTCTGACAAGTCGTCGTCCCCGGAGCCGCAATAACACACTGGTGGGTCAGGAACTTATCCCGTGTGTTTTTGTGCAATCACAGCTCCATTTTTCATCAGTAAAAACAGCCTGTAATTAGATGCGGCGATAATGACTATCGGTCAGACAATGCGATATCAGGCTGTTTTATCAGTTCTGATGTTTTATGGTCTGACGTGTATTTGCATCTGTGCAGACCTGGCATGGAAGAAAAGAAGAAAGCGTTCTCATTCAGAGAAAGAGGAGTTTTTGGTCTTTATTTCTGACATTTTTTTTAAAAGGTAATTTAAATGTGGGGGGCGCCCATGAGCCTTTATTGTGTACTGCCAATTTAGGACATACCCCCGGTACTGCTTTCCTAGCACGGCGCCCGTCTCACTGATTGTATGCCTTACTTAAGGCATACAATCAATACAATTGAAACGATTTTTTATTCATATGGATCTCATCTTATGCATCTCATGGATCCTATGCATTCATAAGATGCATGAGATCCATGAGATAAAAAATCGTGAGCCCCCAATAACCATTGTTAACGCCACCAGCACTATCAACGCCAACCCGAAGCGTGGCGAGCTGACGTGGATAGTGGGGGTATGAAAAGGTCGGAGGACGCGTACCACTGCGCTCGCCACGCTTCGGGTTGGCGTCAATAGCGGGGTGGCGTTAACAATGGGGGGGCCATTTCACCCATGAGGGGGGGTTAGCAATTAAAATTGGGGTTTTGGGGGCTTTTTTACATTGGAATAAATGTAACATTGGGTCTCAGGGACCATTTCACATTGATTCCAATGTAAAAATCTCGTCGATTGCATCATCTCATGCATCTTATGCCGCACAAACACATAAGATGCATGAGATGCTTGAGATATCAGCCCCACACATACAATCTAGATCGTGGGCGCCGTGCTAGGAAAGCAGTACCATACCCCCTAGCTCAGGTGAAATTTTAAGGGTTAAAATCAATACTGACAAAACTGATATAAATGTAGCACAAAGTGCTCAGAATGAATAAAGAGTTGTATAAAGGATTAAAAATGTACGGCTTTGTACTGTATAATGCCTTATTTATTGGTTATTCCACAGCTGACTTTGAGAGGGATTGGTGGGGCACCGGGTATTTAGAGATCCCACTTCTATTCTGGACAGTACGAATGGTCTAATGGTTAGCATTACTGACTCACAATGCTAAGGTCATGAGTTCGATTCCCTCCATTGTCCTAATTGTGTGGAGTTTGTATATTCTCCCCATGCTTGCGTGGGTTTCCTCTGGGTACTCCGGTTTCCTTACACAATCCAAAAATATACTGGTAGGTTATTTGGCTGCCAGCAAAATTTAGTGTGTGTGTACATGTGGTAGGGAATTTAGATCTGTTTGGAGTACAAATTTGTTTGGTAAATGGGCAAAACCATGTGCACTGCAGGTGGGGCAGATGTAACATGTGCAGAAAGAGGTAAATTTGGTTGGGGTGTGTTGAAACTGAAATCTAAATTGCAGTGTAAAAATAATGCAGCCAGTATTTACCCTGCACAGAAACAAAATAACTCACACAAATCTAACTATCTCTGCACATTTTATATCTGCCCCACCTGCAGTGCACATGGTTTTGGCCATTTTCCAAACAAATTTGTACTGCAATCAGATCTGAATAAAGGCTATAGATTGTAAGCTCCACTGGAGCATGGACTAATGTTCAAATACTCTCTGTAAAACGCTGCAGAATATGTGTGCGCTATATAAGAAACTGTTAATAAATAAAAAAAAATAATAAGCTCAGGGGGGCGGATGTAAGAGAGAGGTAGGGTGACCAACTCATCCCTTTAATCCGGGACACATATTAATTACACAGGTTCTGTGGCTGGCTTTCATCTGGTTTTAAACTGCCACACCTCAAGACTCCATTTCACCTGGTTTTAAACTGCCACAGAACCTGTGTAATTAATATGTGTCCCGGATTAAAGAGATGAGTTGGTCACTCTAGAGAGAGAGGTAGATTTGGGTGAGTTATTTTGTTTCTGTGCAGGGTAAATACTGGCTGCTTTATTTTTACACTGCAATATAGATCTTACTTTGAAGTAAAACCCCACCCACATCTAATTCTATCTGCACATGTTACATCTGCCCCACCTGCAGTGCACATGGTATTGTCAAAGAAGGAATTTGCCAGAAGGAGTGAACGAGAATAACCCCCAATGTGTAGTAAGAAATGAAAGATGGTATTATACACTGCCTCGTGCCGCCCTCTAGTGATCCAAGTGTGCAATTGCAGTTGGATTCAATTATGCTGGGTTTAAAGCACTGTATGCGATCTGTGATTGACAACAATATCATACACTGTCTTGTGCTGCCCTCTTATGACCTAAATGTGTAATTGCAGTTGGGTTTACTTTTTAATGGGTCAGCATAGTGTGCAGTGCGGAATCATTATCATACAGTACATGGCTTTATGCAGTTATGATTGATAAAGGTGGGCTGGAGGTCTGAACCCCGACTCTCTGCTTCACTACCTCAATTTTTCTAAAGGCTGAACATTTCTGTGAATAGCATAAGGTCCCTCACAAATTCCCAGTCTAATGGTACATTTAACTGATAAATCAATCTCAGTCTCATAGCATTACTACAGTCTAGATCCTACACGTGTTTCACCGCTAAGGCTTTCTCAAGGTTAAAAAAGGTTACAGACCCTGGCATCGAATTGCTTTGGTGAGTTACAAACTTGCTGGGCCCATTCATTGCGGGGAGGGAGGGCCGGGGGTGTCGGTGAGAATGGGGCCTATTCTGACTATACTCCATGAGTAAATGTAAAAAAAATCTTAATATATGTAATTAATCCCCCATTCTTCTCTTTGTCTTTTTACAGGTCTATTGAACTAGGGCAACGATGGCGGCTCAGTATCTAAGTATCATATTCATACTTCCAATTTTATGTAAGACTTATTCCACATCATGAATAAGTTGACATATTTACAGAATAAGCCCCTTTTGCTTATTCCGTGTTTCTGCGTTGCTTTCCTATGTATAGTTCCTACCGCCCTACTATGATGTGTGGAGTATTTGTCCTTGTTTGTTGCACATATTTTGTATCCTCTAGCCCAGTGGTTCCCAAACTGTGCGCCTAGGCTCCCTGGGGTGCCTCGGGACACTTGCAGGGGTGCCTCGGGTTGGTCGTCCAGGACCAATTCAAATTATTTATGATCAATTATTTCTGGACAAAACCAGTGCTGGTGGCTGCCAATCATAAAATGTGTACAATCAGAACCAAATGCTGCCCTTTACCACATAACTGAACCTAAGAAGCACATATAAACACAATCAGATCTACTTAATTTGATATATATTTTTTGGGGCCTAGGGGTGCCTTGTAAAAATTCTGATACTCTAGGGTGCCGTGATTAGAAAAAGATTGGGAACCCCTGCTCTAGCCCATTTCCTGACTTTTGTGAGTTCTGATTTCTTCTGTAGCTTTGTCAAAGCCAGTTCTATTTAACTGCCTTGACCTGAATCCCTTCTGTTGTCCATAGAAACCCTTCTACTGCATTTGCTTTGTAGTGTACACGTGCACCAACCGCCCACGACTGCCTCCAAGATCTGAACCTCATCTTCTCCTTGCTACCTTGCTTATGGCCACTGCCTGTCCATACTTTCATCTTGTTTCCTAGCTTTACTTTGGGTACACCATTATCTAGTAGTTAGCATTCTCATACAGGCAGAGCTGCCATCAGAAATGGTGGGTCCCTGGATTGTCAAAATAGGCAGCGCCCCCTTTCCCATTCCCCGGAATGCCTGGTGAGACCTTTGGTGTCCACAGCACTGGCCGAACTACTCTACCTCTACATTGCTTCAAAAGAATGTCAACTTTTTTATGACAAATTATATTTGATAGACTTAAATACTGGGCCCCCTTTCTGTCTGGGCTTGGGACTGGAGACCCAGCAGCCCACCCCTCATGGACGCCATGAATACAGGGCTATCTATGGGACTTGTAGTTATCTTGTTGTAACTTCCTTTGTAGAACCTTCTGGGTAAACTTTAGGTGGCCATTGGATTTTATTACGCAATGGGCACCTTCGCCAACCACCGAAGGCAAAGAGGATCTTCTCCCCAACCTCAATCCTTACATTTTGAATGTGTGTTTTTGGAAAGTGTGTTGGATGTTTTATAATGATTATAACTGGTGATAATAACTAATTTCTTGTTCTCTTTACAGGCCAAAATGATTCCGCTGTAATACTGCAGCAACCGGCTGCTGTAGCCACCATGGTGGGCTCCACCGCTAACATAACTTGCCATTTACAATACATTACAGAGGGAGTGATACGTGTTACATTATATTGGTTTATAGAAAGGTCCACAAAAAGATACTATGTTTTCCCTGAGACTCATCCTGACTCTATATTCACCAAAAAATCAGTATGGCTTAGTAACCCCAACCACACCACAGATATGTCGTTCACCATGGACAATATAGTCCTCGCATACACTGACACCTATTTCTGCCATACGTCATTGCTGGTAGGTCCAGATAGCGGAGCTTCAACGGGGAATGGAACATATCTTCTTGTGTACGGTAAGTATTGTCTGAACATATACTACAGGTATAATACATATATGGCGATGATATGTATCGTCTGAACAAATGTGTGTGAAATGACAGAGATTGGGCCGCTTTGATTTCCAAACTACTGTACTTAGTTCTAAGCTTATTCTTCACAACATCGATGTGGCCACACCTGCTTCCGGGTGATGGATCTACAATGTCCATAGGTGTACCCAAAATGGTCGACATGCAATAGTATGACAGGGTCAAAAGGTCAGTAGGGTCAACAGGTCTACAAGAAAAAGGTTGACATTCAAAAGGACAATGGGGGTCAGAAGATTTTTTTTTTAAAACCGGTTCATATCTCTCTATGGGGGTTACTCTAAGTTAATCAGTCCCCAGCATGTTCGCACAGGGGACCAGTTTTTTGCATCTGCTCATGTGCAGGTGCCTTTCTCCGCATGTGCAGATGCTGGGCGTGAGTGGACATAGTGAGCTACAGGTTCGCCGTCCTGCTCGCACCTAGCAGTGCGGGTGGTGGGTGTGGGGCGGTGGCGGGGGAGGGGGACAGCCAATGAAAATGCTGGGCGTTCCCATTCATATGGGCTGGCGGTGCGGGTGCAGGGGGCGGTAAGCTGACGTGAGCGGATGTCAGCTGCCCGCCCGCTTCCTGCCCAGGGCGCTCTCAGATCTGAGACACCATAGAGGTGTCTCAGGTCTGCGAGCTCCAATGATTTCTCCCCTGCACCCAAGGCTGCGAATGGATGATTATGGAAATCATCCAATTGCAGCCGTGTGAGGGTTTGCGTGTGGACCAGAATGTGATATAATATAATAGAAGCACGGTGCGCCATGTGAGGGTACTCGTTTCACATAATCATCTTTTTAGTGTCTACCTTTTGACCTTGCCGACCTATTACGGGTCGACCTTTTGGGGTAGACCTATTGACTGTCCTCCTAGACCAGGCATGTCCAAACTATAGCCCTGCAGCTGTTGTGAAATTACACATCCCAGCATGCCTTGCCATAGTTTTAGCATTCCCTAATAGCAAAACTGTGGCAAGGCATGATGGGACTTGTAGTTTCACAACAGCTGGAGGGCCATAGTTTGGACATGCCTGCTCTAGACCCTTTAGTTCACATTGCCCATGCAGCAATAATTGGTGAAATATATGTGTGACCATTGCCCTGGACAGTTCCGGTATGCTGCCACTGCTGGATGTTGGGGGGCCACAGGGTGGACCCTACGAAATCCTATTAATCCTCCTCTCCCTTCCATACAAGGCCCTCTCTAACTCCCTACATCACACAGCTCATCCCCCTACATACTCCTTCCCGGGTTTGTCGACAGAAAAAAGCTGGACAGTCAGTAGGTCCACCGCTATTGGTCAACAGGAAAAAGGTGGATACACCAAAAAGTTCGATATGCATTATGTTGACATAGACAAACTGTCGACAGGAACAAAAGGTCAACATAAAAATGTCGACATGATTTTTTCACAATTTAAAAAAAAAATAGTTGGTCATACTTTATCATCCCAGTGGACACGGAGGGGGAATATAACAGAGAGAAGCACGCACGCGAGCATATGCGATACATCTGCGGTACTTATACAGCGTCCATGTCGACAAAGACACCAAAAAAACATGACAACCTTTTTCATGTCTACATCTCCTGTACAAAGGGGGGATGCGGTGCACAAATGCGTCTCATGCACAATAAAGGTCTCGTTTGCCAGGGCTCCATGTTACATGTTGGCAAATGCCTCCATTTGAAACCCCCACTATCCACGCCAGCCTGAAGAATGGCGAGCGTAGGTACGCGTCCTCCCGACCTGTTCATACCCCCACTATCCACCTCGACGTGGAGTTGATTTTATAAAGTTTGGCAAGCGCAGCGAGCCCGAAGCGTGGTGGTCGGACGCGGATTACTTGAAGTGTATTCCGCATCCCCTAACACTTCAGGCTTGGTGGCGCGCTATGCTCGCAGCACATACATGGCAGCATTGTGGGGGCACAGAGTGATGGGAGGAGTCTAATATACCATAACCCATCACATCACACGTGTAGTCAGCAGACAGCACAGACATGGCAGCATTGTGGGGGCACAGAGTGATGGGAGGAGTCTAATATACCATAACCCATCACATCACATGTGTAGTCAGCAGACAGCACATACATGGCAGCATTGTGGAGGCACAAAGTGATGGGAGGAGTCTGATATACCATAACCCATCACATCACACATGTAGTCAGCAGACAGCACAGACATGGCAGCATTGTGGAGGCACAGAGTGATGGGAGGAGTCTGATATACCATAACCCATCACACGTGTAGTCAGCAGACAGCACATACATGGCAGCATTGTGGAGGCCCAAAGTGATGGGAGGAGTCTAATATACCATAACCCATCACATCACATGTGTAATCAGCAGACAGCATATACAGTACATTGCAGCATTGTGGAGGCACAGAGTGATGGGAGGAGTCTAATATACCATAACCCATCACATCACAGTTGTAGTCAGCAGACAGAACATACATGGCAGCATTGTGGAGGCACAGAGTGATGGGAGGAGTCTGATATACCATAACCCATCACATCACACGTGTAGTCAGCAGACAGCACATACATGGCAGCATTGTGGGGGCACAGAGTGATGGGAGGAGTCTAATATACCATAACCCATCACATCACACGTGTAGTCAGCAGACAGCACATACATGGCAGCATTGTGGAGGCACAGAGTGATGGGAGGAGTCTGATTTACCATAACCCATCACATCACACGTGTAGTCAGCAGACAGCACAGACATGGCAGCATTGTGGGGGCACAGAGTGATGGGAGGAGTCTAATATACCATAACCCATCACATCACATGTGTAGTCAGCAGACGGCACATACATGGCAGCATTGTGGGGGCACAGAGTGATGGGAGGAGTCTAATATACCATAACCCATCACATCACATGTGTAGTCAGCAGACAGCACATACATGGCAGCATTGTGGAGGCACAGAGTGATGGGAGGAGTCTAATATACCATAACCCATCACATGTGTAGTCAGCAGACAGCACATACATGGCAGCATTGTGGGAGGCACAGAGTGATGGGAGGAGTCTGATATACCATAACCCATCACATGTGTAGTCAGCAGACAGCACATACATGGCAGCATTGTGGAGGCACATAGTGATGGGAGGAGTCTAATATACCATAACCCATCACATCACACGTGCAGTCAGCAGACAGCACATACATGGCAGCATTGTGGAGGCACATAGTGATGGGAGGAGTCTAATATACCATAACCCATCACATCACACGTGTAGTCAGCAGACAGCACATACATGGCAGCATTGTGGAGGCACAGAGTGATGGGAGTCTAATATACCATAACCCATCACATCACACGTGTAGTCAGCAGACAGCACATACATGGCAGCATTGTGGAGGCACAGAGTGATGGGAGGAGTCTGATATACCATAACCCATCACATTACAGGTGTAGTCAGCAGACAGCACATACATGGCAGCATTGTGGAGGCACAGAGTGATGGGAGGAGTCTGATATACCATAACCCATCACATGTGTAGTCAGCAGACAGCACATACATGGCAGCATTGTGGAGGCACATAGTGATGGGAGGAGTCTAATATACCATAACCCATCACATCACACGTGTAGTCAGCAGACAGCACATACATGGCAGCATTGTGGAGGCACAGAGTGATGGGAGTCTAATATACCATTACCCATCACATCACACGTGTAGTCAGCAGACAGCACATACATGGCAGCATTGTGGAGGCACAGAGTGATGGGAGGAGTCTGATATACCATAACCCATCACATCACACGTGTAGTCAGCAGACAGCACATACATGGCAGCATTGTGGGGGCACAGAGTGATGGGAGGAGTCTAATATACCATAACCCATCACATCACACGTGTAGTCAGCAGACAGCACATACATGGCAGCATTGTGGAGGCACAGAGTGATGGGAGGAGTCTGATTTACCATAACCCATCACATCACACGTGTAGTCAGCAGACAGCACAGACATGGCAGCATTGTGGGGGCACAGAGTGATGGGAGGAGTCTAATATACCATAACCCATCACATCACATGTGTAGTCAGCAGACGGCACATACATGGCAGCATTGTGGGGGCACAGAGTGATGGGAGGAGTCTAATATACCATAACCCATCACATCACATGTGTAGTCAGCAGACAGCACATACATGGCAGCATTGTGGAGGCACAGAGTGATGGGAGGAGTCTAATATACCATAACCCATCACATGTGTAGTCAGCAGACAGCACATACATGGCAGCATTGTGGGAGGCACAGAGTGATGGGAGGAGTCTGATATACCATAACCCATCACATGTGTAGTCAGCAGACAGCACATACATGGCAGCATTGTGGAGGCACATAGTGATGGGAGGAGTCTAATATACCATAACCCATCACATCACACGTGCAGTCAGCAGACAGCACATACATGGCAGCATTGTGGAGGCACATAGTGATGGGAGGAGTCTAATATACCATAACCCATCACATCACACGTGTAGTCAGCAGACAGCACATACATGGCAGCATTGTGGAGGCACAGAGTGATGGGAGTCTAATATACCATAACCCATCACATCACACGTGTAGTCAGCAGACAGCACATACATGGCAGCATTGTGGAGGCACAGAGTGATGGGAGGAGTCTGATATACCATAACCCATCACATTACAGGTGTAGTCAGCAGACAGCACATACATGGCAGCATTGTGGAGGCACAGAGTGATGGGAGGAGTCTGATATACCATAACCCATCACATCACATGTGTAGTCAGCAGACAGCACATACATGGCAGCATTGTGGAGGCACATAGTGATGGGAGGAGTCTAATATACCATAACCCATCACATCACACGTGTAGTCAGCAGACAGCACATACATGGCAGCATTGTGGAGGCACAGAGTGATGGGAGTCTAATATACCATTACCCATCACATCACACGTGTAGTCAGCAGACAGCACATACATGGCAGCATTGTGGAGGCACAGAGTGATGGGAGGAGTCTGATATACCATAACCCATCACATCACATGTGTAGTCAGCAGACAGCACATACATGGCAGCATTGTGGAGGCACAGAGTGATGGGAGGAGTCTAATATACCATAACCCATCACATGTGTAGTCAGCAGACAGCACATACATGGCAGCATTGTGGGAGGCACAGAGTGATGGGAGGAGTCTGATATACCATAACCCATCACATGTGTAGTCAGCAGACAGCACATACATGGCAGCATTGTGGAGGCACATAGTGATGGGAGGAGTCTAATATACCATAACCCATCACATCACACGTGCAGTCAGCAGACAGCACATACATGGCAGCATTGTGGAGGCACATAGTGATGGGAGGAGTCTAATATACCATAACCCATCACATCACACGTGTAGTCAGCAGACAGCACATACATGGCAGCATTGTGGAGGCACAGAGTGATGGGAGTCTAATATACCATAACCCATCACATCACACGTGTAGTCAGCAGACAGCACATACATGGCAGCATTGTGGAGGCACAGAGTGATGGGAGGAGTCTGATATACCATAACCCATCACATTACAGGTGTAGTCAGCAGACAGCACATACATGGCAGCATTGTGGAGGCACAGAGTGATGGGAGGAGTCTGATATACCATAACCCATCACATCACATGTGTAGTCAGCAGACAGCACATACATGGCAGCATTGTGGAGGCACATAGTGATGGGAGGAGTCTAATATACCATAACCCATCACATCACACGTGTAGTCAGCAGACAGCACATACATGGCAGCATTGTGGAGGCACAGAGTGATGGGAGTCTAATATACCATTACCCATCACATCACACGTGTAGTCAGCAGACAGCACATACATGGCAGCATTGTGGAGGCACAGAGTGATGGGAGGAGTCTGATATACCATAATCCATCACATGTGTAGTCAGCAGACAGCACATACATGGCAGCATTGTGGAGGCACAGAGTGATGGGAGGAGTCTGATATACCATAACCCATCACATCACACGTGTAGTCAGCAGACAGCACATACATGGCAGCATTGTGGTGGCACAGAGTGATGGGAGGAGACTACAATTACAGACAATTCAACAGATTTTTCAGACTCTTTGAATCACTGACTGAGATTAGAAAAGTCATCAGCCTAATGGGCAGCAACATGGAGTCGCGACCCCATGCTGAGAAGGTCGGGACCCACTATGGGGACAGGACCCACAGTTTGATAACCCCTGGTTTAAATCAAGCGACACCAATCAGATATCATCAGTAAAGTCTAGGTAGAGAGAATTTGTCCCTCCTGGAATGGGCCATACAGGGAGATATGCGCAATCTAATATAAACCTCCCTCCTCACCATCTACCACAGGGGCCCCCTGTCTTAAAAGACACCACCAAGACTAAAGGTGCATGCACACTGAGTGATTTTCCCGGACGGTATGGAAAGCCGTCCACCCCATCGCTCATTGGCTGGTAATACAGCAGATGAACGGCGTCCTCCAGTGATTGGCGCTCACTGCTCAGCGCCGGGCCGTACACACTGGGCAGCCTTGGAGCGTAAAGTCACCCAGTGTGTATGGGCCTTCAATCTGGTGCTGGTCTCAGATATCCCAATGCACTCATATGAAGCAATTACCAGCTAGTCGTGAACATGTATACATAGTGTTGGACATCTGCCATTGAAGGCAGTGACAAGTTCTAGACACTAGGGGGAGCAATACTACTGGAATTACAGAGGCAGCTCTACCATGAGGGATCTATTGTATTGTAACAAGTCACTTACCATCAGGTATCCGCTTACATGTAGTTCTACTTATGTAATTTATTTACTTACATGTCCCTGTGGACTGTCCTATGTGGGGAAAACCCAGCGCCAATTTAAGGAGCGCATGGCCCTACATAGGACAGCCATTAATCAGGCACATCAGGCAGGATACAGTGACCAACCTTTTTCCCGTCATTGTTTGTCTCACCAGCACACTGTAAATCAGATACGTTCTATTATTATAGATCATGTCCCCAAAAACATCAGGGGGGGCAATAGAAACAAAATTCTTTTACAGCGGGAAAGCAGGTGGATTTTTATGTTGGGCACTTTGGCCCCTGGAGGTTTAAATGAAACCCTGGGGCTACAGTGCTTTTTGTAGAAATCATGTTACTTGCTGGTCATCATTAATACATTAAATGATCTGCATTGGTGCCCCATTTATAGGTTTCCCCTGTCAGTTTTGACTATTTCATTAACAGTGTTCAGTCCCCCTTTTGGTCTTCATATGCTCAGTATTAATAACAGGCCTTTCACATTTGTGATGTTTTGTTAGTGGATAAGTTCCCATATATTTAAATGTTATGGGGGTTATATACATTCTTTCTATAGCTTTGTAGTTTGCTCTTGTGCAGGGTTTGTGTTCTTTAAGCTGTTCTAACATGGTCCTGTATTTATTATGGACGCATTGCTATATATGTTAAATCACATTGAGGCTTGCAGGGAAGTCTTAATTAAGCACTAACATATGTCATGGTTAGTGTTACAATCAAGTTCAACCATGTTTACATTTATTTGTTTACGTTGTCTAGGTGACAGATAGTGCTCCGACTGAACTCCAGTAACGTCCTTTATCGCGGGCGCCATCTTGCGATTGGCACAAAGCGGTATTTTGGGGCTGGTTGGCGGAAGCGTGTGGTGTTTACTGCTGCTTCCGTTTGTCCGTCCATCCCTGTCCACCGCTGTAGTGCGCATACCTAGTTGGCAGATACGCGATGAGGGAGAGCTACACGGAACAGTCAGCTGGACCGGAGGGACGCCTACTGCCGGGTGCACACATCTTGTGTTACCTGGCGTGGTGGGACGCTCCCTTGTCCGGCAGGTGAGCGCTATTTGTTTTTAATGGGGCTGGTGGGCGGGGGGTGTGTTCAGGTGTGTATATAAGGTCATTTTGGTTTGATTTCACTTTGTGTATGTTGTCCATCCCTGACGACGGGGGGTAACCCCGATACTGCAGGAATAAAAGGACTCCTATTATTCAGCCTGACGAGTGCCGCCTCCTTCCTCCTCCTGTCTGTTTGTTGGCCCCACGTGGACTCTCAAATTCGGATGGCACCGCAGCATTTGACTGTTTATCTTCATTTCAGTAAGTGTTTTTTTGAATATTTTCTTCTGAGTGCCGGATCCTGGATCTGCATGTCTGGACTTTATGTGTGCTACATGGCCCGTATAGAGTACCTATCAAGGCACCTTTTTGTATTTTTATACTGAAGATTTGATCCAGTGTGTGCACCCTTGATCACCTTCCCCGGCTCATATAACCCCTGTAACTCTGCCGATTAACACATCAGTTGGTTCCCCTAAATAAGCATGACGTCAGCAAGTCAAGAGCTAGATATGGCAATGGAATTTATACAAATGGATGTCAGGGAATTGGTTAGTCTCTCTGATAGTGATGCAGAGTCTATCCTTTCCAAATTGACTTTGGCCGAGGATGCCACCACTGAAGTGCCAGAAGCTCTATTTAAGCAACTCCTACGTTTAAAACAAAGGGAATGTGACTTCAAATATCATGCTATCAGCTTGTCTGATTATTTTAGAAGTAAGCTGATCCCTCGCGGCTTTAGGGTGAAAAACACACCCACGATTGGGCGACATAACGCATCCTTTTGCCGCCGCTGGATAGGGGTGCTAAACAAATGCTCAATGGACCTGCTCCTCCTGGTGGTGGAGGAATCCACTAGAGAACAACAGGTATACCAACAGAAAATTGAAGCATTTGAGAAAACACATATCCCTGTGTTGACGGCAGATCCTAGCAACCAATGGCTAGAAAAACTACAGGTGCAGTTGGAGCAATACAGAACCAATCTTGTCAATTTCAAGCGAGACAAGCTTAGAAAAGTCCAGATGGACTATGACCAGAAAAGAGTCTACGAGTGGCTAAATCCCAACAGGCCACAAGGCAGACCAAGACCATATAGAAAACGTCAACCTCGGGGCACTGAAGACCGAGCCCCTGGAGCATCAAGTACCTCCCAGAGTGAAACTGATTCAGGTCCTTCTGAAACCGGCAGGAGACAGTTCCCTTTAGGGACTCAAACACGGGCCATGTATTCAAAAGACCCAACAGCAGAGTTGGAAGGAGGACTAGACGTGCGGGCCAAAACCTCAGGCAGGAGAGGCGCCAACACACAGAAGCGCAAAGGGAACTAGTTTTTAACCTGTCATCCGCTACGTTAACTGAAGTGGAAATGCAAGTGCTTGCTAAAGGACTCTCATTTATCCCAACTAGACGGGGTGATCCATTCCAGTGGAAGGTGGATACCTTCAGACTGAACCGCGCATTACGGTTGAAGGATCACTTTGGCAGACAGCCTGTTAGTCCAACATTAGCCTCTTCCACTTCAACTATTCCTCCTAAACTTATGAAGCTCGCTCCTAAGTCAAAATTTGACCCCATTTCCACCAGTCCCACCATTAAAACTTTCACGCGCCTGATGGAACAACAAATAGAACATCTCCAGAATCCAGTGGCTAAAATACATTACAACCTCACCAAAGATGAGAAGATAGCATTGGAATCCTTGGCAGCACGCCAGGATATAATAATACGTGGAGCAGACAAAGGCGGTGGAGTTGTAATAATGGATGTGGACAATTATCGCAAGGAATGCAATCGCTTGCTAAGTGATTCAAATACTTATGGACACCTCGATAAAGATCCCACTTGGGGCTTCAAAGTGGAACTTGACTCTATTCTCAACAAAGCTGTACGGGAGGGTCTGATAATGCCAGAACTGAGACAGGCGCTTACAGTGGATTTTCCAGTGACTCCCCTGTTTTATTGCATACCGAAAATCCATAAGGGTCTTAGGGATCCCCCTGGTCGGCCCATTGTGTCAGCCAGGGGATCCCTATACCACCCTATATCGGTATTCCTGGACAGCTGGCTTAACCCTTGTGTTCAAGCACTCCCGGCCTACTTAAAGGACACGACTTCATTGTTGGTTATCTTAAGGGACTTACATCAGGTCCAAGATTTGACTAAGATCACTTGTCTCTGTACAGCGGATGTGACCAGTCTCTACACCTGCATCCCCCATGATGCAGGTGTGGAGGCGGTCAGATTACTGCTAACAAACAACCCTTTATACAAGGGTCCTCCCATAGAGCTGTTTATTTCGTTATTGACATTGGTATTAACCAGAAATTATTTTTTATATAACGGAAAGTTTTATATTCAGCAGCTGGGCGTGGCCATGGGGTCGGCGGTGGCCCCGGCCTACGCCAATACATATATGTATGGGGTGGAACAGGGTTTGTTTTTTGATGGAATTGAGCACAGAGAGGGAGTTTCACTATATTATCGTTATATAGACGATCTCCTTATTTTCTGGTCTAGACATCCCTCTGAGTTAAAATCTCTTCTCACTCAACACAATAATAGTGGCAGTGTTATTCAATTTACTTTTCATGTGGATGCCAAAAGTGTCCAGTATTTGGACGTTGATATAAAACTGACTGAAGGGCAGTTAACTACGGCCCTTTACACCAAGAGTACCGATAGAAACACCCTTTTAAGGTACAACAGTTCTCATCCTGTCTCATTGAGGCGTGGACTTCCATACTCGCAACTTTTGCGGGTGCGGCGGATCACGTCCGATGAGTCCCAGGTACCCTTAGCATTGGACTCCATGGTGGACAAATTTGTTCAGCGTGGATACCCCAAATCCACTCTCTTGCCCATTAAGAAAAAAGTGTTGGAGACACCTAGGGACAAGACACTGGAAGTTAAACCCAAGAATTTTAGTAGCTCTACTAAATGTAAGATCCCCTGGGTCAATCAATTCTCATGGGACAGCCAGCATACTACTGCCAAAGCAAAACAGTGGTGGCCCATAGTGTCCTCTGATCCCGATCTCCCACTTTTGCGCAACACCCAGTTGATGCCCAGCTACTCCAGACAGTCGAATCTGAAAGACAGTCTGGTGAAATTGGATATCACGGGCTGGGACAAAAAGGTCCCCACACATTTCTTAACCAGAAAAAATGGGTGCTTTAGGTGTCTGGGATGCACCACTTGCAAAACTATGGACACTGGGGATAAATTTGGGCATCCTCATTCCAACAAGTCACTTACCATCAGGTATCCGCTTACATGTAGTTCTACTTATGTAATTTATTTACTTACATGTCCCTGTGGACTGTCCTATGTGGGGAAAACCCAGCGCCAATTTAAGGAGCGCATGGCCCTACATAGGACAGCCATTAATCAGGCACATCAGGCAGGATACAGTGACCAACCTTTTTCCCGTCATTGTTTGTCTCACCAGCACACTGTAAATCAGATACGTTCTATTATTATAGATCATGTCCCCAAAAACATCAGGGGGGGCAATAGAAACAAAATTCTTTTACAGCGGGAAAGCAGGTGGATTTTTATGTTGGGCACTTTGGCCCCTGGAGGTTTAAATGAAACCCTGGGGCTACAGTGCTTTTTGTAGAAATCATGTTACTTGCTGGTCATCATTAATACATTAAATGATCTGCATTGGTGCCCCATTTATAGGTTTCCCCTGTCAGTTTTGACTATTTCATTAACAGTGTTCAGTCCCCCTTTTGGTCTTCATATGCTCAGTATTAATAACAGGCCTTTCACATTTGTGATGTTTTGTTAGTGGATAAGCTCCCATATATTTAAATGTTATGGGGGTTATATACATTCTTTCTATAGCTTTGTAGTTTGCTCTTGTGCAGGGTTTGTGTTCTTTAAGCTGTTCTAACATGGTCCTGTATTTATTATGGACGCATTGCTATATATGTTAAATCACATTGAGGCTTGCAGGGAAGTCTTAATTAAGCACTAACATATGTCATGGTTAGTGTTACAATCAAGTTCAACCATGTTTACATTTATTTGTTTACGTTGTCTAGGTGACAGATAGTGCTCCGACTGAACTCCAGTAACGTCCTTTATCGCGGGCGCCATCTTGCGATTGGCACAAAGCGGTATTTTGGGGCTGGTTGGCGGAAGCGTGTGGTGTTTACTGCTGCTTCCGTTTGTCCGTCCATCCCTGTCCACCGCTGTAGTGCGCATACCTAGTTGGCAGATACGCGATGAGGGAGAGCTACACGGAACAGTCAGCTGGACCGGAGGGACGCCTACTGCCGGGTGCACACATCTTGTGTTACCTGGCGTGGTGGGACGCTCCCTTGTCCGGCAGGTGAGCGCTATTTGTTTTTAATGGGGCTGGTGGGCGGGGGGTGTGTTCAGGTGTGTATATAAGGTCATTTTGGTTTGATTTCACTTTGTGTATGTTGTCCATCCCTGACGACGGGGGGTAACCCCGATACTGTAGGAATAAAAGGACTCCTATTATTCAGCCTGACGAGTGCCGCCTCCTTCCTCCTCCTGTCTGTTTGTTGGCCCCACGTGGACTCTCAAATTCGGATGGCACCGCAGCATTTGACTGTTTATCTTCATTTCAGTAAGTGTTTTTTTGAATATTTTCTTCTGAGTGCCGGATCCTGGATCTGTATATATATATATATATATATATAATCTATCACCTTTTAATTACTAATTGCATTATTTTATTTCTTTATTGTCATTCTTTATTCCTACCAAAAGAAAACCTGATTGCGTCAATCAATGGCACAGATCTCATCTGCAAAACCGAAGTGTATAGAGTGGAACATGTGACGCTGGTTTTGGAATTTGCCGGGCATCAGTATAAGAAGAACAATTCACATGGCCCGCTTCCAAAGCCAAGCCGTTCATACTGGATTGCCAATCATCTGTATGGGGGTATTACACAATGCCAAGCCCAACAGAGCGTCACCTTCTCCTGCCTGCTGCAGTACAAGGGCGAAACCCTTCTGAATCACACTACAGAGATCACGTGCACAGGTACAGTATGACACAGCCACAAGTACACAATGACACTGAAACTAGTGAGCCCGTTCCAAGCAAATGCTTCGAACGCTAGTCTGCTACCTTATGATTGCCTCTATGTTTGTGCAGGTGTGAGAGAGAAAGAGATGTAGTTTCACTCACTGCCAACAGATGGCGGTGTTTCGGAGACGCACAATCAATCACTAGACATATATATATATATATATATATATATATATTATTGCTGCATATAGGTGGGGTCTTTTGAGGGGGTGTGGTCTGTGAAGAGGGTGGGATCTCTCCATATAAGGCGTAAGTTCTGAGCGGGACAACGTTGTGGCCTTCCTTATATCTTATGTTGCACACTACACACACAAATATACTGTACGTGGCGCACCTCACACACTTACACATTGGACAGATACACACAACACATACAGACACATACATAAAACGTCACACACAGTACAACACACCCACATACTGTACACACACACACACACAAACACACAGAACACACAAAAAAATAAATGCATCATAAGCTACATCTCAGGAGTGGATGTGGAATTCATCAACAAACACACAAGCTATCGAGTCAGGAGTGGTGCGTTTCAAACAACAACACGACCCCTGATTTCATTGCCGTCATTGAGTATCAATGCAAACACATTCTAACATTATGGTGGAGGCTTTAACAAATTACAATCTTAGGTATTTGGCACAGCATACTGTAAGATGAAATTTTACAGCAATTTTGGAAATTAAAAAAACCCCAAGGTTTTCCCGGACAATGACAAGAGGGTCAGCTAGTAATAATAATAATAATAATAATAATAATAATAATAATAATAATCTACACAAGTATAATTGAATGAAGTATGTGTGTGTGTGTGTGTTCCACAATAACTGTCGAGAAGCTTTAACTAATCTTCTTCACAAGTTGCAAATTACCGTTTCATCTTAAGGGACAATCTAAGTTCGAAGTTGGGTTTAAGTTGGGTTTAATTGGACGACCCCTTAAGGGCGCTGTCATAAGGGTCCCGGCTATTTCTGTTGTTTTCATGCATTGTAATATGTCGCTGGATAGCCTATGACTTTCTGAATACAACCAGGGCCACTTAAAGCGCTGCTGGGCCTCGGTAAAAAAGGGATGTGATCAATGGGAGCAGGTGTGGCCAATGGGAGGGGGCTGCGGCCTGTGTGTTGGCACACAGGCTGCTGTTGTAGCTGCTTCTCTCCCCCTGCTCAGCACACAGCACTGAGCAGCAATTTACTGAGTGGGAGAGAGAGGCTGTGCTGCTGTGGCAGCCTCTGCTCTCTGCTCCCACTGCTCAGTCTCTGCAGCAGTGGAGGGGGCAAGGAACACAGGAACCTCCAACAGAACCGGGCCCGCCTAATACTTACCCCCCCCCCCCTCCTTAACAGCACTGATTACAACACAATAAACAGACTTCTTTAAGTGGACCATTAACCCCTTGAGTGGTGGGTTTTCTTAGGGCAGGACAAACCTACCAGGGAGGGAGGGAAGTTTGTCCTGCCCCAGAAATACTCACCATAGAAGGTGCAGCTGCTGCCTTCTGCAGCTTCCCCTGCTCCCCTGAGGCTGCTGCTGCCGGCTTCGGCTATTTGTGGCCGCTTGGAGAAGTTAGGGACAGCTTTTGGGGACTTGGGAGAGCTCGGAGCATTCGTCTGTCCAGGCATTCCTGTGCTTTCACACCCGAACACATGAACTGCCTAGCACGGCTGTACCTCTCCGAGCAGCCCTGGTCCTCCACGAGCGGTAATAGGGGCGGTGATGGGAAGATCAGCAATAGGGGAGGGATTGGCGACCAGGGGGATGGTGGTGCACCAGTTCACCACTGGAGGCGCCACTGGCACACCTTTTCTTTACAGTGGCTTGCTGGGAAACTTCTCGGGAGAGCCCTCTCATGCAGAACATGAGGCTTATAAGGGTCCATTCAATGAAAAACATTTTGTGAATTACATAAACTTTTGCCCGTCTGTTGGACGGGCTTTAAAACTAGTAATGATAATAATAATATAATATTTAAGTGAAGAGAGTGCAAACTACAAACCTTCATAATTATCCCCTCTACGTGTTCTAGGTTTCTTCAATAACTCGGGGCTCCAAGGTAAGACACAGGTGTGATGTACTGTATAGCTGGAAACAAGGTTTGGGTAAGCTGGTCAGACATTTGCACATGGACCCAAAGTGTTCTCACAGAGTCCCTTATCAAATATACTGATTTCTACGTGAACTTTTCAACTAGAAAAAACAGACATAGGACATAGAGAAAAGTCATAACATTTAACTAAGTATAGAAAGCCAAGAAATTAGAGAGTGGGAGGGAGAGTGAGTGGAATGGGGAGAGAAAGGGGGAGAGTGGTATGGGGAGGGAGATGGAGATGGGGAAAGAGTAGGATGGGAATGGAGGGAGAAAGAGGGGAGAGAATTGTATAGGGAGGGGGAGAGTGGTATGGGGAGGGAGAGAGTGGAACAGGAAGGGAGGGAGAGAGTTGGATGGGGAGAGAGGGAGAGAGTGGGACGTGAAGGGAGGGAGAGTGATGGTGAGAAGGGGGGAATGGGGGGAGAGTGGGATTTGGAGGGAGAGAGAGGGTGAGAGAGTGGGACCATGAGGGAGTGAAAGAGCGAGGGAATGAGAGAGGAACAGAGTGGGACAGGGAGGGAGGGATGAAGGAAAAGAGAGTTAAGTGATAGAAGGGGCAGCAGCCTGTACAGAACTTCTGCTGTGTATTCAGTCTTCTGAAGGTTAAGTACAAGAGAGTAGTTTGATGATGCAATGAGCCATAATCGGCTAGCCACGGCCATCTTGCTTTTTCAAAAATGTCCCCATTTTTGAAAATCCAACGCGTCATCAACTTGCCCCCTTGTACCAGCTAATACTAGCCAGTGTGAGGCTGGGGAAGCAGTCTGGGGATCGAAAAGGAGCAATAAACAGCCCCTGAAGACTCAGTTAAAATGTCCTGGATGTGTGGCAGTCATGAAAAATCTGCTAACTCTGCACGGGAAGGGGGATCATCTGTTGTATATGATGCTGGCTGGGGTCCCTCACTCTGCCGGGCCTGCCAGGGTACCTGGGGTACATGTCTGTCTCGACGACCCTCCCACCCTTGTTACCCCCACTGATTGGTCTGGACAGTGAGGGCTATCTATAAGATTTTACACATGTAAGAGATAGGGGAAACAAGGAACAACTATATAGACAAACATGACAATTGAATATTCTTACACAACCCTTCTTTTTGCTATGCCGTTATATCCATTTATACTCGGCCCCCTCTCTTATTGATGCTATTCACATTTTTATATGATGATTTCCTCCACCAATTGTAGTTTATCTCTGTCTATAATTACAGTGCTGTGGTCCATAGCGCAACTATAAAAACTGTGCATCCCCCACCACAAAAATGTTGTCACCCCCGGCACAGACTGCTGGGTTTGGTTGTGTCAATTAACACTGCTGCCAGGTACTTGCTTGTTGTCTGTGGCTTTCCCCTCCCTCCCACATTCGTTCCACTTCCATCCACTGCCACTTCTGTGGTATTATCTGAGCATGACAGCAATGAAAATGTCCCTCCTAAGATGGCCACTGCCTCATTGAAGACAGATATTATGGGGTATATTCAATGAGCTTTGGCAAGCTGGGACAGTGAACAGTGCCGATAGCTCCCCATTACAGCTCGAAGGTCAGTATTTAACTGACCCCCTGCACTTGCCGTTTCCACCTCGCTTGGTTTTCCAGTGAGGTGGAAACGCGAGTGCGGCTGCCAAAACAGCAAGGATCACGACTAAATGCAGCAGGCTCACAGCATTAGCGGCGGACCTCACTGTTTGGGGGGAATCCTCATCGTCCCCCGAATGGCCAGCGAGCGGGTTAAATGATGAGGATTGTTTTTGTTGATCCTCCCCAGAAACAAGCCACCCTCGCCACAGAGACCCCTCGCTGATAGCACTGAATACCGCCCTATGAATGGTAGAGGATTCGGCGTCCATTTTGTCAAGGACATTTTCATTGCTGGCAGACACAATGGGACCCAAGCGGCAGCGGCGGACGAAGGCGTAATGGAGGCAGGAGCAGACCCACAGTTCCCACAAGATTTCCAGCACCTCCAATCCCAGACGGGGTCTGCGTGGCTATTGTTATGCTACTGACTGTGGTTCTGATGATGTTCAATATGGGAAATTACTTTTGAGGCAAAAGGTCTTGGAGGACAGGGAAAGTCTTCACAATTTGTGAATATCCACATGAAAAAAGCTTTGCGAATTTAAGAGCAGTATTTGTCAATAATCATGTTTTCTTGATTTTAGGTGAGCCGGCAGCACCTCACCCTCTACTCCTCTACGGACTTCTCCTGGGGAACTCACTTGTGATACTGGTCATCATTCTTCTGTTCTTCTTATTGGCCAAGATGAGGGAGCAAAAGCGAAGGAAGAAAATCACCAGACCAAACGTAGCCGTTTCCAAACACAACAAATTTCAGCAACTTTAACTGAAACTACAAAGCTTATAAGAGTTAAATGAAATATTGAATTTGTGCTATGCAGATAAAACGAGCTATGTACTAAGCCTTGGGTCAGAGATCCTGGGGTCTATTAACTAAGACTTGGAGGTACACAATCGATTTTAATCTGTGTTATATTTCCAGGGCTAGAACACACATTTACTAACATTTAAAAATGTATATAAAAATATAATTGTCAGTAAATGTTTAAGCTCCGGAAGTCCAACATCGATTAAGATACATTTTCAGTCTATCCAAATTGACCCCAAATTGATCAACATCGACCAAAATATACCTTTATTCAAGTGGATGAAGACAAATGGGCATATTTATTAATGAGTGATATTTTTTTTATCGCTCATTACTAATAATAAATGTTGCTCCAGTCAATCAGCTCATAACTACCACTTTCCAAACACCTGACAGTTAGGAGCTGATTGACTGGAGCACCATTTATCATTCGTAACGAGTTATAACAAAAACATCACCGTTGATAAATCTGCCCAAAAGTACCAGCCTATCACGCAGTGGCATAAGTTTGTCCCAGTTGCCTGGAGGCAAGATGTATATTGGTGCCCCGTCCCAATTTCAGAACTCAGCCACAGGAGCAATTTTGATGGCCTTCAGTTAATGGATTTAAACTCGCAGCGGATGAGAGGTGCCCCCTTGAGAGCAGGAGCCCGGCGGCAGATGACACCATTGCCTCCCAGAGTTCTGCCTCTGCAGTATCACGTCTCTTTGGGCCTTATTTTGGTTCATTCTTTCTGACAAAATCCTTCTTAGATGGGCAAAACCATGTGCACTGCAGGGGGGCAGATGTAACATGTGCAGAGAGAATTAGATTTGGGTGAGTTATTTTGTTTCTGTGCAGGGAACATACTGACTGCTTTATTTTTACACTGCAATATAGATCTCACTTTGAAGTAAAACCCCACCCAAATCTAATTCTCTCTGCACATGTTAAATCTGCCCCACCTGCAGTGCACATGGTTTTGCCCATCTAAGAAGGATTTTGTCAGAAAGAATGAACCAAAATAAGGCCCTTTATGACCATGTTACAGGCTTTGTTTAAAAAACAATAGGAACTGGTTGGTTTGTAGTTTACCTCTCTCCATTTTATTTCTCTCCATATTATCTATACCCAAGGCTTAGTAGACAGACCTCTTGGGGAGATATCATATGCTTCTACTAAGTTATATGGTGGTTTAGATTAAATGTAAAGCAGGTAATTTACAATGTACACCAAATGCGATAAGTACGACATCTTGCGTTCACACCAATGTGCCTCCACGGTCTGTCCAGCGCACATAAACGTGCGCACACTCGGAAGCAGCCTCAACAATCTAATAATGGCTCACACATCTATGTGTCCGCACCCCCTATCCATGTGTCATCATCAGTGGCGGCTCTTACCTCGGCGGAGGGGCCAGTGCATACCCGGTAGCCTCATTGGTGCTGCGCATGCACTGGCCCCGGCCTCTATGGGGCTGCTTCGGGAGCAGACCCGTAGAATCGCATTGACGGTCCCGGATCCGGCGCATGTGCAGTATTGTCCACTGACCCTGCATATGCACAGAACCCGATTTTAGGGGCTGCCCCGCAGCTGCACATAGAGAGGCATCCCGGAGGGACGGAACACCTCCCAATGTGACTGCCTTGAATGACTGGCAGGTCCAACTTCCAATAGGAAGTCACTGTGCAGTCTCACAGACTGCATCTGGCCTCACACAGTGGTGGAATTTACCTGTGGGCCCCCCAGAGGTAAAAACCGCCACTGGTCATCATCATTATCAGAGATGATGATGCACATACTGTAGTAACCCGCCAGATTCTGTCTTTCATTTTCTAGGATGCAACAGAGAAATGAAAGACAGATTCTGATTCGTTGCTATGGGCAACATCACCTCTTCATTTTTAAAAGCTTTTGTAAATTTTCTCTGCTATCTATGGCCACGAGTGAAATAATCTAATGATGACAACCAACGCATAGTCTCTTGGGAGTAGATAAAACAAATAAGAGTTTAAAGGATAAACAGGATACCAGCAACTACAGTAGATTAATCAGTTATAACAACATTAGGATCATACACATCAAAAGGCCCATAAGAGACATAAATGTATAAAAAGGCGATAATAGTATCAGGCTTTTATATAACTTGCTGAAAGAGGAACTTCCTGTTTTTCTTTTATTTCCGGGGAGTTCAAATATTTCAGCACCATTGTTTTAAAAAGGGACAGACTAGATGGGCCAAGGTGCAGACTAGATGGGCCAAGGGGCAGACTAGATGGGCCAAGGGGCAGACTAGATGGGTCAGGTGGCAGACTAGATGGGCCAAGGGACAGACTAGATGGGCCAAGGGACAGACTAGATGGGCCAAGGGACAGACTAGATGGGCCAAGGGACAGACTAGATGGGCCAAGGGACAGACTAGATGGCCCAAGGGACAGACTAGATGGCCCAAAGGACAGACTAGATGGCCCAAGGGGCAGACTAGATGGGCCAGGTGGCAGACTAGATGGGCCAAGGGGCTGACTAGATGGGCCAAGGGACAGACTAGATGGGCCAAGGGACAGACTAGATGGGCCAAGGGACAGACTAGATGGCCTAAGGGGCAGACTAGATGGGCCAAGGGGCAGACTAGATGGGCCAGGTGGCAGACTAGATGGGCCAAGGGGCAGACTAGATGGGCCAAGGGGCAGACTAGATGGGCCAAAGGGCAGACTAGATGGGCCAAGGGACAGACTAGATGGGCCAAGGGACAGACTAGATGGGCCAAGGGACAGACTAGATGGGCCAAGGGACAGACTAGATGGGCCAAGGGACAGACTAGATGGGCCAAGGGACAGACTAGACGGGCCAAGGGACAGACTAGATGGACCAAGGGGCAGACTAGATGGGCCAAGGGACAGACTAGATGGGCCAAGGGGCAGACTAGATGGGCCAAGGGGCAGACTAGATGGGCCAAGGGGCAGACTAGATGGGGCAAGGGGCAGACTAGATGGGCCAAGTGGTTCTTATCTGCCGTCAAATTCTATGTTTCTATCTCCATGTGCACCCGGCAACAGGACCATGCAGAATAGTTTTCATTGTTTGAAAATAAATAATGACTTCTTGTTAATAATGATTTTTTTTTTTTGTAAAATGTACTTATTTTGCTTATTTAATAATGCTGCCCCTACTGATGTAAGTTTACAATGTATATGTAATGTATAAACATTATTCACGCATGTGTATTATGGAATCCAATATCAAATGACTATATAACTCCTGTACTCAAATTAAACAGATCAGACTGACCTTAAACCTGTAGTCATGTCAATCACTTTCAGACGAATCAGATGCCGACTTTTGCTTGCTGTGACTTGGAG
Source organism: Crinia signifera (assembly GCF_055691185.1). Taxonomy (NCBI): domain Eukaryota; kingdom Metazoa; phylum Chordata; class Amphibia; order Anura; family Myobatrachidae; genus Crinia; species Crinia signifera. The sequence goes on from NC_139226.1 coordinate 14,155,043, forward strand.
GATTAAGGGGCAGCGTGGTATAATGGGTGCAATGTGCGCCATGCACACCGGCCTCTGAGTCCCAGGAGGCCCACACTCCTCCATATTTTATACTTACCCTCTGGAGTCCTGTGACGAAGACAGCATTGCTGCTGGAATTACAAGAAAAATGGCTGCCTTTATTGGCCTGGGCAACAGAGGAGGAGGTCCAAATGAGCGTCCTCCTCTCTTAAAGCCCCCCTGTTGAGGGGTGACAGAAACCCAGACTTCATCAGTTCTTTATCTCTGTCAAAGACTTCGTAAATGACCCCAAAGAGCATCTGCTCTGCAATGTTGGACCCACAATAGACTTTTATTTGATCACAAAAAAAAATAAAAAAATAAAGATGGCGTTTAATGAACGGGGTTTTATTGGAGATTTTGAAATTTGTCGGGGACCATCAAGTGATTTCTCCTGCAACGGTGGCACATGAAGGGATGTGTCTTTATAATTTATTTATTAGTGTCTCTCCCTGCAGGGAATATTTTTTAAATATCACATTACATTTGGGCGGTCAGCCCCCCACTGTAATACGGAGATGGATACAATGTAGATGTATCCTTTATTCTGTTATTGTTTGCAACAATTGTAACATACTGGGGGAATTTACGAAGATGAATATTCTACTTCACATGTGATGTTGCTATGGGCAACCAATTAGAATCTACTTCTTATTTATTTAGCACCCTCTAGAACAGGGCTGGGCAACACCGGCCCTCCAGATGTTGATGAACTACACATCCCAGGATGCTTTGCATTTGTTTTGCTTTGTGGCCATGCTGAAACTGATGCAAGGCATGCTGGGATGTGTAGTTCATCAACATCTGGAGGGCCGGTGTTGCCCAGCCCTGCTAGAAGATAGTAGACCGGATCTGATTGGTTGCCCATAGCAACATCACATGTGAAGTAGAATACACATCTTAGTAAATGTCCCTCAATGTATCTCTCTCTGTAGCTCTAGAATCCCCCTCTTTTATAATATAATTATTATTATTATACAGTGTATTTTATTATATAATATAGTTGGTTATTCACTTAATTTTATTTATTAATGAGATGAATCATTTGTAATCCCAGATACAATTTATTTTATTCCAGGGGCGTAACTAGGACTATGTGGGCCCCATAGCAAAATTTTTAAAGGGGTGTCCCTGACAATGGGCATCTTACCGAAACATGCTGGAATTTTAGAGTGAATAAAATCCATTTAAAGTACACTCTGGAGTGCAGCCTGCCATTTCCATGTGTGGGACATGCATACCCTAACCAAGTGCTGTTGATCCCGGACACTTGCTGCCGCTGTGTGCCGGCAGCCTGGTGCTTCGGCGCTTCCTCTTCCACATCAGATGCACATTGATGTGCTTGAACAGTCCGTCAGCCGCAGCCACGCACAGCCGGTGGCATTGTTAGTCCCGGTGTGTGCACATGAAGCGGCTTCACCTCCGTCCTTTACCTTGTAAGTGACACACCTGTCTTACAGCTATAAAGGGTGCATGGGGATTGCCTCGGGCCCCCCAAGCCACGGGGCCCCATAGCAACTGCATCCCCTGCACCCTCTATAGTTACGCCACTGTTTTATTCTGTTTTCGCAGTATTGTCTTTAATGGATTAATTACAAGCACCCTGACTGACTAGGCATATCGGGCTGGGCCCTGTATACTATCTCTTGCTTATTTAAATATTTCCCCATGACACATATTCATATTAAGTGTAAATGATATCCTCATATTTACTGCATGATACACCAATGGGCAGTGCATAAACATTATAGATTTTAGAAGACTTTTATAAAATGGACACATGGTTCCAGGGCCATGGTTCCACCCTAGGCAAAAGTTCACCCTACTGAACCCAACCCCACGCTGCCACAAATACCTTTCCAGACCCTTAAATTACGTTTGGAGGTGACGTGTTAGATGTTCCACAGCACAGGCAGAGACAGCATTAATTTTATGATAGACAGACTTGGCAGCACCGCCCAGATCCCAGCACCCTCTGCAGTTACCTATTGGTAGATCCTGCCATGCATGGTCCTGAACTTGTTGCCAATCAGAGATCGGAGCCATCAGCTAGACATTGTGCAATCGACCATGCAAATGCCGCCACCTTTTACGGTACAAAACAATCATCCCAATAAAAAGTTTTGCAATTCACATTAGGAGTCATGATTTTCACGCCTTTGGGAGTCATACTATCGGGCTGGAGCTACTTATTGGACAATGAAGGTTTGGATAAAATTATAATTACATATTTAATTATAGGGAACATTATGTACATAATTAATGAAAATATTATTTGTTTCTTAAATAGTTTCAGTTTTAGACTCCAAATGAAAATTCCAAAATGGTTTCAGCAAGTATGCATTTATGTTACTCTTCTCCAAACTTGACAATCAACAATGTAAATTATATATCATCGATATGGCTAGTGTCTGTTAGTCTCAGAAACACTGCCATCTGGCAGAGAGTGAAACTACATCTCTTTCTCACACATGCACAAACACAGAAGGTAGCAGTCTAGTTTTCAAAGCTTTTGCTTCGAGCAAGGCTTACAAGTACTTTATGTATTATGTATTGTAATTACTGTATATTGGGGTCTTACATCATTCAGTACTCAGTGATTGAGTAGTTTTCTAAAAAACATACCCCAGTTTGACACTGGATTGCTATGAAAACAGAAAAAACAGCTAAAGTCCTGTCATTTTGACAGATTTTTGTTCCTACCATATCATCATCAACAACGATCATTCCAGTAAATTTTGACAACACTCTTCTGTGTGAAATGGCAAATAGAATCACCAAGGAGGAACTTACAATTCCAACATTTGGATTTGAAATTTGAAATCAACCTAAACGGAAATCCAATTCTGGACTCGGTTTGTTTGGGGTCCCCTAAATTCAGGTGAGTTCAGATTTCTAAAAATTTGAATCACACATTGCTACTTTGCCAACACTCAGAAGAATCTCGGTGGCCATCTTGGGGTAGTGTGTGAAGGCTCCCTGCAAAACAGGAAGACTGGAGACTGCACAGCAATGCAATACTCTTTCAACAGTTTTACTTGCTATATTCTTGGCACAAATGATAGATACAGTACCATCTTGAGAAGCACCTTTCCCAACATATGCAAGTGAAGATTAATTTTAATATATAGATTTTTTTTTTATTATAATGCTGCCGTGTAAACAGTAAGGCCCTAGACATGTGTGAGTTCTATGCAGGGCAGACGTATAGCTCAGGTTGCACTTAGAGCCTTATTCTAGTTCACTCTTTCTAACAAAATCCTTCTTAGATTGACAAAACCATGTGCACTACAGGGGGGCAGATGTAACATGTGCAGAGAGAATTCGATTTCGGTGAGTAATTTTGTTTCTGTGCAGGGTAAATACTGGCTGCTTTATTTTTACACCGCAATATAGATCTTAATTTGAAGTAAAACCCCACCCAAATCTAATTCTCTCTGCACAAGTAACATCTGCCCCACCTGCAGTGCACATGGTTTTGTCCATCTAAGAAGGAATTTGTCAGAAAGAGTGAACCAGAATAACCCCCTTAGTCACAACAAATGTACAGGATTGTTTTCATTGTTTAGTTGTAAGCGTCAATTTAGTGATTGTTAGTACACTATAACAATAATAATAAAACAAGCTATGACATTTCAGTTCATTTTAAATTTTACATTCATATTTACTAATTAGGACAGCTCGCACCCCTCTGAAGATCACATACGGTACAATATAAAGTTAATATTTTAGTATAAATATTCCATATAAATACAATAGAAATGTAATAGAAATATCAATAATGTAGTATAAAAATGTTACAATTCCTGGTAAATGTAATACTGACAGTTATAAAACAAGAGTCTAAGTGCAACCCCCAGCAAGGGGGACCCCGGCCTCCACACGTGTCTCATGTGCCTATTGGGAAATTCAGCATTGGTTCCATGCTGAATACAGCTCTGCACAGACCTCTGGCTGTAAGAGGGTAACAGGCAGTGGTGTAACTATAGAGGGCCCAGTGGTTTGGGGGGACCGCAGGCCCAACAAGCTACCCCCTGCACCACTTCTAAGGTTAACACCGACGCAGGCCGTGGGAACTGAGACACTTACCGGCCGCAGCTTCGGGACACACTTCCTGACCGTGGCTTTGGGGGCACACTTCCGTGCACGTGTGTCCCAGTATCACGGTGGCCGGGCAGCATCTTCCTGCCCATCTCCGCTTCAGAAAGACGCTGCTCAGTTCGCGGGGGGGGGGGGGGGGGGGGGTGTCAGGGCGGTGAGAGGGACCGGCGGTGATGGTGGGGGGAGGCAGAGGGGAAATTTTGACCATGTCGTCATTTTGAGAAGCCCATTCTCTTATTAACTTGTAAACACACTCTCACAATGATTTTTTTTTTTTTTTGCTTACAGTATCTTGCATGTGAAAACGGGTTGATATTCAAGAGAGAATATCAAGAAAGAGACTCCCGGGTGGGGCACAGCCTTCTATATTGGTGAAAGTATCAGTCTAAAATATCAACTTTATTAACACTAAAATTGATCCTATTTGTGGATCAAAAAACGAACATAAGACAAAGACATACAGATAACATGAATAATTATGAAAAATTGAGAAAAATCGTGAAAGTATGATATCAAAGTCTGAAAATTGGGCTAAATTGCCTCTGTATTCAATGTGACGATAGTACTGATATATTCCTATAGCCCTGCGAGTATCTACAACTCAGGTACTTCACCACTACTATTAAATTTTCCTTGATCTTGTAGTCTAACGAGAGTGAGATTATACATATATTTGACTACTAAAAAAGAATAACCTGCACTGCCAGACAGTGAGCCAGCTTTAATAAATTCATTAGATATGTTTACATGCAAACCTATTTTGGTTAAGTGAAGACGTGCCTTGTCTGAAACAACTCTCTATAGGAATATATCAATACTATCGTCACATTGAATACAGAGGCAATTTAGCCCAATTTTCAGACTTTGATATCATACTTTCACGATTTTTCTAAATTTTTCATAATTATTCATGTTATCTGTATGTCTTTGTCTTATGTTCGTTTTTTGATCCACAAATAGGATCAATCTTAGTATTAATAAAGTTGATATTTTAGACTGATACTTTCACCAATATAGAAGGCTGTGCCCCACCCGGGAGTATCTTTCTTGATATTCTCTCTTGAACATCAACCTGTTTTCATTTGTACTTACCATACTCCCCGGGAGCACCTCCACAACAATATATTATAAACTATTTATTTACATGTTGACTGGAGTTTAACCTTCTTACCCTCTAGCATATTAGTCCTGTGCCCTTGGCCTTATGGCCTCCCCTTTTTCCTCGTTGTTACAGTATATTGCATGTCCTAGGTCTCTGTATCCGGTGTCCAGCATTGTGAAACACTATTTGGGACAATAGATAATTAGTGTTAATTCGACATGCTAAAAATAATTAATTAATTAACTAATTGCACAACTTGGGAAAAGTTATTTTTCACCTTGAAAAGGAAATAAGCCAACATATAATTATTACAGCTGGCGTGTACTCCCTATACCTGGCTCTTATAAATGTCACACCTGAAAAGCCATCAATCAGACGACTCAAGAGGCCTCTATAGCGTCTGAATTGTAACAGGTGAAGTTTAACTTTTATATTCAATTTTGTATATTTTTTGTGTGCTGGTAAGTTGCTGTGTATGGGAGGCACTCCAGTGTTATAGCTGTGTATGGGAGGCACTGCAGTGTTATAGCTGTGTATGGGAGGCACTCCAGTGTTATAGCTGTGTATGGGAGGCACTCCAGTGTTATAGCTGTGTATGGGAGGCACTCCAGTGTTATAGCTGTGTATGGGAGGCACTCTAGTGTTATAGCTGTGTATGGGAGGCACTCTAGTGTTATAGCTGTGTATGGGAGGCACTCCAGTGTTATAGCTGTGTATGGGAGGCACTCCAGTGTTATAGCTGTGTATGGGAGGCACTCCAGTCTTGGAGCAGTGTACGGGAGGCACTCCAGTCTTGGAGCAGTGTATGGGAGGCACTCCAGTCTGGGAGCAGTGTATGGGAGGCACTCCAGTCTTGTAGCTGTGTACGGGAGGCACTCCAGTCTTGTAGCTGTGTATGGGAGGCACTCCAGTCTTGGAGCAGTGTACGGGAGGCACTACAGTCTTGGAGCAGTGTACGGGAGGCACTCCAGTCTTGGAGCAGTGTACGGGAGGCACTCCAGTATTGGAGCAGTGTATGGGAGGCACTCCAGTCTTGGAACAGTGTACGAGAAGCACTCCAGTCTTGTAGCTGTGTACGGGAGGCACTCCAGTGTTATAGCTGTGTACGGGAGGCACTCCAGTCTTGGAGCAGTGTACGGGAGGCACTCCAGTCTTGGAGCAGTGTACGGGAGGCACTCCAGTTTTGTAGCTGTGTACGGGAGGCACTACAGTCTTGGAGCAGTGTACGGGAGGCACTCCAGTCTTGGAGCAGTGTACGGGAGGCACTCCAGTATTGGAGCAGTGTATGGGAGGCACTCCAGTCTTGGAACAGTGTACGAGAGGCACTCCAGTCTTGGAGCAGTGTACGGGAGGCACTCCAGTCTTGAAACAGTGTATGGGAGGCACTCCAGTGTTATAGCTGTGTATGGGAGGCACTCCAGTGTTATAGCTGTGTATGGGAGGCACTCCAGTGTTATAGCTGTGTATAGGAGGCACTCCAGTGTTATAGCTGTGTATGGGAGGCACTCCAGTGTTATAGCTGTGTATGGGAGGCACTCCAGTGTTATAGCTGTGTATAGGAGGCACTCCAGTGTTATAGCTGTGTATGGGAGGCACTCCAGTGTTATAGCTGTGTATGATAGGCACTCCAGTGTTATAGCTGTGTATGGGAGGCACTCCAGTGTTATAGCTGTGTATGGGAGGCACTCCAGTGTTATAGCTGTGTATGGGAGGCACTCCAGTGTTATAGCTGTGTATGGGAGACACTCCAGTGTTATAGCTGTGTAAGGGAGGCACTCCAGTGTTATAGCTGTGTATGGGAGGCACTCCAGTGTTATAGCTGTGTACGGGAGGCACTCCAGTGTTATAGCTGTGTATGGGAGGCACTCCAGTGTTATAGCTGTGTACGGGAGGCACTCCAGTGTTATAGCTGTGTATGGGAGGCACTCCAGTCTGGGAGCAGTGTATGGGAGGCACTCCAGTTTTGTAGCTGTGTACGGGAGGCACTCCAGTCTTGGAGCAGTGTACGGGAGGCACTACAGTCTTGGAGCAGTGTACGGGAGGCACTCCAGTATTGGAGCAGTGTATGGGAGGCACTCCAGTCTTTGAACAGTGTACGAGAGGCACTCCAGTCTTGGAGCAGTGTACGAGAGGCACTCCAGTCTTGGAACAGTGTACGGGAGCCACTCCAGTGTTATAGCTGTGTATGGGAGGCACTCCAGTGTTATAGCTGTGTATGGGAGGCACTCCAGTGTTATAGGTGTGTATGGGAGGCACTCCAGTGTTATAGCTGTGTATGGGAGGCACTCCAGTGTTATAGCTGTGTATGGGAGGCACTCCAGTGTTATAGCTGTGTATGGGAGGCACTCCAGTGTTATAGCTGTGTATGGGAGGCACTCCAGTGTTATAGCTGTGTATGGGAGGCACTCCAGTGTTATAGCTGTGTATGGGAGGCACTCCAGTGTTATAGCTGTGTATGGGAGGCACTCCAGTCTGGGAGCAGTGTATGGGAGGCACTCCAGTTTTGTAGCTGTGTATGGGAGGCACTCCAGTCTTGGAGCAGTGTACGGGAGGCACTACAGTCTTGTAGCTGTGTAATGGATGCACTCCAGTCTTGGAGCAGTGTACGGGAGGCACTCCAGTCTTGGAGGAGTGTACGGGAGGCACTCCAGTCTAGGAGCAGTGTACGGGAGGCACTCAAGTCTTGGAGCAGTGTATGGGAGGCACTACAGTCTTGGAGAGGTGTATGGAAGGCACTCCAGTCTGGGAGCAGTGTATGGGAGGCACTCCAGTCTGGGAGCAGTGTATGGGAGGCACTCCAGTCTTGGAGCAGTGTATGGGAGGCACTCCAGTCTTGTAGCTGTGTACGGGAGGCACTCCAGTCTTGTAGCTGTGTACGGGAGGCACTCCAGTCTTGGAGCAGTGTACGGGAGGCACTCCAGTCTTGGAGCAGTGTACGGGAGGCACTCCAGTCTTGGAGCTGTGTACGGGAGGCACTCCAGTCTTGGAGCAGTGTACGGGAGGCACTCCAGTCTTGGAGCAGTGTAAGGGAGGCACTCCAGTCTTGGAACAGTGTACAAAGGGCACTCCAGTCTTGGAGCAGTGTAAGGGAGGCACTCCAGTCTTGGAACAGTGTACGGGAGGCACTCCAGTCTTGGAGCAGTGTATGGGAGTCACTCCAGTCTTGTAGCTGTGTAATGGATGCACCCCAGTCTTGGAGCAGTGTACGGGAGGCACTCCAGTCTTGGAGGAGTGTACGGGAGGCACTCCAGTCTAGGAGCAGTTTACGGGAGGCACTCCAGTCTTGGAGCAGTGTATGGGAGGCACTACAGTCTTGGAGAGGTGTATGGAAGCCACTCCAGTCTTGTAGCTGTGTATGGGAGCTACTCCAGTCTTGTAGCTGTGTATGGGAGACACTCCAGCCTTGTAGCTGTGTACGGGAGGCACACCAGCCTTGAAGCTGTGTACGGGAGGCGCTCCGGCCTTGGAACTGTGTATGGGAGGCACTCCAGTCTTGTAGCTGTATATGGGAGCTACTCCAGTTTTGTAGCTGTGTACGGGAAGCACTCCAGCCTTGTTGCTGTATACGGGAAGCACTCCAGCCTTGTTGCTGTGTTTGGGAGGCGCTCCAGCCTTGAAGCAGTGTGCGGGAGGCACTCCAGTCTTGGAACAGTGTATGGGAGGCACTCCAGCCTTGGAGCAGTGTATGGTAGGCGCTCAAGCCTTGTAGCAGTGTACGGGAGGCACTCAAGTCTTGTAGCTGTATATGGGAGGCACTCCAGTCTTGGGGCAGTGTATGGGAGGCGCTCTAGCCTTGGAGCAGTGTACGGGAGGCACTCCAGTCCTGGAGCAGTCTATGGGAGAAGCTCCAGCCTTGTAGATGTTTATGGGAGGCCCTCCAGTGTTATATGGATTGCCAATGACAATGCCTACTGTATGGAGACCTCTCTCTGTATTACTTGGTATATTAGTGATGTGGATTTCAGAACAGTATTACTTTCTACTGTAGTCATGCTGGTTTATTGTCAATAGAATTACCTATATGTTTATGTTCTGGTTAATACTTTGGCTGAAACATGCATTCAGTGTTATTCATGTTTTCTGTTTTGTCTTTTAGTGAATTGTGAGTAACTCCTCGCAGTCATCGGTATCAGATATGGGGTCCTGGAGTTTAGCTGTGGTCTTGACAGTTGCATGTAAGTATAGATGTTGCTCAGCAATTGTTTATGATTTGTTATCTGTGGTCTCACTTATACCCCTTTTACACCGCCGAAAAATCTGGGTCAGCGGCTGGTCAGACCCGGATCTTCGGCGGTGTAAATGGGGTCAAGCCGTGTCCATTTACAGGGGTCCTCTACCCAGGTCCTGACCTGGGTAGAACACGGTTAGGACCCGTGTAGAGGCCGGTGTAAATGGTCCCGCTGCGGGTTGAGGCACCCGCAGCGGGTCCGTGCATGGCATGCAGTGCTGGGGAAGCTGTCCCCAGCTGCTGCGGGGGGGAGAGGGGGGCGGGCGAGCTGTCAGGCTGCTGAGGGGGGAGACGGATGGGATGCTCGCTGCTGCTGTAACAACTCCCCCCTGCAGCCGTGGGGTCAGGAGTGGAGGCAGCGGGAATAAGCAGTGCATGTGGGCAGGGGACATCATCACCTGTAGCACCACATCATCAGCCCCCAGCGTGGGGTACAGCCTCCAGGCAGCGGGGTCCGGCAGTGCAGGCAGGCAGGGGGTCCATCCAGCGTATAGGAAGTCGCCGGCGGGGTCCCTCCAGTGTATGGGAAGTAACCCGCGAGCGTCCCTGCGGCGGCTGGGAACTGCCGCTACTAGCAACACAGACAGATATTCAGCAGGACCGGACTGTGGGGCAGTTTAGTCCAGATAAATGGGAGAAAACACAGGTACATAAACAAAGCAGATTGGCCCACCGGGAAACCAGCCGGCCGGCCGGCCCAAAAGTCATTAAAAAGGGGCCGGACGCGCTCCCTCCTGGGCTGCCTGGGCCGCGGGCAGCGGCCGCAGAGCACTTTGCCCACTTCCAAAATGGCCGCGGGAGGGCTGCTGCACAGCACCTCCCAGGCTCTCAGCTCTCCGCCTGGCCAGCACTGAAGAAGAAGCAGCAGCAGGTGAGCCCCCTCCCCCCTCCCCCCCCCCCCCCCCCCCCCCCCGGAGAGCATTATTGCATAAATGGCCGGGTGTAAGTACCAATATGAACTGTAAAGTGGTCTGTGTGCAAAACACCACAGGAATCAGTAGAGTGGCAGAAGTGTGTCTTTACAGTGATGCAACTTCCTCCCATCAACATCAAGCATATATCTACCCAAGGGGTAGCCTGGAGATCCACCAACAGGTCATGTTATTCTCTGGCCACCTGTGCATCTGTAGAATGTGTCGGTTAGGAATGAATGCAGCACAGGTTTAAAAATGTGACATTTAGTAATGGCTGTACCTGTGCACCAAGCTAGGTGGTCTGGGGAATGTGACAGTTAGTAATGGCTGTACCTGTACACCCGCTAGGTGGTCTGGGGAATGTGACAGTTAGTAATGGCTGTACCTGTACACCCGCTAGGTGGTCTGGGGAATGTGACAGTTAGTAATGACTGCACCTGTGCACCAGCTAGGTGGTCTGGGAAATGTGACAGTTAATAATGACTACACCTGTGCACTAGCTAGGTGACCTGGTAAATGTGACAGTTAGTAATGAGTACACCTGTACACCAGCTAGGGAGTCTGTTAATGTGACAGTTAGTGATGACTACACATGTGCACCAGCTAGGTGGTCTGGGCAATGTGACAGTTAATAATGACTACACCTGTGCACCAGCTAGGTGATCTGGAAAATGTAACAGTTAGTAATGACTACACCTGTGTACCAGGTAGGTGATCTGGGAAATGTAACAGTTAGTAATGACTACACCTGTGCACCAGCTAGGTGGTCTGGGAAATGACAGTTAATAACTACACCTGTGCACCAGCTAGGTGGTCTGGGAAAAGTGACAGTTAGTAATGACTACACCTGTGCACCAGCTAGGGGGTTGGGAAAATGTAGATTGGTAGATTTCAAGGGCCAGTCGGCCAGCTTTGATCTACACTAATGGTGATGGTTAAGAAAAGTACAGTGGGTGGAGCAATGCACATGCAAGAAATTGGGTGGATATTTTGTAGAATGTTCGCATGAGTATAAGGTAGCAGCACTTCTGGCCACCACATGTAATTTGTGCATTTGTCTTTCACAGGCTTCCAGTGGCAGGCTGATAGCGCTATTATTCCAAGTAAGTGAAACACATGATAGTGAGTTAATGGTACATATATATAATTACAGTAATTGATTTTTTTAGCAAAATTATTAAACATTTTACCCCCCAAACAAAAATATATATCCTAACCAACCTAAAATACGAAGTGTAATTGTAGGGCTCCACCGGGGGTGTCATTCTAATCGGGTGATATTTGGGAAGATAGAGAACAATATATTCTGGCACCTTTGCTTTCAATGTGTGGTTGCGATCATCCAGAAGATATCACTGGGAAGATGGCACCAGCCCTAAATATAGATATACTATGGGAACAGCAGAATCAGCTATTGCTATCACTGCCTGGGTCAGCAGATACTTGTCTGCGGTCCCGTTGCTCCTGCCCCATTGAAAATGACCCTCTCAAAATGGCTGCCGCCTCAGAGAAGACAGTTATTATGGACTAGGTGATTCATCGCGCCCTCCGGGCGCTCTTCGCACCATCGTAAGGGTGCAGGGGGTCTGTCAGCACCACCCCCCCCCCCCCAACGGAGCAGCGGTAATGCCTGCCGTCCCCCCTTCCCCCTCCTCCAGAGCAGCGGGTCTGCAGCCGGCCCCCCCTTCGCGCTGGAGCTGCGGGTATGCCCGCCCTCCCCCGGATGCTAAAGAAGGTGACAGACATTTTATTAGGGATATTTTGAATGGGGGCAGTGACTTTAGACCTGAGTTGGCGGCAGATGGAGATTGGAGGGAGGGAGTCATCCCCTGACGATAAGCAGATACCATGGCTGAGGGGAGGGGGAAACCCTAAAATTCATACTGGTGGGGGCGAGCGACGACTTGTGTTGTTTATGTTTGAACTGCAGAATAAAATTCATCTTTGCATTGCTAAGGCCAGAATTTAAACTCTGTATTTCTCAAATGATTTAACAATTGAATGTTGTAAAGGAATTTATGTTATTTTCTTTTATCTTATTAAACAGGCTATAATTGTCCCAAAAACAGTCACTCTGGAGAAGTTGGGGGCTGCCTTGTAACCTGTACAGAACTTTATGTTCCTGATAGGTTTTGTCCACTGTACGAAATACGTGGCTGTAAATGTGATGCCGGATTCATACCACAGACCTTTGCTTATAATGAATCTGTAGTTTGTATCAAACCGAAAGAGTGTAAAGCAAACTGTGGCGATAATATGCATTATGAACCCTGCGGATCACGCTGCCCCCCAACCTGTCAGAGACCAAAAGTACCCGCAGACTGTGGAAAGGAATGCTACCCGCAATGTGCATGTAATAAAGGGTACATTCGGAAAGGGAACACATGTGTAAAACCAGCTGACTGTTCATAGTTCTTCCATATCTCTCATTGACGTGGAGATGGATTACGCTATAGGGCCAGATGTACTAAGCTTCAAAAGTGATACAATGGAAAGTGATAAACTACCAGCCAATCAGCTCCTACCTGCCATGTTACAGGCTGGGTTGGAAAAATGACAGGTATGGGCTGATTGGCTGGTGTTTCTCACTCTCCATTTTATCACTTTTGGACATCATCTTCTAGGTCGACATTGACACAAGCAAAAAGTTGACATGTTAATGGTTAATGGACACAGGGAAATATAGACACAGGTTATTCATTTTTTTTTTTTTTAAACCGACTTGTTCTTACTTCAAGTAAGTGGGCAATGCAAGGGGGCATAGAGGGAGAATATACTAGTGTGCCCAAAGCGTAGGAAAGGGACGCCGTACACGAATACGGTGTCCATGTCAACAAATGTCAACATAAACAACCAAACTGTGAAAAACCTGTGTTGACCTTATCCTGTGTCATTTCCATGTTGATCTTTTGTCAGTGTCGACCTTTCTATGGGTCAGCCTGTTGCCTGTCGACCAATAGTAGTCAACCTATTGACTGTCAACTTAGACTGTCGACATACTGTAGTAATCCACAACCATTTTTATTAAAGTCCTTATGAATCATCAAAGATGAGATATATTTAAAAAAATGGCACATGCGTATTAGGTGTATATGTTACACATGACCATTTCTAAACACATAAACTAAAATATATGGAACTCAGAAATCTACACCTTAGCCGCTTTCCCCCTTCTGTCTCATACTTATTCCCATGTGTTCCTGGGCCTCTTCTGTCTGTCCCTTCATGTACAGTAACCATGGCTGAGAGTCAAGCCCAAGAAAGCTGCATCCTTTAATCTTGTTCCTTTTCACTTGCAAGAAATAATTGTGTATGCATGAAATATATTACATATACAGTGATTATATGCTATTGTATACTGCTTTCCAATACCTATAATGCTGTAATAATTGTTACTTTATTTTAAATGATTAAATAAACATAAATCATCCTTTGTTGTCTACTTCAGCCAAGTAAGGTAGAAAAGTGAGGAGTCTTCCTCAACTGATATAATAAATACTTCATAGATATAACTAACTTATTCTTATTCGTTATTGATATGGCTCCACAAGGGATTTGCGGTGCCCAAATACAGAGATATAAATTTACATTTCAATTTCTAAGGAGATATTTATCAACCTCAGAGAAGATAAAGATCTAACCAACCAACTTCCGCCGTGTAACATTGTTTCTTGTCCGTACGCGAACCTGGGCTGGCTGTTTTGTAAACCAGTCCCCTACCTCTACACCAAACACACACCAAATAACTTTCTTTTAATCTTATCAATTCATATTGACAGATTAACCAGGAAACTCGTGAGTAAGTTTAAAGGCACCTGTCGAAAGACGTGATGCCAGAACCCTGATGACCGCCATCAACAAACACATTGAACCGGGGACGACTATATACTCTGATTGCTGGCGTGCATATAACACCTAGCAGCTGGAGCAGGCAGGATATCACCATGCACGAGTGAACCACCGGTACAATTTTATTGATCCAGACACTGGGGTTCACACCTAAAATATTGAACGCCTTTGGGGATCGTGTAAGTGTCGCAACAAAAGGCAAAGGGGCACTGCGCGCCAGAATCTGGACTCCTACCTACAGCAGTTCATTTGGCAAAAGGCTGTTGGCACAGAAAACGCTTTCCATTGTATTCTTTACGCTGCTACCACAAGCTGACAAAGCAGACGACACAGATGCCGACACAACTGCATCCACTTCTGCTGCACTTTCTGTCAATGCAGAATCAGAAGAATAACTGTTTTATTTTTTTCTTTCTTCTTAATAATTTTGATGTTATTGTACTTTGTTAAATTGCTTTCTTCTTCTTATTAACTATAATCCTGTTACCAGTTAACACGTCGTCATTACTGTCTCAAATGTATGATATGGCAGGTGTGAATGTATTCCTGAAACACACCACTATCCATGCCAGCCTGAAGCATGGCGAGCGCAGCGAGCCCCACGAGGGGACGCGTTACGCGTCCTCCCGACTTGTTAATACCCCCACTATCCACGGTGGCGTGCAGTAGATTTTATAAAGTGTGGTGAGCGCAGCAAGCCACCGAGCCCCGAAGCATGGCGAGCGTAACGAGCCCCGCGAGGGGACGCGGATTACTTCACATGTATTCCGCTTCACTCGCCACGCTTTGGACTCGGTGGCTTGCTGCGCTCACTACTTTTTATAAAGTCAACTCCACGCCGACATGGATAGTGGGGGTATAAACAAATCAAGAGGACGCGTAACGAGTCCCCTTGCGGGCTCGCCACGCTTTGGGCTGTCGCTGATAGTGGGGGTTTGAAAAGGAGGCATTTGTCAGTATGTAACATGGAGCACTGGCAAATGCCTCCTTTATTGTGCATAAGACGCACTTGCATCAGCATACCCCCTTTGTGCAGTAGACAAACGTGCGACCGAACTCCCTAAGAGGTGTATCTTGTTAGACAGAAGGAGGCTAAGAAGGTAATTAGATGTGCAAAAGCACAGGCTGAAGAGAAAATGGCCCAGTCAGTGGGTAAAGGGGTGAAACTTTTTTTAGGTATATAAGTGAAAGGAGAGAAAAAAAAAGTGGAATAATTAGACTGAAGACAGAGAGTGGAAGTTTTCTTGAGGGGGACAATGTAATAGCAGATAATATTAATAATTATTTCTGCTCAGTATTCACTGCTGAAAGAGAGGGGAAGGGGCCACAGTTAAGTTGCAAGTATAGTCAGAAAACTGAGGGAGAGACAAGTACATTTACAGAGGAGAAAGTCCTCACAGAACTCTCAAAACTGAAAGTGGATAAATCAATGGGGCCAGATGGGATACATCCAAGGATACTAAAAGAGCTTAAAGGGGAGCTGGTAAAACCAATAACAGAATTATTCAACCAGTCACTAGCTCCTGGAGTAATCCCAGAGGACTGGAAAACAGCGAATGTAGTCCCACTGCACAAAAGTGGAAGCAAGGAAGAGGTAAGCAACTATCGACCAGTGAGCCTTACATCAGTAGTAGGGAAATTGATGGAAACACTCTTAAAACAAAGAGTTGTAGAATATCTCAAAACCAGCAATTCACAGGATCCAAAACAGCATGGGTTTACTGGCGGAAGATCATGTCAAACAAATCTTATTGACTTTTTTGACTGGGTGACTAAAGTAATAGATCAAGGTGGGGCTGTAGATGTAGCTTATCTAGACTTTAGTAAAGCTTTTGACACTGTCCCACATCGCAGACTGTTAAATAAACTTGAATGCTTGGGATTGGATTCTAAGATAGTTGAATGGATAAGAGCGTGGTTGTAGGACAGAAAACAGAGAGTTGTATTAAACGGAGTACAGTCAAAGGAGGTAGAGGTTACAAGTGGAGTACCCCAGGGATCTGTACTTGGACCGGTGCTTTTTAATATCTTTATTGGTGATATTGCAAATGGAATTGAGGGTAACATGTGCCTTTTTGCAGATGACACAAAGGTATGCAACTTGGTAGACACACCAGGAGGGGTAAAACAAATGATTGAGGATCTAGGTAGATTAGAGAAATGGTCAAGAGAATGGCAACTACAGTTTAATGCCAAAAAATGCAAAATCATGCACTTGGGTCTCATAAATCCAAAGACTCAATATAGTATAAATGGCACTATAATGGAAACTACTGAGGAAGAGAGGGATCTAGGTGTCACTATTTCAGGGGACTTAAAAGCAGGTAGGCAATGTAACAAAGCAATGAAGAAGGCAAGTCAGATGCTTGGTTGCATAGGGAGAGGTATCAGCAGTAGAAAGAAAGAAGTAATAATGCCACTGTATAGGTCATTAGTACGACCTCACCTAGAGTATTGTGTTCAGTTCTGGAGGCCATATCTCCAGAAGGATATAAATACATTAGAAACAAAAGAAGAGCAACTAAAATGGTGCATGGCCTACATCACAAAACGTACCAGGAAAGACTAAAAGATCTTAATATATATACTTTAGAGCAGAGAAGGGAAAGGGGGGACATGATAGAAACTTTCAAATATATCAAGGGTTTTAACAAGGTACAGGTGGGAGACATTCTTCACAGGAAGAGGAGCAACAGAACACGAGGACATGCACTGAAACTAGAGGGAGGAAGATTCAGGGGAAATGTGAGGAAGAATTTTTTCACAGAAAGAGTAGTAGATAAGTGGAATAGCCTACCATCAGAGGTGGTAGACGCAAATACAGTAGTACAATTTAAACATGCTTGGGATAAGCATATTGATATCCTTACAAAAAAATAAGGATCAAATATGGTTTAAGGTAACATGTTTAAAAAAAGGGGCAGACTAGATGGGCCAAGTGGTTCTTATCTGCCGTCAAATTCTATGTTTCTATGTAACCCCGTCTCACTGAAGCGGACACAGGCTGGGTTGCCATACCCTGCTGCAATAATTACTGAGATGCAGGAGCATCTGAGATGCAATTGCGTCTCAGACAGCTGGAGCACCTCTCTGCAGGCGCCCGCATGATCCCCTCTCCGCCGGCATCTGCCGGCGTCCGCCAGCGCAGGATATCTGGCGGGTACCGGTGCTGTGTGAGAGGTGCTCATTAGTCTTGCCATGGATGCCGGGGACAGAGCCGGGCTGCCGCGGAGTCCCTACGCTAACTACGCTAGGCAGCCTTTGGGCTGCCGTGGAGTCACTATGCTAACTATGCTAGGCAGCCATTGGGCTACACTGACAGCGTAGCTTAGGCTACGCTGAAAACGTAGTATAGCCGGACTCACACGCACGCGCGTCCCAGTTTCAGGACGGCGCCGCTTCGGGTCCCTGCCCGTCTCCACTTCGGGTCCCTGCCCGTCTCCACTTCAGGGAGATGGGCAGGAATAGGGGAGATGGCGGGGCCGCGGGCACCGGCGGAGGTGGCGGGGGAGGCGGCGGGGACCTGTAGCCAGCTCCGTAGCAACGGAGCGCGTGCACCCCTGGCGAGAGACGGCTGCTAGCGGGGGCTAGCGATACTATCGCCAGCCCCTGCAAAAATGAGGCCGGCTCCATCTGTACTTTGCAAACACTCAGAAGAATCTCAGTGGCCTCCATGGAAAACAAGAATACTGTAAACTGAGCAGCCACGCAATCCTCTTTCAACAGTTTTACCTGATATATTCATGGCACAAATGACACCATGATCTTGAGATGCACCTTACCCAACATATGCAAGTCAAGATGAATTTGAATATGTATACATTTTCAATGATATACATGGAACAGTGCCCCAACATACTTATCATGCTACTGTGTGACCAGTAAGGCCATAGACATGTGTGAGTTCTATGCAGGGGCAGATTTAGGGGTCACATACCTCCCAACTTGTATGCAGGGGGAGGAGGAACACTCAGAAGTGCGGCAAAAAAATTAGGGGCGTGGGCTAATAAACAGGCGTGGCCTATAATCGCGCCCCCGTTTTCGACACTGTGGAGGGTAGGGATGGCCATCGTTGCCATTGCCATCAATGGCACTCCTGCAACTGCCCATCGATAGTGCTAAACTATGAAATGGATGACCATCGATATTTTTACATATCGATGGTCATCCATTGTGTTTAATTGATTGGCCTGTGGGCCAATCAAAACACGGGGCGGGGCTTCACGGGTGTTGGGGGCGGAGCTATGATCCGTGTCCCGACACTTTGGGAAAAAAACGCAAAACATCGTTTTGCTGTTCCATCGATGTAGGGAAACCATCTGGTTCTCCTCCATCGATGGTGAAGTATTCGACATCGGCCATGAACCATCGATGATTTCAAATCATCGATGGTCATCCCTAGTGGAGGTCATGCCGTCCCATGGAGGAACCTAGCTGGGAGCCAGTAGCCGGGACACCGTGGTCTGGATGCAACTAAACATGGCAGCTGAATGCAAGGTTGGCAAGGTAGAACTCATCTCCATTAACCCACTGAATGTTTATTCATACTAACTACCAATTACATATATTAACTATCTACCCACAAAGTACTATATAACCAGCTGCGAGAGAGCTAAAAGGACTTTCTAAGCATTTATTCATAATTATCTTCTTATAAATGGAATTACAGTTGTCAGGGCAGGCGACAGGGGGGGTCAAAGGGGACACTCGTACTGGGCCCCGACCAGCTGAGGGGCTCGAAGGCTTTTAGGGACTCAGGGTCTGTAAGCATGGCTGCCAAATCACCTGTCTGGCTACCCGTACTAATGAGTTTTGTGATATCAGGCAACACACCAAACCACACAACGCACAATGCTGTGCCCTCCCATCTGCCCTTCCCTAATATATTGCATTGTTAATATTCATTGTCTGTTTATTTCTAATAATAATAATAATAATAATAATAATAAAAACATTCAATATGTAATGTAATAACAATCTGCGTTCAATGTTGGGGGGCCCCCAGAGATTTCAGTGTTCCGGGCCCCAAGATCAAACGTATACAAGGAGAACTAATAACAGTTGTGCTGCTTGCCTTACTAACCAAATCATTATTAATCATTATTGGAAAGTGACCATGTGTAATTCTATGTATTACATAAATTTGATATAATATATACAGTTACTGGCTGGTGAATTGTTTAATTATTGTATTATCCTTTTTGATTTAATAGTAAAATATAACCCCAGCCCCTCTGCCTGCAAGAATAGATGCTATGGCCACGGTAGTGAAGCGGGAACTTCCCTAAATAATGGGACATTCCCACGATAAGCGGGAAACTTGGGAGGTGCGGGGTCAGGTTGCCAATAGTCTAAATAAATGTATTATTTTCATTATTTACTTGTAAGCATCAATTTAGTGAATGTTAGTACACTATAACATAATAATAAAACAAGCTACAGTAGGTAATATTTACTGATTAGGACAGCTTGCATTTCACTGAATATGCCATACAGTTCAATACAGTGTTAATATAGAAGTATACATCTCTTATATATTTGGCTACATCTGTCACTCAAAGTGTGCCTGAAGCTGTAACGCTGGGTGGAGCCTCTGACTCACATGACTGACTCACACGACAGAGAACCAGCCCAGTGAGCCCACAGTGCCAGACACCCTTTGCCTCTCCATGTTACACAGCAAAGACACAGCTACTCACCAGACACACCAGGTGAGCGCCCCACACCTCCATACCTCCATACCTCCCAACATGACCCTCTCCAGGAGGGACAGAATGCTCTGTTTGTGGACTTCCATCTTAATTTATGATTGTCATCAGGGGCGGATCCAGGATAAAATGACAGGGGGGGCACCATGATAAAAGAGGGTTTAGGTGGGGGAGGGGCGGTGTTAGTGGTGCCAGTGTACATGCTAAGAGAGCGGCAGAGAAAGGGTGGGAATGGGATTAAAAATAGGCCCTGGCATTTAAAGTACGCAGGCCCACCATGGCGACAATAGTGAAGGATGTAGTTGTATGCGCGCCGAAGGCGCGCTCCGGAAAATGGGGTGTGGCCACTCAACAGAGGTGTGTCCTTGAGTGTAGTGTACAACACCATATACAACTTCTACACATTATGCAACAAAATACTAGACCCCATTATACTTGCCCCTTACACATGATGCCAAATGGAATGAGCCAAAATTCACATAATGCCACACGGATTGAGCCAAAATTCACATAATGCCACACGGATTGAGCCAAAATTCAAATAATGCCACATGGATTGTGTCAAAATTCACATCAAGCCACACGGATTGAGCCAAAATTCACATAATGCCACACGGATTGAGCCAAAATTTACATAATAACACACGGATTGATCCAAAATTCACATAATGCCAAATGGATTGAGCCAAAATTTACATAATAACACACGGATTGAGCCAAAATTCACATAATGCCACATGGATTGATCCAAAATTCACATAATGCCAAATGGATTGAGCCAAAATAAACATAATGCCATATGGATTGTGTCAAAATTCACATAATGCCACACGGATTGAGCCAAAATTCACATAATGCCACACAGATTAAGCCAAAATTCACAATACGTTTCATAAACAGGGACATTGTCTGCCAAAGGGGCGCATTAAACATTTACACCATAATGTCCATTACACGTTAAGTTACACGCCATTATGTCCATTATGTATTATGTCAAACACCATAATGCCTATTAAAAATTATGCTACATAAGTGCTGCTTATCTACATGCTCATTGCCAATAGTTCCATGCTCATTGCCAGAGGTTCCATGCTCATTGCCATGTGGGATTACATGCTCATTGCCAAGGGAAATACATGCTCGCGGTAAATGGGGGACAGCTGCCAGGCAGAATTGATAGCCACTGACAGTGGCAGAGCCTGGCTGTATTCAGAACACTGCAGGTCCCGGCTATTTGAAATAATACCCCTTTCACACCAGAAAATGCATTCCCAGGTTGGCTCCTTTTACACCAGCCTAGTCCCTGCATTTTCTGGTGTGAGGGGGAGAGAAAACCACCCCTCCCCCCCTTTAACAGTTATCTAATTTAACCGGCTATATCTTCGGAACCAACTGACCCATTTGCATGAGACAAGTATCATAGTGAAGAACTTTTGCGTAAGCTTTGAATGATTTTGGTCCAGTGAAACTGGAACGTTTGGTTCCAGAGTAATCTGCCCTCGAAGAACATGAACAGCCATGAAATTACATTTCAAAAATAAAAAAAATTAGTTTACACGTAATATCTCTGGAACCAATTGACCGATATGGACCACCCTGGTATCATATTGAAGGCCCAGCGATTTGGAATTGAAGCTTCTGTGATGCCAGGGGGGGAACTGGCAGCCGTCGGAACCAGATGGGGGTCGGAATTGACGGGTCCCATATTATCCTATGGGGAAAAAACGTTACAGCTTTGCCAGGCGATATCTCCGGTTCCCGGGGGGCTAGAGACACGGGGCTGGGCTCGTTGGAAAGCCCTGGTCCTCAGCTATAAAATTAAATGACAGGGGGGCACATGTCCGGCTGCCCCCCCCCCTGAATCCGCCACTGATTGTCATCACCTGTTTTAAACAGGGTAATTGATAAGAAAGGTGTTTAAGCACAGGTGATGGTAATCCATAAATTAAGAAGAAAGTCCAGAAACAAAGCAATGTGTCCCCCCCCCCCCCCCCACACATTCACGGCAACCCCACGATTAAATGGCACATGCAAAACACTGACATGGCTATGGTCGACAATGAAAAAGGTTGACATGAGTTTTTGAAGATTTATTTTTCACTTTTTCAATGTTTTCATATTCATTCTCATGTGTCGACATGGACACCAATGAAGTGCCACACTTATGTCAACATTTACATGTGTTGATTTTTTCTTGTGGCGATTCGCGGCACCCCCCGGCGACCTACCTCCCGCGATTCACAGCACACCCCCCCAATTCGCGGCGACTCCTGCGATTTGCGGCCCCACCCCGTGACACACCCCCTCCTGCAATTCATGGCACCCCACAACCCCCCCCTCCCACGATTTGTGCCAACCCCCCAGGCCCCCCCTTCCTCGCGGTACCCCCCAGCCCCGCGACCCCCCCTACCACGATTCCCCCCTGTCATTGCGGCAACCCCCCGCACCTGCGACCCACCCTCCCACGATTCACTGCAACCCCCCGCGTCCCCCCCTCCCACGATTCACGGCACCCACACCCCCCCCCCCCCCCCGGGACCAGCCCCCTTCCGCAATTCACGGCATCCGCCCACGACCCCTCCTTCCGTGATTCGCGGACACACCTCACCTCCTCCCCCCCCACCCCCGCTCGCGATTCACGGCAACCCCAGGATTAAATGGCACATGCAAAACACTGACACGGCTATGGTCGACAATGAAAAAGGTTGACATGAGTTTTTGAAGATTTATTTTTCTTTTTTGAATGTTTTCATGTTCATTCTCATGTGTCGACATGGACACCAATGAAGTGCCACACTTATGTCAACATTTACATGTGTTGACCTTTCTGTGTTGATTTTTTCTTGTAGCAATTTTTTTACAGTGACAACTACGTGCACGTCAACCTACACATCATCAACCAATTCTTTGTATAATATATTACACCTGTTATGTTTTACTGTAGGTGTTTTAAGTCAGATCTTTTACTGCTACTATTACTGTTTATGTAAATGCATTCTGAATGACAGCAACATCCTACCATCCTTCTACAAGAATATATAACCAACTAGGTGATTTATCGCGCCCCGTGCCCCCCCCTCCCGCAATTCACGGACCTCCCGCGCACACCCCCCCCCACGATTCACGCCCCCTCCCACGATTCACGTCACCCCCCGCACACACCCCCCTCCCGCAATTCGCAACCACCCCCTCCCGCAATTCACGCCCCCTCCTACGCTTTGCGGACCCCCGCTCTCTCCCGCGATCCGCGGACACCTGCGCCCCCTCCCTCCCTTGATTCACGGCACTCCCCACGCCCCTCCCACAATTCACGGCACCCCTAAGCCCCTCTTTAGTCCCCCGTATACTCACACACCCCTATTACTACCCAGCTTCCTGCTCTCCTGAACCGTAACTTCCACCACTGGGGAGTTGCTGACGCTGTTTTGCCCACATGCCCCTATCATGCCTCATAGCCCAGCCTCCTGCTCTCATGTACCCTAACTCCCACCCAGTAGGAGGAGACACTGACTCAGGGCCACCATCCTGTACTCCTGTACTGCCACACTGGACCATCACCCACTGGCAGAAGCTGCACAGTATCTCCCACCCTCCTCTTTAGTCCCCCTTATGTCCACACACCCCTATCACTACTCAGCCTCCTGTTTTCCTGTGTCGTGACCTCCACTAGTGGGGAGCCGCTGACTCAAAAACACCCTACTATTGCACACACACACCTAAACAACATGCACACACAGCCCCCCCCCTCACACCCACAAATGTCACTGTACCATCCACACTATCAATGTACATCTTACTCTGTAACCGCTTTTTAATTAAACAAAACAATACACACCCCCTTCCACATCATATGCTCTCTATTTACCACATTTCACCTATAACTCAAGTTGCAATACAGGGCATCTTTCATACAATTCTAACCATCTTTCTCATATACAAATGTTCACAAATTAAGGGGGTGCAGCCCCTTACGACGGTGTGAAGAGCGCCCGTAGGGCGCGATGAATCACCTTGTATTCAATATAAACGTTAATATAATATCAGTAATGCAGTTCCTGGTCAATGTGATACTGACAGTCATAAAACAAGTGTCCAAGTGCAACCCCCCATCGGGTCTGTACATGCATAATTTCGCCCATACTTGCGCAGACCCAAAGCATTGGTCCCTGGAGAGAATACGCTGGGGACCGATCAATGCTGAATCAGTCCCCCTGGCTGTAAGAGGGTAACAGGACAGGTTACTGGATGATAGCAGGAAGAACATAGAACTGGTGCTTTCAGAATTAATTATGCAACCAGGGAGGGTGTGAATAGTACATGATGTTTTTTTATAGATATGTACACACGGGTTCAGTATGATTTACCTACAATCAAAATCCCAACGGTCAAAATAACACCTACCATTGGACAATGGTTAAATTGCTGATATGATCAAAATGACCAAAAATTTGGGGTGTCTATGTCAACCTATGTTGACATAGACACTTTGTAAGTGTGACGCTGCGCTAGTAATGCTTCACCATGGACTATTTATTATATTCCCCCCAACATCCACTGGGACGGTAAAGCATGAACAAGACAGTTTCAAAGAAAAATTCATGAAAAAGTATGCCAACTTTTTAACCTGTCAACATTTTCAATGTCGATGCCTTGACCATGTCGGCATTTTGTGGAGCCAATTCCCTTATTAACTTGTATGCTCACTAATGAGCAGTATCCTCACAACGATTTATTTTGATCTCAATTTATTTTGCTTATCTTACATGTCCTGGGTCTCTGTATCCCATGTCCAGCACTGAATAACACTATTTGGGACACTAGATAATTAGATGCTTACACAACATGCTAAGAATAAATAATTGCACAACTTGTAAAACATTTTTCTCGCCTTTAAATGGAAGTAGGCCAATCTATAATGATTACAGCTGGCGAGTACTCCCTATACCTGGCTCTTATAAATGTCACACCTGTAAAGCCGTCCATAAGACAACTCATTAGAGGCCTATCCAGTGTCCATATTGTTTGTAACAGGTGAAGTTTAACTTTTCTTTTCAATTTTGAATATATTTGTTCTGTTAAGATCCTCTCATAATCATGTTCTCATAGAAGAAGGGAAACCCAGAGATTCATAACATAACATTCTGGGGATTACGAATCTGCACCCTCTACTTTGAGGTACAGGGCATTAACTAATACAGAGGCACGCCAGTCTTGTAGCTGTGTATGGGAGGCACTCCAGTCTTGTATATGTGTATAGGAGGCACTCCAGTCTTGTATCTGTGTATGGGAGGCACTCCAGTCTTGTAGCTGTGTATGGGAGGCACTCCAGTCTTGTAGCTGTGTACGTGAGGCACTCCAGTCTTGTATCTGTGTATGGGAGGTACTCCAGTCTTGTATCTGTGTACGGGAGGTACTCCAGTCTTGTAGCTGTGTACGGGAGGCACTCCAGTCTTGTATCTGTGTATGGGAGGCACTCCAGTCTTGTATCTGTGTACAGGAGGTACTCCAGTCTTGTAGCTGTGTACGGGAGACACTCCAGTCTTGTAGCTGTGTACGGGAGACACTCCAGTCTTGTAGCTGTGTACGGTAGGCACTCCAGTCTTGTAGCTGTGTATGGGAGGCACTCCAGTCTTGTAGCTGTGTACGGGAGGCACTCCAGTCTTGTAGCTGTGTACGGGAGGCACTCCAGTCTTGTAGCTGTGTATGAGAGGCACTCCAGTCTTGTATCTGTGTACGGGAGGCACTCCAGTCTTGTAGCTGTGTATGGGATGCACTCCGGTCTTGTAGCTGTGTACGGGAGGCACTCCAGTCTTGTAGCTGTGTATGGGAGGCACTCCAGTCTTGTAGCTGTGTACGGGAGGCACTCCAGTCTTGTAGCTGTGTATGGGAGGTACTCCGGTCTTGTAGCTGTGTACGGGAGGCACTCCAGTCTTGTAGCTGTGTATGGGAGGCACTCCAGTCTTGTATCTGTGTACGGGAGGCACTACAGTCTTGTAGCTGTGTATGAGAGGCACTCCAGTCTTGTATCTGTGTACGGGAGGCACTCCAGTCTTGTAGCTGTGTACGGGAGGTACTTCAGTCTTGTATCTGTGTACGGGAGGCACTCCAGTCTTGTAGCTGTGTACGGGAGGTACTTCAGTCTTGTATCTGTGTACGGGAGGCACTCTAGTCTTGTAGCTGTGTATGGGAGGCACGCCAGTCTTGTATCTGTGTACGGGAGGTACTCCAGTCTTGTAGCTGTGTACGGGAGACACTCCAGTCTTGTAGCTGTGTACGGGAGGCACTCCAGTCTTGTAGCTGTGTACGGGAGGCACTTCAGTCTTGTAGCTGTGTACGGGAGGCACTCCAGTCTTGTAGCTGTGTACGGGAGACACTCCAGTCTTGTAGCTGTGTACGGGAGGCACTTCAGTCTTGTATCTGTGTACGGGAGGCACTCCAGTCTTGTAGCTGTGTATGAGAGGCACTCCAGTCTTGTATCTGTGTACGGGAGGTACTCCAGTCTTGTAGCTGTGTACGGGAGACACTCCAGTCTTGTAGCTGTGTACGGGAGACACTCCAGTCTTGTAGCTGTGTACGGGAGACACTCCAGTCTTGTAGCTGTGTACGGGAGGCACTCCAGTCTTGTAGCTGTGTACGGGAGGCACTCCAGTCTTGTAGCTGTGTACGGGAGGCACTCCAGTCTTGTAGCTGTGTACGGGAGACACTCCAGTCTTGTAGCTGTGTACGGTAGGCACTCCAGTCTTGTAGCTGTGTATGGGAGGCACTCCAGTCTTGTAGCTGTGTACGGGAGGCACTCCAGTCTTGTAGCTGTGTATGGGAGGCACTCCAGTCTTGTAGCTGTGTACGGGAGGCACTCCAGTCTTGTAGCTGTGTACGGGAGGCACTCCAGTCTTGTAGCTGTGTATGAGAGGCACTCCAGTCTTGTATCTGTGTACGGGAGGCACTCCAGTCTTGTAGCTGTGTATGGGATGCACTCCGGTCTTGTAGCTGTGTACGGGAGGCACTCCAGTCTTGTAGCTGTGTATGGGAGGCACTCCAGTCTTGTAGCTGTGTACGGGAGGCACTCCAGTCTTGTAGCTGTGTATGGGAGGTACTCCGGTCTTGTAGCTGTGTACGGGAGGCACTCCAGTCTTGTAGCTGTGTATGGGAGGCACTCCAGTCTTGTATCTGTGTACGGGAGGCACTCCAGTCTTGTAGCTGTGTATGAGAGGCACTCCAGTCTTGTATCTGTGTACGGGAGGCACTCCAGTCTTGTAGCTGTGTACGGGAGGTACTTCAGTCTTGTATCTGTGTACGGGAGGCACTCCAGTCTTGTAGCTGTGTACGGGAGGTACTTCAGTCTTGTATCTGTGTACGGGAGGCACTCTAGTCTTGTAGCTGTGTATGGGAGGCACGCCAGTCTTGTATCTGTGTACGGGAGGTACTCCAGTCTTGTAGCTGTGTACGGGAGACACTCCAGTCTTGTAGCTGTGTACGGGAGGCACTCCAGTCTTGTAGCTGTGTACGGGAGGCACTTCAGTCTTGTAGCTGTGTACGGGAGGCACTCCAGTCTTGTAGCTGTGTACGGGAGACACTCCAGTCTTGTAGCTGTGTACGGGAGGCACTTCAGTCTTGTATCTGTGTACGGGAGGCACTCCAGTCTTGTAGCTGTGTATGAGAGGCACTCCAGTCTTGTATCTGTGTACGGGAGGTACTCCAGTCTTGTAGCTGTGTACGGGAGACACTCCAGTCTTGTAGCTGTGTACGGGAGGCACTCCGGTCTTGTAGCTGTGTACGGGAGGCACTCCAGTCTTGTAGCTGTGTACGGGAGGCACTCCAGTCTTATAGCTGTGTACGGGAGGCACTCCAGTCTTGTAGCTGTGTACGGGAGGCACTCCAGTCTTGTAGCTGTGTACGGGAGGTACTCTAGTCTTGTAGCTGTGTATGGGAGGCACTCCAGTCTTGTAGCTGTGTACGGAAGGTACTCTAGTCTTGTAGCTGTGTATGGGAGGCACTCCAGTCCTGTAGCTGTGTATGGGAGGCACTCCAGTCTTGTAGATGTTTAAGGGAGGCACTCCAGTCTTGTAGCTGTTTAAGGGAGGCACTCCAGTCTTGTAGCTGTGTATGGGAGGCACTCCAGTCTTGTAGCTGTGTACGGGAGGCACTCCAGTCTTGTAGCTGTTAAAAGGAGGTACTCTAGTCTTGTAGCTGTGTATGGGAGACACTCCAGTCTTGTAGCTGTGTACGGGGGGCACTCCAGTCATGTAGCTGTGTATGGGAGGCACTCCAGTGTTATAGCTGTGTATGGGAGGCACTCTAGTCTTGTATCTGTGTATGAGAGGCACTCCCATCTTGTAGCTGTATACGGGAGGCACTCCAGTCTTGTAGCTGTGCACAGGAGGCACTCTAGTCTTGTTGCTGTGTATGGGATGCAGTCCAGTCTTGTAGCTGTGTGTGGGAGGCACTCCAGTCTTGTAGCTGTGTACGGGAGGTACTCCAGTCTTGTAGCTGTGTGTGGGAGGCACTCCAGTCTTGTAGCTGTGTACGGGAGGCACTCCAGTATTGTAGTTGTGTACAGAAGACACTCCAGTCTTGTAGCTGTTTTTGGATGCACTCCAGTCTTGTAGCTGTGTAGAATTTTGGAAAAATGGGTATCTCAAATGAACATGGGCGCTAAAAACTTGAAAAATAAAGAGAGGCTAATACTCCCCTGGTCAGATGTTCTGATGTCTCTCCTTACTTCACTTCGTGCCAGTACATGAAATGACAAGAGAGAGAGAAAGAGCAACTGCCCTCGTGTAATACTGCTTGGTTGCAAATTGGTTAATCTGTATTTGTAATCCAAAAAGAATTAATGATCTAATTTTCAGGGATTGCCCCCTTTAAAAACCACTCACAGTGTAGAGGTTATATAAAAGCATATATCACATCACATGAAGTATATATAGATTGTTACGGGGTTGGTTACCCCTACTCCTAAGTACTCACTCAGGAACAGATTAGAAGTGCATGTCAGGTGGGTCTTTACTCCTTAGTCTCCTCCTCCCATTTTACCAGTATAGATATCTCTGGCAACTGACAGTGCTAATTTCCACAAGGTGCTTGTATATAACAAAGACCTTTTTATTCAACAAGATTTATAAAAACATATAAAATAAAATTCCACTTTAGAGCCGCCTCACTGTATGGGACATGTTGGGCCTGGAAATGATGATGTATTCTATGTGACCAGAAAAAGGGGCCCCAATACTCTGATCACATTCAAAAACAGGCTTCTTCATCCCACCAGTTCGCTGGTCTCTAGGGGTAGTATGCAGAGAGAGACTCCACCAACGCGTTTCGATCCTTCCCTGGATCTTTTTCAAGGTGTGTCTCCTCTCTCTGCAGGTTCGATTTAAATACCTTTACTGATTACCAATTATTGGGGGTGGGACCCATCATTACCATAAAAAAAGGGGGGAGGGATTAAAATTTATTATATAATATATATTATAAAATAAAAATAGAAAGAAAGAGGGTGACATTCTATGGATTAAGATAATCTGATTTTGGCGATTTATTTCGCCAAAACGACCGAAATTGCATTTTTTCCATTTTCGCATATTTAATGAGGTGCGAAAATGTGAAAAAAGTGTGATTTTGGCCAACAAGTTGGACACACTGGAAATGCGATTGCTGCTTTTCGCAGCACATCGCATCCAGATGTTTTCACATGAAAAAGTATACAAATCGCATATTTAATGGTATGCGATTTGTATAAACTGTTTCTATAATTTGCCCAAAAATCAGACCAGGTTCTGATGGGCAAATTAGCCAGAACCCTGCACAGATCGCAATGATCTGTGCAGGGTTCTGGTGTAAAAAAAAGTTTAAACAGTTAAAATAAAAAAAAAACGAGCGCGGGGTCCCCCGCCAGAGCATAACCAGCCCCGGGCTCATTGAGCCGGTGCTGGTGACATAAAATCAGGGTCCCCGACAAATAGGGGTCCCCTTGATTTAATGAAACCAGCACCAGGCTCAAGGTCCTTCGCTGGTTCCCGAAATACGGGGGACAAAATGACTAGGGGTCCCCCGTATTTTAAGAACCAGCACCAGACCCAACCAGCCAGCAGGGTAATGCCACAGCCGGGGGACACTTATTATATAAGGTCCCGCAGCCAAAGCATTATCCCCCTGGCTGGTCAGCATGGGCAGGGGTCCTGGGGAAGTGGGGACGCCCCCAATGAAGGGGTCCCCCCCCCTCCAGGACTTACCAGCCCATGCTGAAAGTCCGGGGCTGTCCCCGATGCCCCTGGGCGGGTGTGTAAAAAAATAGAATAAAAACTATTGTTTTCTACTGTAGAACTATGAGTCCCAGCAAGCCTACCCCGCATGCTGGGACTTGGAGAACCACAAGTCCCAGCATGCGGGGCATTAAAGGGCCCGCTGGCACTTGTAGTTCTACAGTACAAAAAATAGTAAAATAAAACACACTGACACCCTGAAAAATAAAAGTTTAATACACACATAACACACACATACTGATATTTACCTACCTTGAGCCCGTAGGTCGGTCCCTGGATCCGAGAAAGTCGGCTCCTGATTGGCCGCTAGGCGGCCAATAGAATCATTCGGAGGAAAGGCGCGGAAGATGAACATCTCTGCGCCTCTCCAGTCCGTGAGCGGGTACCAGCTGGGAGCAGCGCATCTGCCGGAGAGGATGCCGAGGTCGTCGCCGGGGACCAGGTGAGTAGGATTTCCTTCCTTAGGAACCCCTTTTGGACAACTTCGGATCCTGGACCCCGGAGACATCAGCCCTGGAGCCCAGGACCCCGGACCAGCCCCGGAACCAGGACCAAGGCCCCGGAACCGGACTCTTCTGTCCAGGAGCCCCGGACCCCGGACCCAGGATCCAGGGACCGACCTACGGGCTCAAGGTAGGTAAATATCAGTGTGTGTGTTATGTGTGTATTAAACTTTTATTTTTCAGGGTGTCAGTGTGTTTTATTTTACTATTTTTTGTACTGTAGAACTACAAGTGCCAGCGGGCCATTTAATGCCCCGCATGCTGGGACTTGTGGTTCTCCAAGTCCCAGCATGCGTGGTAGGCTTGCTGGGACTCATAGTTCTACAGTAGAAAACAATAGTTTTTATTCAATTTTTTACACTTTGCATCAGCCCGATGCCCACCGCCCAGGGGCATCGGGGACAGCATTGGCTGGTTTCAGCATGGGCTGGTAAGTCCTGGAGGGGGGGGACCCCTTCATTGGGGGGGTCCCCACTTCCCCAGGACCCCTGCCCATGCTGACCAGCCAGGGGGATAATGCTTTGGCCGCGGGACCTTATATAATAAGTGTCCCCCGGCTGTGGCATTACCCTGCTGGCTGGTTGGGTCTGGTGCTGGTTCTTAAAATACGGGGGACCCCTAGTCATTTTGTCCCCCGTATTTCGGGAACCAGCGCCGGACCTTGAGCCTGGTGCTGGTTTCATTAAATCAAGGGGACCCTATTTGTCGGGGACCCTGATTTTATGTCACCAGCACCGGCTCAATGAGCCCGGGGCTGGTTATGCTCTGGCGGGGGACCCCGCGCTGGTTTTTTTTTTATTTAAAATGTGAAATCCTGCAAACATGCGAATTTTCAGACATGAAAATCGCACATTTTCTGGACTAAAGAAATCGCACCAACTCGCACCTATTCGCACTATTTGGCCCGTTTTTCGCATCTCATTAAATATGCGAAAAACGGGCCAATCTTGCGATTTTCAAAAGTGCGATGTGGTGCGGTATTAAAACATGCGCATTTATCTCAATCCATAGAATGTCACCCGGAGTGTTTTCCACGTGACAAGATTTTCGCTTGTAAGACTAAAATATACAAATGACAAGCAAAAGATAGATTCCATTGGATATATAAAATTAGCCGGAATAAAAACATTAATATTAAAAGAAAATGTATTCAAAATAAATGGGCTAAAAATTGTATTACAAATTTAATTATAAAAAGGGTAGTGTAGAATTACCTATATATTTATGTTCTGGTTAATACTTTGGCTGAAACATGCATTCAGTGTTATTCCTATTTCCTGTTTTGTTTTTTAGTGAATAGTGAGTAACTCCTCTCAGTCATCGGTATCAGATATGGGGTCCTGGAGTTTAGCTGTGGTCTTTACAGTTGCATGTAAGTATAGATGTTGCTTACTGTGGCTCAGAAATAGTTTATTATCTGTTATTGGTGGTCTCACTTATTTACTGTATACCATACTTGCCTACCCTCCCGGAATGGCCTGGAGGGTCCCGCAAATCGGGTCCCCCTCCCGGTCCCCCTCCCGGTCCCCCGGGAAGGGGGGCAAGTCTCCCGCATTTCCCTACAGCCCCGGCTCCCCCTCTCCCCGCGGTCTAAAAACTATGACTTTCGTGGGTCCGCGGGGAGGGGGCGGGGCTAAATGACGCAATTCGCGGCATTTCGCGGCATTTTTAGCCCCTCCCCCCACCCACGGACCCGCAAATTGGGGCGGGGCACGGGTGATGTCATCAAGCCCCGCCCCCAAAACGAAGCCTCTACCCGCCCCCTTTCACTCCTCTCCGGGCTTCTCCCGGAAAGGAGTATGCCAAAGTCGGCAAGTATGCTGTATACAAGGCCTGATTAATGGTTCCACCCTCCTTATGCTAATACAGAAGTGCCCCCCCCCCCATACTACCAATTTGCCACCAAATAATTTTAATAAAGATTATATGGCCGACCACGTGGCCATCATCGTTATGATGCCATGGTGATTGGCCTATTTTTACCTGTAGGCCTGGATCTGTAGATCCATCATCGCTATTGTGAATTTAGCCCTGCGTGCACTTCAGAATGGTTTTGCCGAGGTGCAAAGTTACTTGCTCATTTTCGCTTTATTCCCACCTCCGAATCAGGCCCATAGAGTTGGACACTTGCTCACAAAAAAAAAAAAAGTTTTCCCTGCATGCAAAAATCTGTGTCTCTGAAGAGGGTCTGATTCATTTGTGGTTTGAGAGTGGTTATTGTATGATAATCCAGCAATGGGCCTGATTCAGACCTATTTTCTTGGCTGCACATACTCGCAGCCTGAAGAACAGGTCAGCTCCACCCGCTGCTCCGCCAAAACCTGAGTGCTCTGGGGCATCAGCTAGGGGGTCTGTGAAATGTGACAGTTAGTAATGACTACTCCTGTGCACCAGCTAGGTGGTCTGGGATATGTGACAGTTAGTAATGACTACACCTGTGCACCAGCTAGGTGGTCTGGGAAATGTGACCCTTATTAATGACTACACCTGTGCACCAGCTAGGTGGTCTGGGGAATGTGATAGTAATGATTACACCTGTGCACCAGCTAGGTGGTCTGGGGAATGTGACAGTTAGTAATGACTGCCCCTGTGCACCAGTTAGGTGGACTGGGTAATGTGACAGTTACTAATGACTGCACCTGTGCACCAGCTAGGTGGTCTGGGGAATGTGACAGTTAGTAATGACTACTCCTGTGCACCACTCCTGTGCACCAGCTAGATGGTCTGGCAATGTGACAGTTAGTAATGACTACTCCTGTGCACCAGCTATGTGGTCTGGCAATGTGACAGTTAGTAATGACTACTCCTGTGCACCAGCTAGGTGGTCTGGCAATGTGACAGTTAGTAATGACTACTCCTGTGCACCAGCTAGGTGGTCTGGCAATGTGACAGTAAGTAATGACTACCCCTGTGCACCAGCTAAGTGTATCTGTGCACCAGCTAGGTGGTCTGGGGAATGTGACAGTTAGTAATGACTACTCCTGTGCACCAGCTATGTGGTCTGGCAATGTGACAGTTAGTAATGACTACTCCTGTGCACCAGCTAGATGGCCTAGGAAATGGGACAGTTAGTAAGGACTGCACCTGTGCACCAGCTGGGTGGTCTGGTAATATGACAGTTAGTGATGACTACAGCTGTGCACCAACTAGATGGTCTGGGAAATGTGACTATTAGTAATGACTGCGCCGGTGCCCCAGCTAGGTGGTCTGGTAATCTGACAGTTAGTAATGACTGCACTTGTGCACCAGGTAGGGGGTCTGGGTAATCTGACAATTAGTAATGACTGCACCTGTGCACCAGCTAGGTGGTCTGGTAATCTGACAGTTAGTAATGACTGCACTTGTGCACCAGCTAGGGGGTCTGGTAATCTGACAGTTAGTAATGACTGCACCTGTGCACCAGCTAGGTGGTCTGGGAAACATGACAGTTAGTAATTATTTATTAACAGATTCTTGTATAGCACACACATATTCCACAGCGTTCTTCAGAGACTATTATTACCAGTTTCTTATATAGCGCACACAGATTCTGCAGCGCTGTACAGAGTATAGTTGAACACTCTCATCAGTCCCTGCTTACAATCTATTTTCCCTACCACATGTACACGTACACACAGACATTGTAGGGTTAATTTGATGGGAGCCAATTAGCCTATCAGTATGGTTTTGGATTATGGGAGGAAACAGAGTACCCCGAAAAAACCCACGCAAGCTCAGGGAGAATATACAAACTCTGAACGGTTAGGGATATGGTGGGAATTGATCCCATGACCTTAGCGCTGTGAGGCAGTAATGCTAACCATTACACCATCTGTACTGCCCCAGTTAGTAATGACTGCACCTGTACACCAGCTAGGTGGCCTGGGAAATGTGACAGTTAGTAATGACTACACCTGTGCACCAGCTAGGGGGTCTGGAAAATGTAGATTGGTAGATCTCGAGGACCGGTTTGGCCATCTTCGATCTACACTAATGTGACTGTGGCCAGAAAAACAAGGGGTGAACTAATGCAATGAGAAGTTGGGTGGATCTTTTGCAGAATGTTTGCATGAGTTTAAGGAAGCAGCACTTCTGGCCACCACATGTAATTATTAATGTGTGCATTGGTCTTTCACAGGCTTCCAGTGGCAGGTTGATAGTGCTATTATTCCCGGTAAGTGAAACACATGATAGTGAGTCAATGGTACATATATTATTACAGTCATTGATTTTTTTAGGGTTTCAGTGAGCAAAATTGTTCAGCCTTACCCCCCCCCCCCCCCCCCCCCCCAAAAAAACCACACTGCGAACCCCTGATGAAGTCCAATGTAGGGACGACAAGCGTTGGGGACATTCGTTTGCTACTCTGAAATATTAATAACACACCATTGAACCTTTTAACAGTCTGGATAAACCACCTGTATTGTGTGGAATAAGAGACCTTTATAATAAATGTATATGAGTTTTGGACTTTATTTTGCTTGTTTTACAATTCACTACAAGGCTATGATCTAATTACTAAGGTCATCAAAAGGGCGCCATCTTACAATTGCTATCCACAGGGCTATTTTTCAGCAGGCTCCAGCAGGAACTGTGGGCCTTATTCTAGTTCACTCTTTCTGACAAAATCCTTCTTAGGAGAAAAAACCATGTGCACTGCAGGGGGGGCAGATGTAAAATGTGCAGAGAGAATTAGATTTGGGTGAGTTATTTTGTTTCTGTGCAGGGTAAATACTGGCTGCTTTCTTTTTACACTGCAATATAGATCTCACTTTGAAGTATAACCCCACCCAAATCTAATTATCTCTGCACAAGTAACACCTGCCTCACCTGCAGTGCACATGGTTTTGTCCATCTAAGAAAGATTTTGTCAGAAAGAGTGAACTAGAATAAGGGCCTCAGTTCCTGCTGGAGCCTGCTCAAAGATAGCCCTGGCTATCCATACTCTCCTTTACTTCCCCCATCCAACAGGAGATCTTGAAAGCCAGGCAGCCTAGACACAGTAACTTTAATGTTTGTGGCGCACAACAGGGGTCAGCTCTCTTTCTCTCTCGCCAGAATGTCCCCGCTGGCGATCGCCTGCAGAGAGGCACTCCATCTGACTGGGTCGCGCTGGCGTCTCACGCATCAGACTTGCCTTTATTGCTTTGTTACATTTGCCTACCAGCCTTTAAGTCCCCTGAAATAGTGACACCTAGATCCCTCTCTTCCTCAGTAGTTTCCATTATAGTGCCATTTATACTATATTGAGTCTTTGGATTTCTGAGACCCAAGTGCATGATTTTGCACATGTTGCCATTAAACTGTAGTTGCCATGCTCTTGACCATTCCTCTAATCTACCTAGATCATCAATTATTTGTTTTACCCCTCCTGGTGTGTCTACCCTGTTGCATACCTTTGTGGCATCTGCAAAAACGCACATTTTACCCTCAATTCCATTTGCAATATCACCAATAAAGATATTAAAAAGCACTGGTCCAAGTACAGATCCCTGGGGTACTCCACTTGTAACCTTTCCCTCCTTTGAGTGTACTCCATTTACTACAACTCTCTGTTTTCTGTCCTGCAACCAAGATCTTATCAATTCAGCTATATTAGAATCCAATCCCAAGCTTTCAAGTTTATTTTACAGTCTGCGATGTGGGACAGTGTCAAAAGCCTTACTAAAGTCTAGATACGCTACATCAACAGCCCCACCTTGATCTATTATTTTAGTCACCCAGTCAAAAAAGTCATTACGATTTGTTTGACATGATCTTCCCCCAGTAAACACATGCTGTTTCGGATCCTGTAAATTGCTGGTTTTGAGATATTCTACAACTCTTTGTTTTAAGAGTGTTTCCATCAGTTTCCCTACTACTGATGTAAGGCTCACTGGTCGATAGTTGCTTACCTCTTCCTTGCTTCCACTTTTGTGCAGTGGGACTACATTTGCTGTTTTCCAGTCCTCTTGGAGTATTCCAGTAGCTAGTGACTGGTTGAATAATTCTGTTATTGGTTTTACCAGCTCACCTTTAAGCTCTTTTAGTATCCTTGGATTGATCTCATCTGGCCCCAATGATTTATCCACTTTCAGTTTTGAAAGTTCTGTGAGGAAGTGTACTTGCTTCTCCCTCAGTTTTCTGACTATACTTGCAACTTAACTGTGGCCCCTTCCCCTCTCTTTCAGCAATTAATACTGATCAGAAATAATTATTAATATGATCTACTATTACATTGTCCCCCTCAAGAAGACTTCCACTCTCTGTCTTTAGTCTTATTATTCCACTTTTTGTTTTTTTCCTTTCACTTACTATAACTAAAAAAGTTTTCTCCCCATTTACCCACTGACTGGGCCATTTTCTCCTCAGCCTGTACTTTTGCACATCTGATTACCTTCTTAGCCTACTTCTGTCTAACAAAATACACCTCTTTCTCCTCATTATTCTGCGTCTGCTTAAATTTCTTAAAGGCCAACTTTTATTCTTTCACAATACTATACTTGCTACTTCTTTCGCAAATCACAATGGCTTCATTTCCTTGTGTTTTTCCTAACTCTTCTGACACAAAGTTCTGTTGCTTTTAGTATTGCACCGGCCACTTTGTGTGTTTTGGGTTTTGGGTGCTGATTATCTTCAAGTTTTGGGTTCTAATAGGTTTTGCCAAAACACTCGCTCAACGTTTTGGGTTTTGAGTTCTGATTTTTTTTTTAAAGCATAAAAACTGCTAAAATCACAGAATTATCTTTTTTTTTGCTGCTACGCTATTATTAACCTCAATAACATTAATTTCCACTCATTTCCAGTCTATTCTGAAAACCTCACACCTCACAATATTGTTTTTAGTCCAAAAGGTTGCGCTGAGGTAGCTGGATGATTATGATAAGCGATCGGCTATTGAAATTGAGATACTTGAAAATGTACCTCTCAAAATGGCTGCCACCTCAGAGAAGACAGCTTTTATTTTTAATGGGGACAGACACTATATAGACCCAAGTTGGTGGCAGACGGAGGTTGGAGGGAGGGAGGAATCCCCTGACAATACCATGGCCGAGGGGAGGGGGAAGCCTTAAACTCATATTGGGGGGAGAGAGAGACAGACGACCTATTTATAGTTACAACACTGTAATAATGTACAAGGGTTGTTTCAAAATACTGTATAATAATGTGTTGTTTATGTTTGAACTGCAGAATAAAATTCATCTTTACATTGCTAAGGCCAGAATGTAAACTCTGTATTTGTAACATAATTTAACAATTGAAGTTATAATGGAATTTATGTTATTTTTTTTTATTTATTAAACAGGATATAAATGTCCCAAAAACAGTCATTTTGGAGCTTTTGGGGTCTGCATTACAACCTGTACACATCTGTATGATCCTGATGAGATTTGCATAATGACAGCCTTATTTGGCTGTGGATGTGATGTCGGATTCATACCACAGACCTATGCTTATAATGAATCTGTAGTTTGTATCAAACCGGAAGCGTGTAAAGTAAACTGTGGCGATAATATGCATTATGAACCCTGCGGATCACGCTGCCCCCCAACCTGTCAGACACCAAAAGTACCCAGAGACTGTGGAAAGAAATGCTACCCGCAATGTGCTTGTAACGAAGGATACATCCGGAAACGCAACACATGTGTAAAACCAGCTGACTGTTCATAGTTTTCCCAGGGATGTGCACCGGACACTTTTCGCGTTTTGGGTCTGGATTTCCGGGTTTCTGGTTCGAATGGGTTTTTGCCAAAAACACCCTTCCCGGTTTTGGGTCAGGACTTTCTTGAACAAAGCATAAAAAATGCTAAAATTGCTGCAATAACCTCAATAACATTAATTTCCACTCATTTCCAGTCTATTCTGAACACCTCACAATATTGTTTTTAGGCCAAAAGGTTGCACCAAGGTTGCTGGATGACTATGATAAGCGACACATGTGGGCAGCAAAAACACGTGACCCATCTAGAAGTGGCACTGCAGTGGCAAAAAGGATGGCAGTTTGAAAAACTAGGTCCCAAAAAGCACATAATGCAACGAAAATAAAGAGGTGCAAGATGGAATTGTCCTTGTGCCCTCCCACCCACCCTTATGTTGTATAAATAGGACATTTGGTTTAACAAACCAATCATTTCAGTGCCAGGGTCTGCCACACGACTGTGGATGAAATGATTGGTTTGTTTGGGCCCCCACAAAACAAGCTGGCAATTCTCCAAAGAGCATACAATGCAAAGAAAAGAGGTGCAAGGTGGAATTGTCCTTGGGCCCTCCCACCCACCCGTATGTTGTATAAATAAGACATGCACACTTTAACAAACCAATCATTTCAGTGACAAGGTCTGCCACATGACTGTGGCTGAAACAAATGGTTTATTTGGACCCCCACAAAGCTCAGGTAAATCTAAAACCGATATATCAACGGGGACGCTATAAATTGTAGAATGTCCCTGTCTCTCCTGTTATTTACTCCACTTAAACCATTTTATATGAATTGAGGAGGGAGAGGAGGAATATCTACAACCCGCCTTCTCAAACAAGTGTTTGTGATTTATTAATAAAGGTTTATATTCTGGGCATAGAGTGAGATTCCCACAGTTGTCCTATGGCTGCCTTAGTGAAAATCAGGATATGGCCCAGCAAGTTTCTATCACAGCTTAAGAGATGATTGTCTGGTGAAAAAGCGCAACTACGAGATCAAAAGGGACAGATATCTTAAGAACGTCACTTATGAGGGAGAATACTTCGATCCACAGTGGCCGCAAAACTGGGCAATCCCAGAATATATGTAAAATCAGGGGCGTAACTAGCACCTTCTGGGCCCCATAGCAAAAACAATGCCAGAGAGGGAGACAACATTAGAGAGTCAGGGGTTAATGGGAAAGAAAAAGATAGGAAAGAAGTTAGATGGAGGGGGAGGGGTGAGAGGCTAATGGAGAGATTGCAGGAGAGAGAGAGAAAGAGGTTAGATGAAGAGGGAGTGAGAGTCGGGGGTAAAGATTGAGAGAGAGAGAGAGGTAGAGGTTAGATTGAAGGGGAGAGAGTGCAGGAAAGAGAGAGATAAAGAGGATAAATGGAGGGGGTGAGAGAGAGTCAGGCTGGCAGAGAGAGAGAGAGAGAGAGAGAGAGAGAGAGAGAGAGGTTAGATAGAGGGGGAGAGACAGGGGTAGTGCACTTTATTCCTCCTAATCTCATCCTCTCCCCTCTACCACCTGAGTACATGCTGTGTTGTGTGTCTCCCCCCCCCCCTCACCCTTAAGTGCTTCTATATATGTATACCTCCACCATTGGGAGTGGGTGTCCTGGTTGGCGCCGGGTCTTTCTCTGGTTGGCCCTGGGTTTCAGCTGCTGCAGCCCCTCTGTCCCAGCTTTGCCATCTCTCCTGCAGACAGCTTATGGTCTACTGCAGAGCGCTGGCAGCAGCACGTTGCATGGGTCGTACGTGTGATGATTTGCGCCGGGGCTGAAAAATGTTTTCTTCTAACGGAACAAAATCTTCTTTCCACTAATCTAAACTTGTGCCCTAGAGTCCTTTCTAACAGAAAAAAGGGCGACGGACAGTTCCTTATATTGGCCCTTGATATATTTGTACATGTTAAGCATGTCTCCCCGTAAATGTCTCTTCTTTAGTGTAACCAATCCCAAATTGTTCAATCTGTCTTCATAGCTTGAATTCGTTATTCCCTTTCCCCTTCTTGCCCACCAAAATAATATATTGGTACCAACACGATATCCCACCTCTGTGATTAGGGGAGGACAATCTAAAGGGCATACCAGTAGGCAGACGTAGAATAGTAAATGGTTCAGCCGTATAAGTGGATAGCCAATGGCGTATTTGTAAATATAAAAAAAATCATATTTAGGGATACTAAATTGTGACTGTCAAATGCAACAGAAAATACTTAGGCGCTTATTAAAAAATATCAACACAAAATAAATATTAAGAATATAATGTAAATAAAAAAACTTTATTTTATAGATATTAATCTAGCAGTGGGCCGTGCCGGGTGAGAAACGCCATGTCCTAAATAACTGCTACAAAGTACCATTTAAATCTAATATATAAATATAAAATTTACTTGATCCCTGGCACTTAGTCACCATACTTACCATCGTCTCCAACCCATCGGACCCCTGCTGTGTTTGTTGAGTCCCGGCACCACAGCGGAGATCAGTGGACATACCATCTTTCCAACACATTGGCAAGTAATCAAAACTGACTCTGATTAAATTACCAGTTTCATGCACAGAAATTTAATAACAAAGTAATACTTGCATCTAGTAGTAGATTGTCCGGTACTTATGTATTATCTGGGCTCCCATGTTAAATGCACCCCATTTTTTCATACCCCTACTATCCAACTACGCATGGAGTTGATTTTATATAGTGTGGCGAGCGCAGCGAGCCACCGCACCTGAAGCGTGGTGAGCGCAGTGAGCCCCGCGAGGGGACGCGG
This sequence comes from Crinia signifera, assembly GCF_055691185.1. Lineage (NCBI taxonomy): Eukaryota > Metazoa > Chordata > Amphibia > Anura > Myobatrachidae > Crinia > Crinia signifera. Next base: position 14,196,161 of record NC_139226.1, read on the forward strand.
TCTCATAAGAAAAACGGGAGCCCAGATATTACATAAGTACCGATTGTCCATTTTAATGTTGCATTTATATTTGTTTATTATCATTTATTTATGTTAATGCTGATGTATTAATTGACTGGTGGCCACACAGTATATTTTTTATTAAATACAATTTAATTGATTCATATATTATATTAATTAAAAATCTAAAATAAATATTGGCGCATGTACATTCTTTCATGGTGCAATTATTTTAAAAGGAACAGCGCGGTGCTTCCATTGGTTTTTCTTATAAGTTGTGACTGTAGCTGGGAAAAGGAAAGTGGAATCTGTACCAAAAATATCCTTCAATATCCTTCAAACATGTAGTGCCTCTCTTCGTCCAGAAGTCTAGATGAAGATCGGAGATGAGGTTAGCTAGAGTTTTAATGGAAAGGCTGGGGGCTGGTAGAGACACATCGGGGTTGGCTGAAATGACAGTATGCCAGGCGTGTATAGGTGTCCTAATCGAGACTCCAGGGCCCTTCCAAGATGAGACAGCCTGCTCGGGAAGTAACAATAAATTAGGAAGGTCATACTTTTCTTATAAGGACCCAGGGTTTGGGGGATGTAATGGTAAACCAACCCCAGGCCTGACTGAGGATACAGGCAGAGTGGTAACTGTCAAGGTCAGGATAAGTGTTTTGGCAATACTAAAATGCGCCTAGAAGTATGGAGCTTAGAGCCCTTCCCAATATGATTGGCTCTAAAACTGAGGGATTTGGGAATAGATTGGGGAAAGGCACAAAAGAGATACATCAGCATAGGTAGCAGCACCATTTTAGCAGCAGCTATACGCCCCAGCCATAAGATTTCCTGAAGCAGTCACTCCTTTATTAACTTCTCAATGAGTAGAGTAGTGGTATAAAATTACAATCAACAAGGTCAACAGCCAACAAGGTCAGCAAGGTCAATGGCCAAATGTACACCCAAATATCTAATCGAACGCAACTGCCATGCATGTTTATAACTATCTTTAAGTAGGGCTAGTATCGCCGGGGAAACGGTAAGTGAGAGAGCTTCTTATTTTAGAGGTATTTAAATTATAGTACGAAGTGGCATGCGGTGGGGTGAGGCAGGTGAGGCACAGCCTTTCCTGTCATACTAACGCATATGCCGGCATTTTTAATTGATAAAGTATGTCAAAAATACAAAGAATATTTTAAAAAATTCTTATTTTTATTATTTTAATAATTTTTATAGACAAAACTCTGGAGTAAAAATTATATGGCAGGTGAGGCAGTGCCTCACCTGGCTACCTTTTCTGCACATCACATTTTCTGCACATCTCTCATTCTGCACATATGCATAATGCCGGCATGTACCCATTTACCTCACCGCACGTCCCTGATAGTACGATACTTTTGCTTAATTGTCAGGGATGGTATGGAGACTGGGGACAGAAGCTTCAGGGTTTAACAGACACAGAAGGATATCATCAGCAAATAGGCTGATTTTATGGGCGATACCCCCAATTACAGGTCCCTCCACATCTCCATCCAGTCTAATAGTCTAAGCTAGGGTCTCGATCACCAATGCAAATATAAGGAGTGACAAAGAACACCCCTCTCTGGTGCCGTTAGCAATATCAAACCCTGAGGAGAGACTACTATTGACAAAAAAAATTGTGGATGAGGCAGAGTAGAGGGCCAAAATAGAGTCTCAGAATCTGCCTTGAAAACCAATTATTATTATTATTATTATTATTATTATTATTATTATCCTGTATTTATATGGCGCCACAAGGGTTCCGCCGCGCCCAGTTACAGAGCACACATAATTGAACTGGAAACCAGTAACTTACAGTTGAAGACAATACAGGACAAATACAGGGTAAATGATAATAGGACATCAGCCAATTGCTGCAACATAAGTATCCAGGTGGCAGCAAACAACATGCTTTGGTGCAGTCAGACTACTGATGGATAAGCACATGAGGTAAGAGGTCCCTGCTCGTTTGAGCTTACATTCTAAAGAGGAGGGGCAGACAGACAGGGGTGACACAGGAAGAGTAGACAGGGTGAGGAACAGAAGGTTAGGAGGCCAGTTTGCTGGGTTTGGTGAAGAAGTGGGTCTTAAGAGAAATTCTGTATAGAAGGGGAGAGTCTGAGGGGGAGAGGTAGAGAATTCTAGAGTAAGGGAGCAGCACGTGAAAAATCTTGGAGGTAGGAGTGGGAGGAGGTAATAAGTCGTCAGGAGAGCCGACGGGTGTTAGCCTAGCAAAGGGGATATAAGGTCAGAGATATAAGTGGGAGAGGAGTGGGTGACGGCTTTGTAAGTGAGTGTGAGAAGTTTGAATTGAATTCTGAAAGGGAAGGGAAGCCAGTGAAGGGCTTGTAGAAGAGAGGAGGTGGAGGTAGTGCGTTTGGTGAGGAAGATGAGCCGGGCTGCAGCATTGAGGATAGATTGGAGTGGAGATAGGCATTTGTCAGGGATACCAGTTAGGAGGAGATTTTAAAGACCAAGCAAAAATATTGGTGGATGCCTTTGATCACTGCCAATACCCTGAACACATTATAACTAAAGCCCTCTCAGAAGTCTCCACAGTTAAAAGAACTGATCTACTGAGAGACAAACCAAAGAAAACTGACAACCATAATAGAGAAATTGCTTTTATTTCTAAAAACAATAACTCCTGCCTTGAAATAAAAAAAAAAACATTATAAAGAAAAACCATAACATCTTGAAAGGTGATCGTTGGTTACAGGATATCTTACCGGAGGAACCGGTCTTTATTTTTAGAAAGAATGTTTCCCTCAAAAATATACTAGCCCCGTGCTTTCTAAAACCCAACAAATCTATAAAAGAACTAAATCCAAACCCTCCTTCATGGTTAAACCAAAAACCAAAAGGCTTTTTCCAATGTTGTCAAACTCGTCTCACCTGTCAGTATGTAGACAGGAGAACCCCCCAGATAGAAATCGATGGAGGCAAGCCCTATGGCATCAGAAGCTTTATAAATTGTAAATCCAGCTATGTGGTCTATGTTCTCATATGTGAATGTGGCCTGAAATATGTGGGAAGGACCACACGTCCTCTCAAACAGAGGTTTTTAGAACACTGTAGAAATATAATAAACAGAATTTGCACACATAGTGTATCAAAACACTTCCTAGAGAGACATTCTAGTGACCCCAGAAAGGGAAGGGAAGTCAGTGAAGGGCTTGTAGAAGAAAGGAGGTGGAGGTAGTGTGTTTGGTGAGGAAGATGAGCCGGGCTGCAGCATTGACGATAGATTAGAGTGGAGATAGGCATTTGTCAGGGATACCAGTTAGGAGGAGATTTTAAAGACCAAGCAAAAATATTGGTTTATGCCTTTGATCACTGCCAATACCCTGAACACATTATAACTAAAGCCCTCTCAGAAGTCTCCACAGTTAAAAGAACTGATCTACTGAGAGACAAACCAAAGAAAACTGACAACCATAATAGAGAAATTGCTTTTATTTCTAAAAACAATAACTCCTGCCTTGAAATAAAAAAAAAAACATTATAAAGAAAAACCATAACATCTTGAAAGGTGATCGTTGGTTACAGGATATCTTACCGGAGGAACCGGTCTTTATTTTTAGAAAGAATGTTTCCCTCAAAAATATACTAGCCCCGTGCTTTCTAAAACCCAACAAATCTATAAAAGAACTAAATCCAAACCCTCCTTCATGGTTAAACCAAAAACCAAAAGGCTTTTTCCAATGTTGTCAAACTCGTTGTCTCACCTGTCAGTATGTAGACAGGAGAACCCCCCAGATAGAAATCGATGGAGGCAAGCCCTATGGCATCAGAAGCTTTATAAATTGTAAATCCAGCTATGTGGTCTATGTTCTCATATGTGAATGTGGCCTGAAATATGTGGGAAGGACCACACGTCCTCTCAAACAGAGGTTTTTAGAACACTGTAGAAATATAATAAACAGAATTTGCGCACATAGTGTATCGAAACACTTCCTAGAGAGACATTCTAGTGACCCCAGAAAGGGAAGGGAAGTCAGTGAAGGGCTTGTAGAAGAGAGGAGGTGGAGGTAGTGTGTTTGGTGAGGAAGATGAGCCGGGCTGCAGCATTGAGGATAGATTGGAGTGGAGATAGGCATTTGTCAGGGATACCAGTTAGGAGGAGATTTTAAAGACCAAGCAAAAATATTGGTTTATGCCTTTGATCACTGCCAATGCCCTGAACACATTATAACTAAAGCCCTCTCAGAAGTCTCCACAGTTAAAAGAACTGATCTACTGAGAGACAAGCCAAAGAAAACTGACAACCATAATAGAGAAATTGCTTTTATTTCTAAAAACAATAACTCCTGCCTTGAAATAATAAAAAAAAACATTATAAAGAAAAACCATAACATCTTGAAAGGTGATCGTTGGTTTACAGGATATCTTACCGGAGGAACCGGTCTTTATTTTTAGAAAGAATGTTTCCCTCAAAAATATACTAGCCCCGTGCTTTCTAAAACCCAACAAATCTATAAAAGAACTAAATCCAAACCCTCCTTCATGGTTAAACCAAAAACCAAAAGGCTTTTTCCAATGTTGTCGAACTCGTTGTCTCACCTGTCAGTATGTAGACAGGAGAACCCCCCAGATAGAAATCGATGGAGGCAAGCCCTATGGCATCAGAAGCTTTATAAATTGTAAATCCAGCTATGTGGTCTATGTTCTCATATGTGAATGTGGCCTGAAATATGTGGGAAGGACCACACGTCCTCTCAAACAAAGGTTTTTAGAACACTGTAGAAATATAATAAACAGAATTTGCACACATAGGGCCTTATTCTGATCGGAGCGGCCAAACGTGCGTACGTTCGCCATTACCGCACGCTAGCCGTACGCGGCCGTTGGGGTTAAGTCCACCCACAAATCAGCCTCTTACGTACGGGCAGAAATACTGTAGAAGGGGAGTGGTGTACAAATGAGCGTACGGCAACGTACGCGGCCGGCCCAGCCCTTACACTCCGACAACTGGCGTACAACTGAGCGTACGGCGCCGTCTAGGGCCGTCTCTCCTCCGTCTCCCCACCGACTTCTTGCGGAGATCTGAGCGTACGCCAGTTTGCACGGACGGGTCCCTATTGTTTTCAATGGAAAACTCAGCTTATGTCACCGCTCGTGAGAGTGAGCGTACGTCCGTGCACGCTGGCATACCCTTCACATATATGGACCTGCAAATCTTGCCTTTCAACTATAATTATGAAAATTAATTAATTGATTGAATTAATTAATGTGCAAAATAGTGGGCATGGGCTTCAAACATTGCTGAAACATCCTTTGTAGGTGTTAGATGTGGTTTATGTTATTGTATCCTAAATACAAAACCTATGTTAGTATTAGAGTGAACACGTTGACACATGTCGACTTGTGTAGATTGAGTGTGCTACTGCGTAAAGTCTATGAAAGCAGGTAGTGAATGTGTCTGTTTAGCAAATACCTACCTTAGCGTATAAAAAGAATCTTACCTTAAATTAAACAAACCTTTAAATGTGGAGAAGTATAGAAACATAAGCTTCCAATGTGTTTGCGTGCTGCATGTGTGGCTTGCAGGCAGTGAAATCATGGTTTGGAGTTAATAGACTGCAGCATTGCTTATTACATTCAGGTGTATGTGTTTGAGTAGTAATCAGCGTTAATTAGCCAACTCAGGCTCACGCTGGCATGCGGTATCTGTAGGGGTGGTTTTAGCTGGCGGTTGGCGGCCGCCTGTTTGGTGTCCGAAACGAACGGTGCCTTAGTCTATCGTGCGGTAGTAGCACCGCTCATTTTGGGTGCACACCCCCGTGTACGCCCATATTTACGCCCATTTTCCCTCATTATTTCGGCCGCTCCCATCAACACGCCCCTATGCCGCCCCCAATGCCCGTACACTCGCGTACAGGTTTTTTCGCACGTAGAGACCCGTCCGTAAGCGTTGTGGAGTGGTCGCGCCTGCGCATTAGCGAATTTACGCATGCGCAGATCATGAAAAACCCCGGGACGTACGCGTACGGCCCGGCCGCTCCAACCAGAATAAGGCCCATAGTGTATCGAAACACTTCCTAGAGAGACATTCTAGTGACCCCAGAAAATTAAAGCTAATAGGGGTTGAGTTTATACCCAAAACCATCAGGGGAGGATATAGATTCAGGACACTTTGTAAAAGAGAAGTGTTCTGGATGTACCAGATGAACTCAATTTTTCCTAATGGCCTCAACGAGGCGGTGGAATTGAACAGTGCGATATGAGAGACAATTTACCAGACTCTTCGTATATATTTATTCTTCATTTTTATTATTTTTTATTTCATTATTTATCATTGTGTATTATTTTTATATTATTTTTTCATGATTTTTTTTTTTTCCATCGCCACTAATATTACTATGTCTCAAAAATAATGAAAATTATTAGATTACTAGCTGACCCGCCCGGCGTTGCCCGGGAAACCCTTGGGGTTTCTTCATTTCCAAAATTGCTGAAAAATGTCATCTTACAATATGCTGTGCCAAAGACCTAAGATTGTAATTTGTTATAGATTCCACCATAATGTTAGAATGTGTTTGCATTGATACTCAATGACGGCAATGAAATCAGGTGTGGTGTTGTTTGAAACACACCGCTCCAGAGCTGATAACTTGTATGTGTTGATGAATTCCACATCCACTCCTGAGATTTAGCACCTACTGTATGACATATCCTCCAACATCTGAGAGTCAGAAATCGGTACAAAATCAGAAAGGGACGTGGCCACACCTTCATTTCTATACTTTTTGTACAGTTTCTAGGGAGTGTAATTACAGGCGCTGAGTGCGAAGGGACCGGGGTGGGCGTTACTTACCCCGCCATAATTAATTAAAAATTTACTGCTCCCTGCCACTGCCACTCCCCTCACCGAACCTGCAGCAGTCTCTGAGGTCTGGGGATCTGTAAAGCACATGCACCGGGCATCTCTACCAAACAGTGGGGCAGCCCCTGAGTGTGGGAGCAGGTACACGGGCCTGGCCACATGATGTCATGATGCGACGCACGCTACCCGCACCACTGTAATGCCCCACTGGGAATGGGTGCAATGGGCCAAATTCTTCCCTACAACCGCCGAGCCAATCCACTGATCCAGCCATCACAATCATCAATGGGTGCATTGATAAGGTTTGAGTGTAAGAAGTTGAAGAATAAGACTGAGAAAAAGAATTGCCATGTTACAAAGTGTACAATTTACTCAATAAATCGTGAAAAAATGTAAGTGTACATAGAAGTACAATCAAGAAATGAAAGTAGGATTAAAAAATAAGTTCTGATTCAAACTGATAATTGTTTGGATGGGGTGGGTTGTGAAACAAATCTATAGGTGGGGGTATGGATATTGTGGGCATAATTGGTGTTTGTTACACCTACATGGGGCCCTCAATTGATGGGATTTTCACTACAGTGTCACGTTCACATTGTCAACATAGGGGGATTCCCAATTGGGGTCCAGGTGGTCTTTTAGGGACCCTTTACAATCCTATAGGTCTCTTCTCCTTGAGCTTACGGTCTCCCTTAATGATAGTCAATCACTGAGGGAGACCATAGGCTCCAGGAGAAGAGACCAACGGAATTGTAAAGGGGTCCCTAAAAGACCACCTGAACCACAGCTGGAAATCCCCCTACAGTGACACTGTAGTGAAAATTTCTCATCATCTGGGTACCCCCTGTAGGTGTACCAAACACCAATTATGCCCACAATATCCATACCCCCTCCACCTATAGATTTGTTTCGCAACCCACCGCCATCCAAACAATTATCAGTTTGAATCATAATTTATTTTTTAATCCTACTTTCATTTCTTGATTGTACTTCTATGTACACATATTTTTTTCACGATTTATTGAGTAAATTGTACACTATAACATGACAAATCTTCATCTCAGTCTTATTCTTCAACTTCTTACACTCATAACATTCAAACAAATGCATGCAGCGCTCATGCCCATCGACCAAACATTATCTATGAACCAAAAGAGTCTGGGAAACCCTTAAGGCAGAGCAGTGCCTGATATCCAACTGACTAACAGGGTGAGTGCAGTGTACCCACTTTGTATTGATCAATGGGTGCATTGGCCAGGACAAAGATTTCTCAGTGCAACTGGAGGACTGGAGAGACGGATATGGGGAACAAAGTAGAAATGGTACATTAGGTACAGTTTTTATTATGCCGGTACAGACTGTTAAATAAACGGCAAATTATTTTTTATGTGTTTGTGTGTGTTGTACTGTTTTTGTGTGTGTGTTGTAATGTATGTGGCTTTGTGTGTTATATTGTATGTATCTGTTCAATGCGTGTGTGAGGTGTGCTATGTATATACAGTATGTGTGTGTTGTGTCTTTGTGTATCTGTGCAAAGTTTAAATGTGTGTTTTGTGTGTGTTGTACTGTTTTTTGGGTGTGTGTGGTGAATGTGGGTGTGTGTTGTGCTGTTAAAGGTATGTTATGTGTGTGTATCTGTGCAATGTTTAAGTGTGTGTTCTGTGTATTGTACTGTTTTTGGGTGTGTGTTGTAGTGAATGTTGGTGTGTGTTGTACTGTGAGTTGTGTGTTATGTGTGTGTGTCGTGTTATGTGTATATCTGCCGAATGTGTAAGTTTGTGAGGTGCGCTACGTATATATGTGTGTGTAGTGTGCTGTGCATATCCTGGCAATGTTTAAGTGTGTGTGTTCTCAGTGGCGTAGCCACCCCCCCCCACCCCCCCCCACCCCCCCCCCCCCACGATAAAATGGCCGCCCCCATGCCGCAAACAGTTTCAGAGAATTGTCTGCTTTATGGGGCGGCCATTTTATCGTGGTCCGTCTCCATAGAATTGATTGAAGCCAGGAGTTGTGTGTTTGTTGTACTGTTTTTGGGTGTGTGTTGTAGTGTGTATGGATTTGTATTGTACTGCATGCGGTGTGTTTCCAGCGATTTCAGCCCCTATCTCCCCCGTGTGTACACAGCTTAAGTGTGTGAGGTGCTCTACGTATAAATGTGTGTGTTGTGTGCTATGTGTGCGTATGTGGTGTACTGTGTGTGTGTGTGTGTGCGTGTACAATGTGTACGTGTGTGTGTTATGTGTGGTCTATGTATTTCCTCAATTATTTCCTAAAAGCCTTCACCATAATGTTAGAATGTGTCTGTCATACTCAATGACAGCAATGAAATCAGGTGTGGAGTTGTTCCTTCGTCCACGGTTTCCCAGATCGTCGATCTTTTCCCCAGATCATCAATGAAGGAAAATTAAAACTTGGTGTTTTTTAAAATTCTAAGTGAAATTTCCCAAAAACGGCTTCGAGGTGCACACCACCGGGTCCAGAGGTATCTTGTTGCCAAATCTGGTGTCTCTGAGTGCCACGGTGTGACCGCAATGCGACGGACACGCACACACACACACACGCACACAGACTCTTCAACTTATTATATACTAGCTGACCCCCCCGGCGTTGCCCGGGAAAACCTTGGGTTTTTTTTTATTTCCAAAATTGCTGAAAAATGTCATCTTACAGTATGCTGTGTCAAAGACCTAAGATTGTAATTTGTTATAGATTCCACCATAATGTTAGAATGTGTTTGCATTGATACTCAATGATGGCAATGAAATCAGTTGAGTTGAGTTGATAACTTGTATGTGTTGATGAATTCCACAACCACTCCTGAGATTTAGCACCTATGACATACCTTCCAACATCTGAGGGTCAGAAATTGGTACAAAATCAGAAAGGGACGTGGCCACACCTCCATTTCTATACTTTCAATGGTACAGTTTCTAGGGTGTGTAATTACAGGCGCTGAGTGCGTGGAGACCGGGGTGGGCATTACTTACCGTGCCATAATTAATTTAAAATTCACCGCTCCCTGCCAGTGCCGCTCCCCTCACCGATCCTGCCTGCAACAGTCTCTGAGGTCTGGAGATCTGTAAAGCACATGCACCGGGCATCTCTACCAAACAGTGGGGCAGCCACTGAGTGTGGGAGCAGGTCCGCGGGCCTGGCCACATGACATCATGACACGATGCACGCTAACCGCACCACTGCAATGCACCGCTGGGAACGGGTGCAATGGGCCAAATTCTTCCCTACACCCACCGGGCCAATACACCGATCCAGCCATCGCAATCATAAATGGGTGCATCGATAAGGTTTGGAGTGTAATAAGTTGAAGAATAAGACTGAGATAAAGATTTGCCATGTTAAAGTGTACAATTTACTCGATAAATTGTGAAAAAATATATGCGTGTACATAGAAGTACAATTAAAAAATTACAGTAGGATTATAAAATAAGTTCTGATTCAAACTGATAATTGTTTGGATGGGGGTGGGTTTCGAAACAAATCTATAGGTGGGGGGTATGGATATTGTGGGCATAATTGGTGTTTGGTACACCTACAGGGGGTCCTCAATTGATGGGATTTTCAGTACAGTGTCACGGTCACAGTGTCACCATAGCGGGATTCCCAATTTGGGTCCAGGTTGTCTTTGAGCCTACGGTCTCCCTTAATGATAGTCAATCACTGAGGGAGACCGTAGGCTCCAGGAGAAGAGACCAATGGGATTGTAAAGGGACCCCTAAAAGACCACCTGAACCCCAATTGGAAATACCCCTATGGTGACACTGAAGTGAAAATTTCTCATCAACTGGGTACCCCCTGTGGGTGTATAAAACACTAATTATGCCCACAATATCCATACCCCCTCCACCTATAGATTTGTTTCGCAACCCACCCCATCCAAACAATTATCAGTTTGAATCAGAATTTATTTTTTAATTCTACTTTCATTTCTTGATTGTACTTCTATGTACACATATTTATTTCACGATTTATTGAGTAAATTGTACACTATAACGTGACAAATCTTCATCTCAGTCTTATTCTTCAACTTCTTACACTCATAACATTCAAACAAATGCATGCAGCGCTCATGCCCATCGACCAAACATTATCTATGAACCAAAAGAGTCTGGGAAACCCTTAAGGCAGAGCAGTGCCTAAAATCCAACTGACTAACAGGGTGAGTGCAGTGTACCCACTTTGTATTGATCAACGGGTGCATTGGCCAGGACAAAGATTTCTCAGTGCAACTGGCCGGGGTGCGCAGAGATGGATATGGGGAAAAAAGAAAAGCTGGTACATTAGGTACAGTTTTTATTAGCCGGTATAGACTGTTAAATAAATGGCAAATTATTTTTTTTAATGTGTTTATGTGTGTTACTGTTTTTGTGTGTGTGTTGTAGTGTATGTGGTTGTGTGTGTTGTGTTGTATGTATCTGTCCAATGCGTAAGTGTGTGAGGTGTGCTATGTATATACAGTATGTGTATGTGTGTGTTGTGCATTTGTGTATCTGTGCAGTGTTTAAGTATGTGTTTTGTGTGTTGTACTGTTTTTTGGGTGTGTGTGTGTGTGTGTGGTGAATGTGGGTGTGTGTTGTGCTGTTAGAGGTATGTTATGTGTGTGTTGTGTGTATCTGCCCAATGTGTAAGTGTGTTACGTATAAATGTGTGTGTGTGTGTGTGTGTGTGTGTAGTGTGCTGTGTGTATCTGTGCAATGTTTGTGTGTGTTTTCTTTGTATTGTACTGTTTTTGGGTGCGTGTTGTAGTGAATGTGGGTGTGTGTTGTACCATGAGTGGTGTGTTATGTGTGTTTGTTGTGTTATGTGTATCTGCTGAATGTGAGGTGCGCTACATATATATGTGCGTGTAGTGTGCTGTGCGTATCCTTACAATGCTTGAGTGTGTGTGTTCTGTGTGTTTGTTGTACTGTTTTTGGGTGTGTGTTGTAGTGTATATGGGTTTGTGGTGTGTTATGTGTGTGTTTTGTTGTGTGTATCTGTCCAATGTGTAAGTGTGTGAGGTGCGCTACCTATATATATGTGTGTTGTGTGCATATGTGGTGTACTCTCTGTGTGTGTGTGTGTGTGTGTGTGTGTGTGTGTGTGTGTACAATATGTACGTGTGTGTGTGATGTGTGGTCTATGTATATCCTCAGTTATTCCTAATAATTGTTTAAACCCTTCACCATAATGTTAGAATGTGTCATTCATACTCAATGACAGCAATGATATCAGGTGTGGAGTTGTTCCTTCGACTACGGTTTCCCCGATCGTCAATCTTTTTCCCCAGATCATCAATGAAGGCAAATTTAAACTTGGTGTTTTTTAAATTTCTAAGTGAAATTTCCCAAAAACGGCTTCGAGGTGCACACCACCAGGTCCAGAGGTACCTTGTTGCCAAATTTGGCTGCGCTGAGTGCCACGGTGTACCCGCAATGCAACGGACACGCACACACACACACACGCACACAGACTCTTCAACTTATTATATAGAAATTCACTCTATTCATAATATTAGAATGATTAGTAAATCCTTTTGTGACAAATTTATTTTTGTGTTGAAAGAACCACTATATTATCCTATGTGTATATAAACGCCTGAAACTAATGAATTACTTATGTATCGAAATAATGTCTGATTTGTGATCTATCATGTTATATATACTCCACTTAGTTTGTTTTATATCATGTAATTTTCTCTTGTGTCCACTAGATGTCACCACTAAACTAGAAGTACTATATTTACAATCCATACTAGTGTATTGGCTCTTATCCCGTTGGTCACGTGATGCGCTCACCACACATCACGAGAGCCACTCAAGTATAACAATAAAACAAGTGGGACGGACGTGATTAATCACGCGATACCTGGGGACCCGGAGATCCCTTTGCAAACATCCAAATGAGGCCTGACACGCACGCCGCTGATTGAACGGCTATATTAGCTGTGGTTTGGAGGTACCTGGAACCCATACCTCCCAACTTCTGCAGTTGGGAGGTCGGGACGCACCGCGCGTGCTCCCGAAAAGGGGGTGCGGCCTCGCGAAAAGGGGGCGTGGCATGATGCATCCTCCGGCCACGCCCCCATTTTCCGCCGCTCGTCAGCGCTGAATAGACGCTGTGCGCATGCGCACAGCATTTATTCTTGGCAGGCTGGGGGGACTCCCAACTGTCCCCCCCACCGCGGGACAATGGCGGCCCCGGGCGGGATGCGGGAACGTCTCCGAATATCAGGATGTTCCCTCGGTAAGCAGGACTGTTGGGAGGTATGCTGGAACCCGTATCTGGAATCTAGCATCAGGACTACTATTGAGGTTTTTATGCGGAGATCCACCCGGGTTGTATCATCTTTTGTATAAGGCCAGATACGGTACCAGGCTTTTTTATCTATATGTTCCTTATTGAAATGTTTGTGTGTGAATAAAAGTTACTTTTTACGTTATGAGCCTTGTTCCCCACACATTTGTATCTTTGAGGGACAAGCAGGAGGAGTCTTAAGGCGTATACGCAGTGGCGTAACAAAAACTTTTGCTCCCCCCCGCCGGGACAATTTTGCCGGGGTCCCTGCAGTGAAGTGGAAATAACGCGATATCTCCATCGCCCAGTGGCGCGGGAAGCGCTTCTAACTTTGCAAACACTGGCCGCACACTGATGCATGCGCCCAGTGTTTTCAAAGTCAGAAGCGCTTCCCGCGCCGCCGCACGACAGTAGCGACTTATTTCCACTTCACTGCAGGGACCCGGGCAACGTCATACTCTTAGAGCCGCAGGGACCTCCAGAGTCCAGCCTCTTCCTGACCGCAGGTAGTGGTACCCCCACGCCGCATGAACCCCCTGCCAGCTCCCCACTGTACCCACAAGGAGTGGAGCGCTGGGGGAGAAACAATAACGCTTGCAGACCCCCGGCACCTACCCGCCACCGCGGGGGCTGTGGCCCTATAGTCACGCCACTTACCCCCAGAACTGGACACAGTACTCTAGATGAGGTTGCACCAATGACCTATACAGTGGCATTATTACTTCTTTCTTTCTATTGCTGATACCTCTCCCTATTCCTGGCACTCTTCTATGGAACATCCAGGTTCAAAACAGAACAAATAGCCAATCAGAGGGAAGCACACTGGTCCTACTTCCCGCACAGGACACATGCAGGACTTGCAGGACTTGTGGTTCACCAAGTCCCAGCAATGAGTGGGAGGCCTTCTGGGACTTGTGGTTCTACTGTAAAATGCAATGTTTTTTAATCGACATTTGCACTTATCATCCTGGTGTCCACTACCCTGGGACACCGGGGACAGCCCCGGGCTTCAGCTCTGGACGGAGGACCTCCTTTTAATGGGGGGTTCCAACTCCCCCATGGACCCTATCCAGGACTGATCGTGCATGGTACGGCCGGCGGACCTTGTATAAAAAGTGTCCCCTGACTGTGGCATGACCCCAAGTTTTTTTTATTTCCCCCTGTATTTTTGAAACCAGGACTGGTCCAAGAGCCTGGTGCTAGTTTCTTAAATACGAGGGACCACTACACATTTTGTCTCCCATATTTTTAAAACCAGGACCGGCTTAATGAGCCCAGGGCTGTTTTAGCTTAGATGGGGGGACACCACAATGTTTTTTTTTTTTTTTTACTAAATACCGCAAACTTCTATGTCTAAAAAAAAAATCGCAAATTATCAGTACTAAAAATCGTATATTTTTGTTACTAAAAATCACATTTTCGTTACTAAAAATCGCACTAAATCACATGCGAATTCCAACTTGTTTAAATAAATTACATTTGAAATTTTCATGTGAAAATCGTAAATGTAATGTGCTATATGGTGCAAATTTTAGAAACATAAAAAACCGCACCCTATACCCTTGAATTGTTGGAAGTGACCCCCATTCTATGTGCTGACCCTTGGCCTGGTGATAGGCCAGAATACGGTACGGGCACATCCTTCTAGAAAATCTGATTTAATAATTCGAACTGTATTGGGAAATCTACACCATGAAATATTTTTGTCTGTTTTATCTTTGAGGTGTCACGTTGTGGACTGAATATTTTGAAGAAAGGGACACTCACATAAGGAAACACCATTTTCTAATTTAATATCCCAATAGGAAGCGCGGGTTCTCCCCCCCTTTCTCTGGTCTTGGCTAAATTAGCTGTGAACACGGGTCAGATGCTCACCTCACTTCCGCCCCACATGTTCACTGTCTTCCAATGTGATTGGACGCTGTCCCAAATGTTTATGTAACTATGGCAACTAGCCTACCTACGTAATAAGTGTCTAAAAAGATCTGACCAATGATATCAGAGTGAACTTTGAACTCTGTGATAAACGAAGTTATAGATTGCATTATTTAATGTTATTTTATGTTTTTTTGAATGTCTTATAGATATATATTGCCTCCCTGTTCATTCATACATCTCTCCTCCGCTTTTTATTAAAATTGAAACGGAATAATCCACATTTGGACTACCACTGTGGTAACTATTCACACCTCCATAATATCAAGGAGACTTTGTTGCCTTTCCAGATAATAGGAATGGACCCCTCATTGTAGGCAGTCAATTAATTGCAGGTGCTGGTGCATATGTTTATTTTAATCTGTATGTGTACCACTCGTCTTTATTAAATTTGAATCATTTTAATATTATCTAGCACTACATTTTTTTTGTATTTTTGTCTTCTTCTAAAGGACCCTCAATCCCTTGTTTAGTAGCAGCTTCACACTACATCCCACCACAGCACCCATTTGTGTTGTTTTACAACCATTTCTTCCTCTTTCATACACCATTTCAGTTGCCCTTGTTTGTACAGTCTCTAATCTCTTATCTCTTATATATTTAGATATCGGATTGCCACATTTAAGTGGCTAGGAGCAGGCCTGCACACTGATTGCACTTATTTTCTCCTACGATTTCAGAGAAAATTGATCGTTTTTAGAGAGAACCCCTATTTTTCAATGAAATTTTGGGGGGTGCTGTACCCAACAGTCATAAGCTAAACATTTTATGCGAAGAAGAAAAGAGGGACTGTTCTATGGGACGCACATTAGTACATTTTCAATAAAACTTAACTTTTAATAAATTTATTCTCAAATTCCCTTTTAATATTCTGAGGGAAATAGCAGTGAAATAAAGAAGTTAAAATCACGTACACACACGAGAAACATATAACATACACACATGTATAGTGCTCGAAATGAGTAAAGAGGTGTATTTAAAACCACAACAATGTAGTACTGAAAAATATTGTGTCAATTATAGCACAACCACTATAGAGTTACAGCTATTATTTATAGCCTTAATTGGCTTGTATATATGGTGGCTTTTAAATTAGGGAGATTACAGGAGGATTTATTGATGGACACCTTTCTGAACTTGAAATAAAAGTTTGTGCTTGAGCCGACACACTGGGATATTTTACCAGTATCGCTCTGGTTTCCCCTTTGTTGGGGCTCAGTCTCCCACTCATTGAAATAAACGTTTGTGCTTGAGCCAACACACTGGTATATTTTACCAGTATTGCTCTGGTTTCCCAGAGTCGACACACTGAGAGCCGACACACTAGGATATTTAAGCAGTATCGCTCTGGTTTCCCCTTTGTTGGGGCTCAGTCTCCCACTTATTCTGGGAGGCTGGGCAGCTTTGTAAATTCCTAGATAGGTTATCAATTTTGCTGTGGATTTATTTATATAAATTAACAACAATCCACCAATATTTGGCTGCCACCTGGTGGTTCTTATCTAGCAACAAAACTTTCCCATCAATATAATAGGATCTGGTTCAGGTTAATTAATTTAATGAGTTGCTCAGTAAATTAATCTGGGCAGTTAACCTGACAGTATAGGTGCAGTCTATTTCCTATTACACTGCTGCCTAGCAATCTCCACAAACTACCTGCACCCTTAATGGGTATGCAGTATCGCCTCCTAACTGATCTCTACAGTGGGTTAAATCATGCTAACACATATTACAGTACTACAATCCTTCCTACACGTGTTTCACTGGATAAAACAGCTTTCTCAAGGCCTTGAGAAAGCTGTTTTATTCAGTGAAACACGTGTAGATACAAGCCCCCTCCCGTGATTTGCGGACCCCCTCCCGTGATTCACGGAACCCCACAGCATCTGCGGCACCCCCTCCCACAATTCGCAACCCCCAGTGGCACCCCCCCCCCCCCGCGATTCACACACCCCTCCCACAATTCACGGCGCCCCCCGCACCCGCCCTCCCCCAATTCGTGGGACCCCCGCGACCCCCCCTCCCGCGATTTGCATGACCCCCGCGACCCCCCTCTCGCGTTTTGCAGGACCCCCGCGACCCCCCCTCCAGTGATTCACGGCGTCCCCCCTTCCCTGATTTGCGGACCCAAACCCCCTCCCGCGATTTACGGCACCCCACATGACCCCCCTGCGATTCGTGGCACCCCCATGGCACACCCGCGTGGCACCACCGCGCCCCCTCCTGCAATTTGCCGTGCCCCCCTCCCGTGCTTCGCTGCGCCCCCCTCCCGCGATTTGCAAACCCCTGCCCCCTCCCGAGATTCTCGAACCCCCGTGACAGACACCCATCCCATGATTCACGGCAACCCACGCACCCGCCCTCCCGCTATTCACAGCCTCCCACTACCTCCCCCTCCCGCAATTCATGACCCCCCGCGCCCCCCTCCCACGATTCACGGACCCCCGCGCCCCCCTCCCGTCATTCACGGCACCCCTACGCGCCTCTCCCGCGATTCACAGACCCCCACAACCCCCCCTCCCGCAATTCACTGCCCCCCACAACCCCCCTCCCGCAATTTGCAGACCCCCCCCTTCCAGCGATTCAAGGCCCCCCACTGCCAGAAGGTCCTCTGCGCCACAACTTTTATCAATGTTTTGCCCACATACCACTATTATACAGCCTCCTGCTCTCATACACCCCCTTACTCACTCCCAGTGCGAGAAGACGCTCACCCACTGCCGGGAGCTGCATTCTGTCCCACACCCTCCTCCAGTTCTAGGGATGCCCATCGACCATCAATGATTTCAAATCATTGATGGTTTATGGCCGATGTTGAATACTTTTGCCATCGATGTGGGAGGACCAGAGGGTTTCCCTACATCAATGCCAAAGTAGAACCAATCAAGGTTCAAATTTTTTTAAGGTGCCGGGACACAAATCATAGCTCCGCCCCCCCACACACCCAGAAGTCCCGCCACCGAGTTCTGATTGACCCATAACCTATTCAGTCAGATATATTGGATGACCATCGATAGCTACAACAATCAATGGTTATCCAAGTAATATGTTACTACTATCGATGGCATGGTGCAAAATCGCCATCAATGCCAACCATCGATGGCATCTGCACAAATGCCCATCCCTACTATGCAACAGCCAAAAACCTTTACTGCCCCTCATGCCCACACACCTCTATCACTGCCCTGCCTCCTGTTCTCCTGCCCCATAACTTCCGCCAGTGGGAAGCCGCTCACCCTGTGTTGCCCACATTCCCCTATCATGCTTCACCCAGCCTCCTGCTCTCATGCACCCTAACTCCCACCCAGTAGGAGGAGACACTGACTCAGGGCCACCGTCCTGTACTCCTGTGCTGTCATGCTGGACCCTCACCCACTGCCAGAAGCTGCACAGTGTCCCCCACCCTCCTCTTTAGTCCTCCTTATGCCCACACACCCATATCAGTACCCAGCCTCCTGTTGTCCTGTGTCGTGACCAGAGCCGAATTTCCCATTAGGCACGTGAGGCACGTGCCTAGGGGCGGCACATGTTTGGGGGCGGCACTTGGATGCCTGCCTGTGATAGTACTGTCGGCCCAAAATGTACCAATAACTGCAAAATATCCCCTGTACTGTACTATATTCCATCTTAAATAGAGTGTAAATGGATGGGACATGCAGATACTGCTCTGTAAACTGTCCTACTTAGTAATATATTCATAATAAAGAACATGTCACAGTTAGTGGCTTTTTTTATAAATCCATTATATTGGCTATTATCAAATGAGGGCTTATAAGTAATCAATAAAAATAATACAATTAGGTGGGGGGGTGGGGGGCGCCGTCATCCCTAAATCCGCCCCTGGTCGTGACCTCCGCCAGTGGGGAGCCGCTGACTCAAAAACACCCTACTATACTATTGCGCACACACACACACCTAAACAACACGCACACACACACACACACACACTCACAAATGTCACTGTACCCTCCACACTATCAATGTACATCTTACTCTGTTACCGCTTTTTAATTAAACAAAACAATACACACCCCCTTCCACATCATATACTCTCTATTTATCACATTTCACCTATAACTCAATACAGGGCATCTTTCATACAATTCTAACCATATTTCTCACAATACAAACGTTCACAAATTAAGGGGGCGCAGCCCCTTACGCCGGTGTGAAGAGCAGCCGTAGGGCGCGATGAATCACCTAGTGTATTTATATTCTTCTGGAGATATGGCCCCCAGCACTGGCGTAACAAAAACTTTTGCTCCCCCCCGCCGGGACAATTTTGCCGGGGTCCCTGCAGTGAAGTGGAAATAACGCGCTATCTCCACCGCCCAGTGGCGTGGGAAGTGCATCTAACTTTGAAAACACTGGCCGCACACTGATGCATGCGCCCAGTGTTTTCAAAGTCAGAAGCGCTTCCCGCGCCGCCACTTCACTGCAGGGACCCGGGCAACGTCATACACTCAGAGCCGCAGGGACC
The DNA here is from genome assembly GCF_055691185.1 of Crinia signifera. Classification (NCBI taxonomy): domain Eukaryota; kingdom Metazoa; phylum Chordata; class Amphibia; order Anura; family Myobatrachidae; genus Crinia; species Crinia signifera. The sequence continues at coordinate 14,215,699 of NC_139226.1, forward strand.
TCCAGAGTCCAGCCTCTTCCTGACCGCAGGTAGTGGTACCCCCGCGCCGCATGAACCCCCTGCCAGCTCCCCACTGCACCCACAAGGAGTGGAGAGCTGGGGGAGAAACAATAGCGCCCGCAGACCCCTGGCGCCTACCCGCCACAGCGGGGGCTGCGGCCCTATAGTCACGCCACTTACCCCCAGAACTGGACACAGTACTCTAGATGAGGTTGCACCAATGACCTATACAGTGGCATTATTACTTATTTCTTTCTATTGCTGATACCTCTCCCTATTCCTGGCACTCTTCTATGGAACATCCAGGTTCAAAACAGAACAAAAAAAACGCAACCTATACGTTCTCACGCCCTATAGTAATTACAGCCCTGCACAGACCTCTGGCAGAGAAAGGGTTAATGCAGATAACTCCAGGAATTGTATTAATAGAGGAACACGCCCACCTCTGTCACTTACTACATGTGATGCAATGTTATGCAAACTCACTAATCTGCACTTTAACGAGCGTGCAGCACTAATTACAGTGCACCGGCTATAACTGCTTTATTATTAGTCGTTTATAATTAGGACAGTGTTGTGTCAGTTGCTTTGAGTCCTGGGAACAAACCAGTTTGACAGAAAAAAATGATAAACTTTTTTCTTTTAATAGTCAACAGATAATTTGGTTCTAATTATACGGCTACAGAATATATAAAACCCATCACAGATAAAGTAACTTTGCAAGAAAATGGCAAAACAATAATACTTTATAATGTAGAGTATCCTCACTAATCTATGCTTCTGGCCGAACATAACTTATGGTATATTCTAACATTTCGACATATACTGTAAGGCTAATTTACTGTCTATAGACTTCAAAACTCACAACCCCTCATTGTAAGCTTGCGAGCAGGGCCCTCCTACCTTTTGACTCTCTGTAAATACCCTGTTTGTTGTATCACTGTCTCCTTTTGTAAAGCGCAACGGAATATGCTGCGCTATATAAGAAACTGTTAATAAATACATACATATTCATTGCCACTGAGTGTAGAAGTCATATATGGAAGTCACTTATTTCTTAAATCGGTATGTCACATTTAGAGAGATCATGAGGATTTGCTATTTGTTACCTAGATTGGAAGTAGGTCAAATGTTGGATTTAAACCGTAATGATCTCATTTGACTATTTCTTAGTATAGACATTCCAACATACAGTATAATAGGATTCTGAGTAATCTGAAAAACTTGTATCTGTATTACTGCGATGAAGTCAAATGGAAGAAACGCGTAGGGTCGGTGGCGGAACTTGTGGATGGTGAATCCAGGTGCAAAAATATAATTTGGCCCCATCCTCCACCTCAACCTATGTTCACAATTTGCACCATGGAGTGGGTGGCAGGGAGAGGTAAATAGTGACAGGGATAGACACGGGGGAGGCAAAGTGTGACAGGGAGAGGCAGGGGAATGCAGAGTGTGACAGGGACATACAGAGGGTGACAGGGTGAGTCAGGGGGAAACAGGGAAAAACAGTGGGTGATGGAGCAGCAGAGGGTGACAAGGCGAGGCAGGGAAAAACAGTGGGTGACCGAAAGAGGCAGACAGTGACAGGGAGAGGCAGAGTGTGACAAGGAGAGGCAGGGGGATGCAGAGTGTGACAGGGACATACAGAGGGTGACAGGGTGAGTCAGGGGGAAGCAGGGAAAAACAGTGGGTGATGGAGCAGCAGAGGGTGACAAGGCGAGGCAGGGAAAAACAGTGGGTGACCGAAAGAGGCAGATAGTGACAGGGAGAGGCAGGGGGAGGCAGAGTGTGACAGGGAAATAAAGTGGGTGACAGAGAGAGGCAGGGGGAAGCAGGGAAAAACAGTGGGTGATGGAGAGGCAGAGGGTGGCAGGGCTAGGCAGAGGGAGGCAGGGAAAAACAGTGGGTGACAGAAAGAGGCAGAGGGTGACAGGGAGAGGCAGGGGGAGGCAGAGGGTGACAGGGGGAGGTAGAGTGTGACAAGGAAAAACAGTGAGTGACAGGGAGAGGCAGAGGGTGACAGGAAGAAGCAGGGAAAAACAGTGGGTGACGAAGAGGCAGAGGGTGACAGGGTGAGGTAGGTAAAAACAGTGGGTGACACTAAGAGGCAAAGGGTGACAGGGGAAGGCAGTGGGTGACAGGAAGAAGGTGAAAGGGGCAGCAGTGGGCCCCTTAGTTCTCAGGGGCCCCTGTGCACTGCACCTCCCTCACCAATGGTACTTCTGCCTCTGTGTAGGGTTGCAAACGCATTCAGAGGGAAAAATAAATCTTTTTATGGAGATTAATGCAGAGAGGACCTTATTCTGGTCTGTTCGCTCGCATGCGAATTTACAAGCGAGCACGATGTTTCTGCATTGAGCATGTGCATTTATGCGCATGTGCATGTGTCGAGTGCGTGCGGCCACGGCGAACAAATTGTTTGCCGGCTGCACGCACCCAACATTGCGGCCGGTATGCGGGGGGGGGGGCGGCGGGCCGGGGGACTTGTCCATGGGAACGTCCAGCATTTCTTGGGCATTCCCATGAAAACACTGGATGTTCCCATGGAAATCACCCGGTGACGTGGGTGCCGGGGGCGGATAGCTGACATAGCTGGATGTCAGCTGCCCACCCACTTCCTTCAGAGTCACATCTAAGGTTACCTCAAACCAACCCTAGATCTACGGTGCCTTCCACATCACTTGATGTGCGACCACTGAATTCCCCGCAGCCTGATGATGGATGTTTATGTTAAACAACCATTCGCAGCCAGTGCCTGCGAACACACGCTGCGAATGGGTGGCGGCCAGACCACCATTCGCAAGGCTTGAATCAACCAGAATAACCCCCATGAGCTGTGTATTGAAAATATATTGGAGAATTTTATCTACTAATAAATCTAAGGCATTTTTATACGACAACTTGTATACATGGATGAAGTTCTGGGTGATAATATTAATGTTCAAGAGATGAATGTAATACAAACATGGCTTCTTAGGCTCTGTCATCAATCTGGAAAGAATCCATTTTTCTTTTGTGTGTATGCGTACCATTGGTGCAGCAGGTGCAGTGCAACGGGGTCCCTGAGGACCAAGGGGCCCACTGCTGCCACCTTCTGCTGTGTTGCATATTGTGAACTAGGGTTAGGAGGGGGGGGGGATTCTATTTTTGCAACTGGGCCAACCACTCACAAGTTCCGTACTTTGTGTATGTGCATATAGCATGTGTGTATGTATGTATGTATGTATGTATGTATGTATATATATATACTAGCTGACCCGCCCGGCGTTGCCCGGGAAAACCTTGGGGTTTCTTTATTTCCAAAATTACTGAAAAATGTCATCTTACAGTATGCTGTGACAAAGACCTAAGATTGTAATTTGTTATAGATTCCACCATAATGTTAGAATGTGTTTGCATTGATACTCAATGACGGCAATGAATTCAGGTGTGGTGTTGTTGTTTGAAACACAACGCTCCTGAGTTGATAACTTGTACGTGTTGATGAATTCCACATCCACTCCTGAGATTTAGCACCTACTGTATAACATATCCTCCAACATCTGAGGGTCAGAAATCGGTACAAAATCAGAAAGGGACATGGCCGCACCTCCATTTCTATACTTTCAATGGTACAGTTTCTAGGGTGTGTAATTACAGGCGCTGAGTGCGTGGGGTCCGGGGTGGGCGTTACTTACCGCGCCATAATTAATTAAAAATTCACTGCTCCCTGCTACTGCCACTCCCCTCACCGAACCTGCCTGCAGCAGTCTCTGAGGTCTGGGGATCTGTAAAGCACATGCACCGAGCATCTCTACCAAACAGTGGGGCAGCCCCTGAGTGTGGGAGCAGGTCCGCGGGCCTGGTCACATGATGTCATGACGCGACGCACACTATCCGCACCACTGTAGTGCACCACTGGGAATGGGTGCAATGGGCCAAATTCTTCCCTACACCCGCCGGGCCAATCCACTGATCCAGCCATCACAATCATCAATGGATGCATTGATAAGGTTTGGAGTTTAAGAAGTTGAAGAATAAGACTGAGAAAAAGAATTGCCATGTTACAAAGTGTACAATTTACTCAATAAATCGTGAAAAAAATAGAAGTACAATCAAGAAATGAAAGTAGGATTAAAAAATAATTTAATCTATAGGTGGGGGTATGGATATTGTGGGCATAATTGGTGTTTGTTACACCTACAGGGGGCCCTCAATTGATGGGATTTTCACTACAGTGTCACGGTCACATTGTCACCATAGGGGGATTCACAATTGGGGTCCAGGTGGTCTTTTAGGGACCCTTTACAATCCTGTAGGTCTCTTCTCCTTGAGCTTACAGTCTCCCTTAATGATAGTCAATCACTGAGGGAGACCGTAGGCTCCAGGAGAAGAGACCAACAGGATTGTAAAGGGGTCCCTAAAAGACCACCTGAACCCCAACTGGAAATCCCCCTACGGTGACACTGTAGTGAGAATTTCTCATCAACTGAGGACCCCCTGTAGGTGTACCAAACACCAATTATGCCCACAATATCCATACCCCCTCCACCTATAGATTTGTTTCGCAACCCACCGCCATTCAAACAATTATCAGTTTGAATCAGAATTTATTTTTTAATCCTACTTTCATTTCTTGATTGTACTGTACTTCTATGTACGCATATTTTTTTCACGATTTATTGAGTAAATTGTACACTATAACGTGACAAATCTTCATCTCAGTCTTATTCTTCAACTTCTTACACTCATAACATTCAAACAAATGCATGCAGCGCTCATGCCCATCGACCAAACATTATCTATGAACCAAAAGAGTCTGGGAAACCCTTAAGGCAGAGCAGTGCCTGATATCCAACTGACTAACAGGGTGAGTGCAGTGTACCCACTTTGTATTGATCAATGGGTGCATTGGCCAGGACAAAGATTTCTCAGTGCAACTGGCCGGAGAGCGCAGTGACAGGCTCGAGGACTGGAGAGACGGATATGGGGAACAAAGTAGAAACGGTACATTAGGTACAGTTTTTATTTGCTGGTACAGAAGGTTAAATAAACGGCAAATTATTTTTTCTGTGTTCTGTGTGTTTGTGTGTGTTGTACTGTTTTTGTGTGTGTGTTGTAGTGTATGTGGTTGTGTGTGTTGTAGTGTATGTATCTGTCCAATGCGTAAGTGTGTGAGGTGTGCTACGTATATACAGTATGTGTGTGTTGTGTCTTTGTGTATCTGTGCAATGTTTAAGTGTGTGTTTTGTGTGTGTCGTACTGTTTTTTGGGTGTGTGTGGTGAATGTGGGTTTGTGTTGTGCTGTTAGAGGTATGTTATGTGTGTGTGTTGTGTGTATTTTCCCTATGTGTAAGTGCGTAAGGTGTGCTATGTATAAATCTGTGTGTGTGTAGTGTGCTGTGTGTATCTGTGCAATGTTTAAGTGTGTGTTTTGTGTATTGTACTGTTTTTGGGTGTGTGTTGTAGTGAATGTGGGTGTGTGTTGTACTGTGAGTGTTGTGTTGTGTGTATCTGCCGAATGTGTAAGTTTGTGATGTGTGCTACGTATATATGTGTGTGTAGTGTGCTTTGCGTATCCTGGCAATGTTTAAGTGTGTGTGTTCTGTGTGTTTGTTGTACTGTTTTTGGGTGTGTGTTGTAGTGTGTATGGATTTGTATTGTACTGCATGTGGTGTGTTTTGTGTGTGTGTATCTGTCCAATGTGTAAGTGTGTGAGGTGCTCTACGTATAAATGTGTGTGTTGTGTGCTATGTGTGCGTATGTGGTGTTGTGTGTGTGTGTGTGTGTGTGTGTGTGTGTGTGTGTGTGTGCGTGTGTACAATGTGTATGTGTGTGTGTGTGTGTGTGTGTTGTGTGGTCTATGTATATCCTCAATTCTTTCCTAATTGTTTAAAGCCTTCACCATAATGTTAGAATGTGTCATTCATACTCAATGACAGCAATGAAATCAGGTGTGGAGTTGTTCCTTCGCAAACGGTTTCCCAGATCATCAATCTTTTCCCCAGAACATCAATGAAGGAAAATTACAACTTGGTGTTTTTTAAATTTCTAAGTGAAATTTCCCAAAAACGGCTTCGAGGTGCACAACACCGGGTCCAGAGGTATCTTGTTGCTGAATTTGGTGTCTCTGAGTGCCACGGTGTGTCCGCAATGCGACGGACACGCACACACACACACACGCACACAGACTCTTCAACTTATTATATAGATGATTTTCAAGCTCAGGAGCAGTAATGGGGTGTAGCAGGCTATAGATACCGCGATATTTCTCCGACCGATGGTTCTCTCCAATTAAGCGGTCATATCCGAGAATTGATCGTTGGTGGTGTCTAGTGGTAGCCACATAAGAATCCCCCTTTGTTCCTCAACGCGTTTCTCCGCCTCAAGATACTTATCAGCGGCTTCCTCAGGAGTGGTTTAAACCCAATCAATCACTTCCGCCTTTTATTGTGAATTTGGGCCAACTGCGCATGCTCCCGCTATCCGCGCCAGGTCTATCTTTCGTGCCGTCTCTCACGCCGGGACTACTTCCAGTTTGGCGTAGCTGTTCTCAGCCGTGCTTGCGTATCAAGCCTCAGTTTAAACTGCTTTGCGTGTCACGCCTCAGAGTCGGCGGATAGAAGCCATTGCGCTCTCGTTGTCTAAGCAACTAGGTGTTTATAGCGCTGGTTCATTCAGATATCATTCTCTGCATGACGGGTAGAGATAGAAAAAGTTCATTGCGTTCACATATAGTTATTTAGATGGGTTACCAGTGGGGATCGATTTCCAATGGGGATGTTGACATATAACATTTATTACATATAACACATAACATATATAAAATACATATTTAAAATAAGTTGTTAGTATTATTTAATATAATAGAGCGAGATACGTTTTTATGGGCATGAATATTCTTTGTTTGTGGGTCATTATCCATACATAGCACTAATTATATACATTTTTTTTTATATATATATATATAAATTAAAATGAAATGACAAAAAATATATGTAAAATATATACACATAACAATGAAAAATATACATATATGTGTATATTCACAATTATACTGCGTATTCAACAAAATTTTCTAGATTGGGGAGAAGTTTTCACACAATTTATAATTGCCATATTTATCAAGACTTCGTATATTTCATAAATATCGCACACTCAACAGGACCATACGATATGCTGCTGGCTCTGCGAAGTGGCACCATCCATGACAGTACTTGTAACACAATTTAGAGAACAATTTTTATAAGAAATACAAGAGCAAAGGACCTCTATCTTTTTCTATAGGGGAACAGATGTCGAATTCCCCCTAGCAAGGGATTATGTATATATCTATATCATTGATTAATACAATATCATATGATATAAACTATAACCCACCCTCCCACACCTATACCCATCCCCCTGGCAAACAAGAGCCCCCTCCCCCCTCCCCTAAAAACCCAAAGATAAGGAATACAGCAGAGTATAGAATAAGCAACTAAATATTAGTCACTTAAATAGGGTCATTTGACACTATATATTATTCAGTTCGATGGTATCATTCAATCCTTTATGTACCATTGTTCCCAGGCGGAAGATCCAATAGGCCTCTCTACCACAGAGTCTATTGAATCTATCACCGCCCCTACTGGTGCTCATAACTTGTTCAATGGCTTTTACTTCTACGTTCTTCAAAGAACCACCTTGACAGCTGAGTACGTGTTTAGAAAGGGGATGGTTCATTTTTCCTCCCAAGATGTTACGTCTGGGTTCTAAATATCTGGCTTGTAAACAGCGTATGGTGCGACCCACATACTGTAGGCCGCATCCACATTCCATGATGTAAATGACGAATGCGGTTTTACAGTTTAAAAAACTTTTTATGTGAAATGTTTCGCCCGTTGTATATGACTTAAAGTCCAGGCTTTTTCTTTGTTTCAGATTTGCGCATGTCAGACACTTATAGTTTCCACATTTATGAAAGCCTAGTGGTTTTTCAGGTAACCAATTTGTGGGATTCATATTTAGGGGGTCTTCATGTTGTTTATTTTCGAAGTGACTATGCACTAACTGATTTTTTAAATTTTTACCTTTCCTAAATATGATTCCCCCATTCCCCTATGTCCTGTAGAAATTCATCCTGTAGCAACAATGTAGTATTTATTTTTATTATATTTTTAATCTCATGGGAACACTCATTGAATTGTGTAACAAACTGGGTAGTTCTGTCTTTGTGACCTAAAGACTTGTTATTTTTAGACTTTTTATCTTTTTTTTTATTTTAGTGAGGTCCAATAGAATCGCTCTCTCTATTTGTTCCACTTCTTTCACTGCTTTTTGAATTATTTCAGAAGGATATTTTTGTTCTTCGAACGATGAGATGATACCTTCGGCTTGTTTCTGATAGGACTCAGTTGTTGAGCAGTTTCTCTTTATACGAATCAATTGCCCTTTGGGGATATTATCCTTCCAAACCTTATTGTGGGTGCTCTCATAGTCTAAATACCTATTCTGATCTACTGGTTTTTGGTATGTTTCTGTCTCCAGTTTTCCATTTTTCACAGATAGTGCCACATCCAAAAAATTAAGTTGTGAAAAACTGTGAGTGCTCGTGAATTTTAAACCAAAATTATTCTTATTCAAACTATCGGTGAAATTAGTTAAACTATTTAGATCCCCTCTCCAAATAATAAACAAATCATCAATAAATCTGCCATAGAGGACCAGGCCCGCCCCGAATCCCCCTCCCCACACATGTTGGTCCTCAAAGGACCCCATGTATAGGTTAGCAAAACTCGGGGCGAACCTGGTCCCCATGGCAGTCCCCCGTGTCTGTAAATAATAACGTGAATTAAATAAAAATAATTATGTTTCAATATAAAGTTAATAGCTTGTGAAATTAAGCCACGGAGTGATTCCGAGAGATCCGCATCTTTTTTTAGATACCGATCCATTACTTTTACTCCCTGATCCTGCGGAATGTTCGAATATAATGATTCTACATCGCAGGACAGGAGAATGTACTCATTTTTCCATTCTATTTGATTTACCATACTCAAAAAATGTTTAGTATCACGAATGTACGATCTCAGTTTCACCACATGGCTTTGTAAATAGTAATCAACAAAAAGTGACAAATTATTAGTGATGGACCCTACACCAGAAATTATGGGGCGCCCAGGTGGGTTGTGAAGTGTTTTGTGAATTTTTGGTAAGAAATAAAAAATTAGGGGGTGACAGGATGTGTAGTATATAAAAAATTAAAAGTATCCTTCGATATGGCACCATCTTCTAGAGCTTGGTCTAACATTGTTTTAAGTTCTTTTTGATACAGGGCGGTGGGGTTGCCATCAAGGACACTGTAAAACTCTACATCATTAAGCTGTCTATAAGACTCCTTTACATAGTCAACAGTGTCCATGACGACAACCCCACCGCCCTTGTCAGCCGGCTTTATTGTTATTTTGTTATCGCTATAAAGACACCTCAAAGCATTCCTCTCTCCTCCACTCAAATTATCCTTCCAGATTTTGTCTTTGCTATTGGCATTTTTTTCACACATAGATTTAAACTGATCAAGTGTTGTCTTGTAAAAGCATTCGACATGTGGGCCCTTATATTGAAGAGGATAGAATTCTGATCTATTTTTCAACTTTTTCTCTCTTTGTATATCAAATATTTTCAGGCTTTCACTATTAGAGGATTCCTCTTCTAGTGACTCCAGAATCTCGATCATATTCTCATCCTCTTCATTCAATATAATCGGGTCCGCTGTCAGTTGTTCATTTTTTAAAGCTTTCATAGAAAAAATCTTTTTCTACTTAGAGTTCTGACATAGTGATTAAGATCTTCGAACAATTTGAAAAGGTCAGGTTTGGATTTCGGGGCAAAGTTCAGGCCCCTTTCCAGCAATTTTAATTCATTTTCAGTCAACGTTTTTTGAGGAAATATTAAATATTCCTTTTCCTAGGGTTTTCTTCTCAAGCACCGATTTTTTATGAGCCTGTAATCTGCTCCCTCCTCTTCTTCCTCTTTGTCTCTTCCCCTGGGTCTTTTTAGGGGAGTTTTTCTTGGGGGCTGTAGGCCCAAGCTCAATAGGAGGGCCATGATAAGCAGAATTGTCCTTAAGAAGTTCACCCACAGCAAATGCCCTCCTATTGAGCTTGTCCTCCAGCTCCTGGACCTGATATTGACACACAACTACTTCATCTACAATGGCGAGTTCTACCTGCAGCTATCAGGCTGTGCGATGGGGTCCAATGTGGCCCCATCGTACGCCAATGCCTATATGCTGCAGGCTGAACGTGAGATATTTTTAGATGTTCCTGGTGTACAAAATAACATCATTGCGTACGCCAGGTTCATCGATGATTTGTTCTTTATCTGGTCCGGGCCTGTCACTGCACTTGAGAATTATCTCATTGCTCATAATTTATCCAGCTGTCCTATTAAGTTCACCCACAACATTCACCCCGAAGTTATCCACTTTCTGGATGTGAAGGTGACGTTGCGTGGGGGTTGTGTCTCGACTGATTTCTACACCAAAGAGACGGATCGGAACACAATCCTGCACGCTAACAGTTTTCACCCCAAATCATTGAAATACGGGTTGCCATACTCGCAATTCCTTAGGGTGAGACGTGTATGTAGTGACGAGGCTGACGCTGAACGTCAAATGCAGGGCATGGTGGAAAAATTTCTATCACGAGGCTATGATAAAAAATCTGTATTGGCTGCAAAATCTAAAGCCATGGGCCTACAGCGATGTGATCTGCTTAAATCCCAAAATAAGAAACCTCAAACGGACTTCCTCCCATGGGTTAATCATTATAATGATCAGAGTGGGCAGATTAACTCTAGTTCTAAGAAGTGGTGGCCTATCATTAGGGCCTATCCAAAAAATGGCCTTACGAACAGCCGCCTCATGCCCTGCTACCAGAGAGGGATGAATGATTTTGACTGGGTGGTTTGCACTGACATCACAGGAATGTCCAGTAGCCAACTATCTAGGGATGGATTTTTGACCCGACGCAATGGGTGTTATAGGTGCCTAGGGTGCATCACTTGTCGCTCTATGACAGTGTCCAACTTTTTTTGTCATCCTTTGTACAGGAAGAAATTTTTCATTAAGCATATCCTCACATGCTCAACTAAATTTGTGATATATCTTCTTACCTGCCTTTGTGGCTATAGCTATGTAGGTAAGACTGATTGCACGATCAAGGAGAGAATGGCCAATCATCGTCAAGCCATTAAGAAAGCCCTTGAGTCTGGGTTCAGTGACCAACCAGTGGCCCGCCATTTTTTGGAGGCTGGACATAGTGTAACATCCTTGCGCTATATTCTGATTGACCATGTACCCCCTTCGATTAGGAGAGGGGATAGGTCTTTAAAACTTCTTCAAAGCGAGACTAGATGGATACATCGATTGAGGACCCTGGCCCCCAGGGGCCTCAATGAACATCTTGGTCTACGCTGTTTTTTGTAATAGTTCAGCATCGCCCCTCCATTATGTACCATCTCATTTGAGTATCGTGCTTTGCTTATATATGTCGCTATGCTTTTCTTTCTTTACAACTGTTTGTTATAGAATAATGTCCTATTATGACTTTCTTGTAGGTTCTTGTATCAGCTGCTAGCCATAATCTTTACGTAATATGTATGTCTGCTTTTAATTTTTTTCTACATTTTTAAATGTTATGTTTGTTGTAAATAAAGATACATTGAATTGTTTTTGCAGGGTCCCATGGCAACGGAGCCGCCCGGCTGCAGAGACATGACTACGTTCTCTGCGTAGTGACGTTTGACGGCGCAGAGTGATGACGGAAGCGGAAACCACCGGGTGCTGCTCCTGTTTGCTGCTGATGCTGTGAGTATATATTGTGATGTTTTGTTTTATTCTGTGTCTGATGAAGAGGTAATAAACCTTGAAACGTTACTGTCTACACTGTGCAGTGTGTCGTTTATTTGGAGTGCCTCCACACCAAGGTCTATATATATATATATATATATATATATATATTCCATTGACAAAAAACCTTACGGTTTCACATGTCCCATTAAGGCTTCTTACACATGATCTACCATTTCTGAAACCTGCTGCAACTCTTCCACTCAAACGCCAAAAAGCAATGAAATTCCGATCATTAAGGCTGACGCCTTAATGGACGTGTTCCTTGCGCAATACAGATATGGTACGCCATCACAGCCTGTGGGTAAGTGCAGATTCAGCACTCTCGCAGAGTGAGATTGCTGTCACTCACACAATGGTGGAGCTGCTAATTCACAGATTTGTGTGCTCATTGGAATACACACATGCAGTCTATGCAACTGAAGGTCTGAGCGGTAAACAGAGCCGAGAGAATGGATTAAAAGTGCTGTTGATTGGGGTAGGAGGCAGTGTGGTGCAGATGGGGAGGAATAGAAATGCGCAGATGGTGGGAAGGCTAAGCAGCACTGATGGGGGACAAACGAAGCAGATGGGTGGAAAACAGTGGCACAGATTGGGGAAGGTAAGACAGAGTGATGCGATTGGATGGGAAACAGAGGCGCAGTTGGAGGAAAGACAGCACTGATAGGTGAGGGGGTTTGGAGCAAAGGGGATAAAGGGAAAACAGAGCAGCACAGATGGAGGGAAACTGTGTCATGGATGAGGCGGGCAGAGCAGCATGGATGGAGGGGGAGACAGAGTATCACTAATAGAGGGGAAGCCAGTGGCACAGATAGAAGGAAACAGTGGCATCTGTAAGGAAAGACACATTAGTGCAGATGAGGCAATACACACTGCAGTAGGTATCGGGGAATACAGAACAGCATGACGGCGTATACTGTAGGAGAAGAAAGTGTAGATGCATAGTAATTGGGAGTATTATAGTTTTTGCAATTATGAAAGATGTTTTTGGTAACTGCATGTGAATACTAAATTAAATGGAGTGAGTGTGAAAGATGTTGGACCCTGGGATAGTTCTAGTAATAGTGTTTATTCTAGCACCTGCCATCTTTGAAAACCTATGCAGTTCCTCTACCCTGTCTGGGGTGTTGCTGTCTGCTGTAGTGTTTCTAGCAAAGGTCTGGTTTGCAGTGCTAATATACAGACCACACTGTGCTAGAAGCACTACAGCAGACAGCTACACCCCAGGCAGGGAAGAGGAACTGCATGGGTTTTCAAAGATGGCGGGTGCTAGAATGAGCACTATAGTAACCCAGAGGTATAGACAGTTTTAGATGATTGCAGGTACTTACAGTATTAGGATGAGTGCGCCACATAACTGCTCAGACCTTCAGTTGCATAGACTGCATGTGTGTATTCCAATGAGCACACAAATCTGTGAATTAGCAGCTCCACCATTGTGTGAGTGACAGCAATCTCACTCTGCGAGAGTGCTGAATCTGCACTTACCCACAGGCTGTGATGGCGTACCATATCTGTATTGCGCAAGGAACACGTCCATTAAGGCGTCAGCCTTAATGATCGGAATTTCATTGCTTTTTGGCGTTTGAGTGGAAGAGTTGCAGCAGGTTTCAGAAATGGTAGATCATGTGTAAGAAGCCTTAATGGGACATGTGAAACCGTAAGGTTTTTTGTCAATGGAATTTCATGGCTTTTTTCAATTTATTTTTTTTGTATTTGAAATTTAAAATTTCAGCGTAAGAATAAAATTAAATTTTTTAAATGTTTAATGATCTCACACCCCTGGCAATGAGCATTACCCCTGACCACAAGCATTACAAACCCCTGACATTGAGTATGACACCCGTCCCAGTGCATGAAACCCCTGTCAACAGGCAAGACATCCAGCCCAGCGTGTAGAAGCTTTACTGTAGGGCATTGAAGGAGGACAATGTACACACCGGGTACACATAGGGGGGCACAGGGCAATGCGTACACACGGGGAGCACAGCGTACACGCGGGGGAACTGGGGGAGACAGCGTACACACAGGGGGCACTGGGGGGGCAGCGTACACACGGGGGGCACTGGGGGGGGGCAGCGTACACACGGGGGGGGGGCACTGGGAGGGGGACACCGAACACATGGGGGGCACTGGGGAGGGGGGAAACAGCGTACACACATGGTGGCACTGGGGGGACAGCATACACATACGGGGGAACTGGGGGAGGACAGAATACACACACAGGGGCACTGGGGGGGGCACAGCGTACACACACAGGCGTCCCACAGCGTACACACACACGGGGGGCACAGTGTACACACACAGAGGCACTGTGGGGGGACTGCGTACACACACGGGGGCACTGTGGGGGGATTGCGTACACGCACGGGGGCACTGTGGGGGGACTGCGTACACACAGGGGCACTGTGGGGGGACAGCTTACACATACGGGGGGAACTGGGGGGAGGGACAGCGTAGACACACGGGGGGGCACAGCGTACACACACTGAGGCACTGTGGGATGACTGCGAACACACACTGGGGGCACTGTGGGGGGATTGCGTACACACACGGGGGCACTGTGGGGGGACTGCGTACACACATGGGGGCACTGTGGGGGGACTGCGTACACACACGGGGGCACTGGGGAGGGACTGCGTACACAAACGGGGTCACTGGGGAGGGACTGCATACACACACGGGGGCACTGGGGGGGGACAGCGTACACACACGGGGGGCAAGCGTCCACACAAGGGTACTGGGGGGGTGACAGCGTACACATGGGGGGCACTGGGGGGGGGGCAGCGTACACACAGGGGGCAGCATACACACAGGGGGCACTGGGGGGGGGGACAGCACATACACAGGGGGCATTGGGAGGGGAGCATACACACGGAGGGCACTGGGGGGGCAGCGTACACACAGAGGGCACAGCGTACACACGGGTGGCACTGAAAAGAGGACAGCGTACACATGGGGGGCAAGTGTCTGCACAAGGGCACGGGGGGGGCAGCGTACATACATGGGGGCAACGCACACAAAGGAGCAGAGTGGGGGACAGCGTACACACGGGGCACTGATGGGGGGACAGCGTACACACGGGGCACTGATGGGGGGACAGCGTACACACGGGGGCACTGATGGGGGGGACAGCATACACACGGGGGCACTGATGGGGGGGACAGCATACACATGGGGAGCACTGGGGGGGGCAGCGTACACACGGGGGCAGAATAGGTTACACATGGGGTGGGGGGGGACAGAGTACACACGGGGGGGCACTGGGAGGGGGACAGCATACACATGGGGGCACAGCGTGCACACAGGGGGCACTGAGGGGGCAGCGTACACACAGGGGCACAGCGTACACACGGGGGTACTGGGGGGGACACAGCGTACACACAGGGGGCACTGGGGGGACAACATACACATGGGGGCACTGGGGGGCAGCGTACACACGGGGGGCACTGGGAGGGCAGCGTACACACTGGGCACTGGGAGGGGGAAACAGCGTACACATGGGGGCACTGGTGGGGAACACTGGGGGGGGGAGCGTACACACGGGGGGCACTGGGGGGGAAACAGGGCACATACGGGTGGCATTGGGAGCGTACACACGGGGGGCACTGAGGGGCAGCGTACACACGGAGGGCACAGCGTACACACGGGGGGCACTGAGAGGAGGACAGCATACACACGGGGAGGGGGCAAGCATCCACACAAGGGCACGGGGGGACAGCGTACACACTGGGGCACAAAGGAGGGGGGCAGTGTACACAGGGGGCACAGAGGAGGGGGCAACGTACACACGGGGGCACAGAGTGGGGGACAGCGTATACACGGGGCACTGATGGGGGGGCAGCATACACACGGGGGCACTGGGGGGGGATGACAGCATACACACGGGGGGCACTGGGGGGGACATCGTACACACGGGGGGGCACAGCGTACACACGGGGGCACAATAGCTTACACATGGACACTGTGAAGGGGACAGCGTACACACGGGGAGCACTGGTAAAGGGACAGCGTACACACAGGGTGCACTGGGAGAGGGACAGTACACATGGGGACACAGCATACACATGGGGAGCACTGGTAGGGGCACAGCTAACACACAGGGGGCAGCGTACACACGGGGCACAGCGCACACACGGGGGGCACAGCGCACACACGGGGGGCACAGCGCACACACGGGGGGCACAGCGCACACACGGGGGGCACAGCGCACACACGGGGGGCACAGCGCACACGAGGGGGCACAGCGCACACACGAGGGGGCACAGCGCACACACGAGGGGGCACAGCGCACACACGAGGGGGCACAGCGCACACAAGGGGGGGCACAGCGCACACACGGGGGCAGAGCGCACACACGGGGGGCGCAGCGCACACTCGGGGGGCACAGCGCACACACGGGGGGCACATCGCACACGGGGGGGGCACATCGCACACGGGGGGGCACAGCGTACACACGGGGGGCACTGAGAGCGGACAGCGTACACACGGTGGGCGCAGAGGGTGGACAGCGTACACACGGGGGAGCACTAAGGGTGGACAGCGTACACACGGGGGAACACTGAGGGTGGACAGCGTACACACGGGGGAACACTGAGGGTGGACAGCGTACACACGAGGAGCACTGAGGGTGGACAGCATACACACGGGGGAGCACTGAGGGTGGACAGCATACACACGGGGGAGCACTGAGGGTAGACAGCGTACACACGGGGGAGCACTGAGGGTGGACAGCGTACACACGGGGGAGCACAGCGCACACACGGGGGGCACAGCGCACACATGGGGGGCACAGCGCACACACGGGGCACAGCGAACACACGGGGGGCACAGAGAAAACACACGGGGGGCACAGAGAAAACACACGGGGGGACATTGAGGGGGGACAGCGTACATGAGGGTGGCAGTGAGGGGGCACAGCGTACACAAGGGTGGCACTGAGGGGGGGACAGCGTACACACGGGGGGGCGCACTGAGGGGGGCACAGCGTACACACGGGTGGCACTGAAAAGAGGACAGCGTACACATGGGGGGGCAAGTGTCTGCACAAGGGCACGGGGGGGCAGCGTACATACATGGGGGCAACGCACACACAGGAGCAGAGTGGGGGACAGCGTACACACGGGGCACTGATGGGGGGACAGCGTACACACGGGGCACTGATGGGGGGACAGCGTACAAACGGGGGGGGCACTGATGGGGGGACAGCGTACACACGGGGGCACTGATGGGGGGGGGACAGCATACACACCGGTGCACTGATGGGGGGGACAGCATACACATGGGGAGCACTGGGGGGGGCAGCGTACACACGGGGGCAGAATAGATTACACATGGGGTGGGGGGGGGACAGAGTACACACGGGGGGGCACTGGGAGGGGGACAGCATACACACGGGGGCACAGCGTGCACACAGGGGGCACTGAGGGGGCAGCGTAAACACGGGGGCACAGCGTACACACGGGGGTACTGGGGGGGACACAGCGTACACACAGGGGGCACTGGGGGGACAACATACACATGGGGGCACTGGGGGGCAGCGTACACACGGGGGGCACTGGGGGGGCAGCGTACACACTGGGGCACTGGGAGGGGGAAACAGCGTACACATGGGGGCACTGGTGGGGAACACTGGGGGGGGGAGCGTACACACGGGGGGCACTGGGGGGGAAACAGGGCACATACGGGTGGCATTGGGAGCGTACACACGGGGGGCACTGAGGGGCACAGCGTACACACGGGGGCACAATAGCTTACACATGGGGGCACTGGGGCGGCAGCGTACCCACAGGGGACACTGTGAAGGGGACAGCGTACACACGGGGAGCACTGGTAAAGGGACAGCGTACACACAGGGTGCACTGGGAGAGGGACAGTACACATGGGGACACAGCATACACATGGGGAGCACTGGTAGGGGCACAGCTAACACACAGGGGGCAGCGTACACACGGGGCACAGCGCACACACGGGGGGCACAGCGCACACACGGGGGGCACAGCGCACACACGGGGGGCACAGCGCACACACGGGGGGCACAGCGCACACACGGGGGGCACAGCGCACACGAGGGGGCACAGCGCACACACGAGGGGGCACAGCGCACACACGAGGGGGCACAGCGCACACACGAGGGGGCACAGCGCACACAAGGGGGGGCACAGCGCACACACGGGGGCAGAGCGCACACACGGGGGGCGCAGCGCACACTCGGGGGGCACAGCGCACACACGGGGGGCACATCGCACACGGGGGGGGCACATCGCACACGGGGGGGCACAGCGTACACACGGGGGGCACTGAGAGCGGACAGCGTACACACGGTGGGCGCAGAGGGTGGACAGCGTACACACGGGGGAGCACTAAGGGTGGACAGCGTACACACGGGGGAACACTGAGGGTGGACAGCGTACACACGGGGGAACACTGAGGGTGGACAGCGTACACACGAGGAGCACTGAGGGTGGACAGCATACACACGGGGGAGCACTGAGGGTGGACAGCATACACACGGGGGAGCACTGAGGGTAGACAGCGTACACACGGGGGAGCACTGAGGGTGGACAGCGTACACACGGGGGAGCACAGCGCACACACGGGGGGCACAGCGCACACATGGGGGGCACAGCGCACACACGGGGCACAGCGAACACACGGGGCACAGCGAACACACGGGGGGCACAGAGAAAACACACGGGGGGCACAGAGAAAACACACGGGGGGACATTGAGGGGGGACAGCGTACATGAGGGTGGCAGTGAGGGGGCACAGCGTACACAAGGGTGGCACTGAGGGGGGGACAGCGTACACACGGGGGGGCGCACTGAGGGGGGCACAGTGTACACACGGGGGGCATACCATATGGGCTGCTATCATATACTGTACCTGCTCTTACACCGCCGGGACCTCCAGGCAGCAGCAGCCGCCCTACTCATGCCGCAGGGACCCGCTGTCTATCACCGCCAGGACCTTCACGGAGCTGCCGCAGGGACCTCCAGGCTTACATGCAGCGTACACACAGGGGGCACTGGGGGGGGGGGACAGCACATACACAGGGGGCATTGGGAGGGGAGCATACACACGGAGGGCACTGGGGGGCAGCGTACACACAGAGGGCACAGCGTACACACGGGTGGCACTGAAAAGAGGACAGCGTACACATGGGGGGGCAAGTGTCTGCACAAGGGCACGGGGGGGCAGCGTACATACATGGGGGCAACGCACACACAGGAGCAGAGTGGGGGACAGCGTACACACGGGGCACTGATGGGGGGACAGCGTACACACGGGGCACTGATGGGGGGACAGCGTACAAACGGGGGGGGCACTGATGGGGGGACAGCGTACACACGGGGGCACTGATGGGGGGGGGACAGCATACACACGGGTGCACTGATGGGGGGGACAGCATACACATGGGGAGCACTGGGGGGGGCAGCGTACACACGGGGGCAGAATAGATTACACATGGGGTGGGGGGGGGACAGAGTACACACGGGGGGGCACTGGGAGGGGGACAGCATACACACGGGGGCACAGCGTGCACACAGGGGGCACTGAGGGGGCAGCGTAAACACGGGGGCACAGCGTACACACGGGGGTACTGGGGGGGACACAGCGTACACACAGGGGGCACTGGGGGGACAACATACACATGGGGGCACTGGGGGGCAGCGTACACACGGGGGGCACTGGGAGGGCAGCGTACACACTGGGGGCACTGGGAGGGGGAAACAGCGTACACATGGGGGCACTGGTGGGGAACACTGGGGGGGGGAGCGTACACACGGGGGGCACTGGGGGGGAAACAGGGCACATACGGGTGGCATTGGGAGCGTACACACGGGGGGCACTGAGGGGCAGCGTACACACGGAGGGCACAGCGTACACACGGGGGGCACTGAGAGGAGGACAGCATACACACGGGGGGGGGGGGCAAGCGTCCACACAAGGGCACGGGGGGACAGCGTACACACTGGGGCACAGAGGAGGGGGGCAGTGTACACAGGGGGCACAGAGGAGGGGGGCAATGTACACACGGGGGCACAGAGTGGGGGACAGCGTATACACGGGGCACTGATGGGGGGGCAGCATACACACGGGGGCACTGGGGGGGGGATGACAGCATACACACGGGGGGCACTGGGGGGGACATCGTACACACGGGGGGGCACAGCGTACACACGGGGGCACAATAGCTTACACATGGGGGCACTGGGGGGGCAGCGTACCCACAGGGGACACTGTGAAGGGGACAGCGTACACACGGGGAGCACTGGTAAAGGGACAGCGTACACACAGGGTGCACTGGGAGAGGGACAGTACACATGGGGACACAGCATACACATGGGGAGCACTGGTAGGGGCACAGCTAACACACAGGGGGGCAGCGTACACACGGGGGGCACAGCGTACACACGGGGGCACAGCGCACACACGGGGGGCACAGCGCACACACGGGGGGCACAGCGCACACACGGGGGGCACATCGCACACGGGGGGCACAGCGTACATACGGGGGGCACTGAGAGCGGACAGCGTACACACGGTGGGCGCAGAGGGTGGACAGCGTACACACGGGGGAGCACTGAGGGTGGACAGCGTACACACGGGGGAGCACTGAGGGTGGACAGCGTACACACGGGGGAGCACTGAGGGTGGACAGCGTACACACAGGGGAGCACAGCGCACACACGGGGGGGGCACAGCGCACACACGGGGCGCACAGCGCACACACGGGGGGCACAGCGCACACACGGGGGCACAGAGAAAACACACGGGGGGCACAGAGAAAACACACGGGGGGCACAGAGAAAACACACGGGGGGACATTGAGGGGGGACAGCGTACATGAGGGTGGCAGTGAGGGGGCACAGCGTACACAAGGGTGGCACTGAGGGGGGGGACAGCGTACACACGGGGGGGCGCACTGAGGGGGGCCAGTGTACACACGGGGGGCATACCATATGGGCTGCTATCATATACTGTACCTGCTCTTACACCGCCGGGACCTCCAGGCAGCAGCAGCCGCCCTACTCATGCCGCAGGGACCCGCTGTCTATCACCGCCAGGACCTTCACGGAGCTGCCGCAGGGACCTCCAGGCTTACATGCAGCAGCCGCCGCTCTCATGCCACAGGGACCTGTAGGGAGATACACACATGGGGGGCTCATCGTACACACATGGGAGGCACAGCGTACACACATGGGGGGCACAGAGGGGGGTAGCGTACACATGGGGGGGCACAATGTACACACGGGGGGGTGGGGCACAGCACACACATGGGGGGGACACAGCGTACTCACGGGGGGGGGGGGCACAGCGTACTCACGGGGGGCACAGAGTACTCACGGGGGGGGCACTGAGGTTGGACAGCGTACACACGGGGGGCACTGAGGGGTGACAGCGTACACACGGGGGGCACTGAGGGGTGACAGCGTACACACGGGGGGCACTGAGAGTTGATAGCGTACACACGAGGGGGCACTGAGGGGTGACAGCGCACACACGGGGGGCACTGAGGGGTGACAGTGCACACACGGGGGGGGCACTGAGGGGTGACAGTGTACACACGGGGGGGCACTGAGGGTGACAGCGTACACACGGGGGGGCACTGAGGGGTGACAGCGTTCACACGGTGGACACTGAGGGGTGACAGCGTTCACACGGTGGGCACTGAGGGGTGACAGCGTACACACGGTGGGCACTGAGGGGTGACAGCGTACACACTGAGGGGTGACAGCGTACACCGGTGGGCACTGAGGGGTGACAGCGTACACACGGTGGGCACTGAGGGGTGACAGCGTACACACGGTGGGCACTGAGGGGTGACAGCGTACACACGGTGGGCACTGAGGGGTGACAGCGTACACACGGTGGGCACTGAGGGGTGACAGCGCACACGGGGGGGGGGGCACTGAGGGGTGACAGCGCACACGGGGGGGGGGCACTGAGGGGTGACAGCGCACACACGGGGGGGGGCACTGAGGGGTGACAGCGTACACACGGGGGGCACTGAGGGGTGACAGCGTACACACGGGGGGGGGGGGCACTGAGGGTGACAGCGTACACACGGGGGGGCACTGAGGGGTAACAGCATACACACGGGGGGGCACTGAGGGGTAACAGCGTTCACACGGTGGGCACTGAGGGGTGACAGCGTACACACGGTGGGCACTGAGGGGTGACAGCGCACACACGGTGGGCACTGAGGGGTGACAGCGTACACACGGTGGGCACTGAGGGGTGACAGCGTACACACGGTGGGCACTGAGGGGTGACAGCGTACACACGGTGGGCACTGAGGGGTGACAGCGTACACACGGTGGGCACTGAGGGGTGACAGCGTACACACATTGGGCACTGAGGGGTGACAGCGTACACACGGTGGGCACTGAGGGGTGACAGCGTACACACGGGGGGCACTGAGGGGTGACAGCGTACACACGGGGGGGGCACTGAGGGGTGACAGCGTACACACGGGGGGGGGCACTGAGGGGTGACAGCGTACACACGGGGGGCACTGAGGGGTGACAGCGTACACACGGGGGGGCACTGAGGGGTGACCGTACACACGGGGGGGGGACACTGAGGGGTGACAGCGCACACACGGGGGGGCATTGAGGGGTGACAGCGTACACACGGGGGGCACTGAGGGGTGACAGCGTACACATGGGGGGGGCACTGAGGGTGACAGCGTACACACGGGGGGGCACTGAGGGGTAACAGCATACACACGGGGGGGGCACTGAGGGGTGACAGCGTACACACGGTGGGCACTGAGGGGTGACAGCGTACACACGGTGGGCACTGAGGGGTGACAGCGTACACACGGTGGGCACTGAGGGGTGACAGCGTACACACGGTGGGCACTGAGGGGTAACAGCGTACACACATTGGGCACTGAGGGGTGACAGCGTACACACGGGGGGCACTGAGGGGTGACAGCGTACACACGGGGGGCACTGAGGGGTGACAGCGTACACACGGGGGGGCACTGAGGGGTGACAGCGTACACACGGAGGGCACTGAGGGGTGACAGCGTACACACGGGGGGGGGGCACTGAGGGGTGACAGCGTACACACGGGGGGGGGGCACTGAGGGGTGACAGCCTACACACGGGGGGGGCACTGAGGGGTGACAGCGTACACACGGGGGGGGGCACTGAGGGGTGACAGCGTACACACGGGGGGGCACTGAGGGGTGACAGCGTACACACGGGGGGGGGCACTGAGGGGTGACAGCGTACACACGGGGGGCACTGAGGGGTGACAGCGTACACACGGGGGGGGGGCACTGAGGGGTGACAGCGTACACACGGGGGGGGGGCACTGAGGGGTGACAGCGTACACACAGGGGGGGGGGGGCACTGAGGGGTGACAGCGTACACACGGGGGGGCACTGAGGGGTGGGGCAGCATACACAGAGGTGGGGCCAGTGTACTTTAACTGCTCTTACGCCGCCGGGACCTTCACAGAGCTGCTGACGGGACCTCCAAGCTGACTCACAGCAGCAGCAGCAGCCGCAGTACTCATGCCGCAGGGACCTGTAGGGAGATACACACATGGGGAGCTCATCGTACACACATGGGGGGCACAGCGTACACCCATGGGGGCACAGAGGGGGTAGCGTACACACGGGGGCACTGTGTACACATGGGGGGGCCAAGTGTACACATGGGGGGGGGGGCATACCATATGGGCTGCTACCATATACTGTACCTGCTCTTACGCTGCCGGCACCTTAAAGGAGCTGCCGACGGGACCTCCAGGCTGACTCACAGCAGCAGCCGCCATACTCATGCCGCAGGGACCTGCTGTCTATCGCCGCCAGGACCTTCACGGAGCTGCCGCAGGGACCTCCAGGCTTACACGCAGCAGCAACAGCCGCTCTCATGCCACAGGGACCTGTAGGGAGATATACACATGGGGGGCTCATCATACACACATGGGGGGCTCATCGTACACACATGGGGGGCACAGAGATGTGTAGCGCACACACGGGGGCACTGCGTACACATGGGGGGGAGGCACAGCGTACACGGGGGGAGGCACAGCGTACACACGGGGGGAGGCACAGCGTACACACGGGGGGAGGCACAGCGTACACACGGGGGGAGGCACAGCGTACACACGGGGGGGAGGCACAGCGTACACACGGGGGGGAGGCACAGCGTACACACGGGGGGGGGAGGCACAGCGTACACACGGGGGGGCAGGCACAGCGTACACACGGGGGGAGGCACATCGTACACACGGGGGGAGGCACACCGTACACACGGGGGGGGGGGGGGCACAGCGTACACTGGGGGGGGCACAGCGTACACACTGGAGGGGGCACAGCGTTATCCCATACTATATATACTGTACATACACACGTCCCAAACTATACATACTACTGTACACAAACACACACATATATCCCCCAATATATATATATATATATATATATATAATGCACACGCACGGCCCACAGTATGATTGCAAGCACAGTCCCAGTCAATACAGCCGCTCTAAGCACCCCAATAAGCCTGGCACTACCCGCCTTCCTACCGCAGGAGGTGAGCGGCTGCTGTCCTCGGCTCCTCACAGCTTCTTCCTCTCACAGCTCTGGCTGCAGTTCCCTGGCCGGCGCCAGGCCATCTACGCCCGCCCGCACTGCAGGAGGAGACCCGGCTCCTACCAGCAGCCGGGCTAGGGACTCGGGCGCCCGGTGGCAGCAAGTATAGGGATGCAGGAGAAAGGGGGCCGCCCGTGATTACGGTGGGCGCGGGTGAGAAGGGGGAGCGGTGACTGAAAGCGGGGGAGCCATGGACGCCAAGTCTCCAGTGTGGATGAAGGGACCCTGCCCCCGTCCCCAGCCTGCCACTGATCATCAGCGTCTCCTCTGTGCGCATGTGTAGGAGGGGTAGGACGTGTATATGGGGAGGGGGTGTATATATGTATGGGAAGGGGACATGTGTAGGAGGGGTAGGACATGTATATGGGAAGGGGACATGTGTAGGAGGGGTAGGACATGTATATGGGGAGGAGGTGTATATATATGTATGGGAAGGTGGAACAGGCATGCGGATGGGGTGTACATGGGAAGGGGACATATGCCGAAGGGGTGTTACATACATGACACTGACAGGCACTCCCTGTCCCCCCGTCCCCCCTTGGGGTTCTACATTCATGACAATGACTGGCACTGGGGGTGGGGGGGGGGACTCCATGTCCCCCCAGTAGCGGCCTCCATTTCCCAGACTCCCTCCAAAGTGCCACTAGTTTCCCCCGAGCAGCGGCCTCCGCTTCCCAGCTTCCCTCCAAAGCTCCGCTAGTTCCCCCAAGCAGCAGCCTCCACTTCCCTGCTGCCCTCCAATGCACCGCTACAGTCCTCCAGTAGGAACATGGTAGAGCCCGATTTCAGGAAGCATCAGGTGCAATTGCAAACGACAGGACGTCTGACCAATCAGCAGCTGGCACAACAACGAGGGAGTTAATCACAGTATGAGAGGCGGTAATAAGTAAATAAGCAGTGCCGTGCAATCTCTCCCTCAGACCGAGTGTGATGGGGGGAATGTGACAACTGAGCCCCATGCATACAGTGTAACGGTATACAAAGTAACGGTTGCGATTGTGTCAAGAGGGGATGGAAAATGCCAGCGTCTCTTTCTGTACTGTAATAAAATCAGCCATCTTGGTACACCTTTTTAGTGAAGTCTCTCTAAGTATACACTGGTGGCCACTGTGCAAGTGCAACAAGTTGAAATGCTATATCTTTATAATGGGGCATATTTCACTAAATTTAAAAAACCCTGTAACTTTCTGAAAAACCTTATCTGTGTCCAGCCAGTCTTTTAAAAATCAGCAGCGCTTCCTGCCACGCTGCTCGGCAAACAGCACTACAAGGTCCCAGCACCCACTGTCTTCCAGCCGCAGCAGCTCCCCGGGGCAGTGCTGTCTTCCCCATTGGGGTGGGCCCCTAGGCAACTGCCCATTGTGCCCAATGGGAAAGACATAACTGTTGGGGGGTTCTACTGTCACTTCTGGGGGGAGGATGGGGATGGCGTAGCTGCTGTTAGTGCTGGTGGGAGTTGAGGCTTCTAATTTCACGGCTGGGGGGGGAAGGGGATGATGGTGCAGCTTTCAGGTCATGCAGTGATGGGGTGCCGGTTCAGGGGCAGGGTCTGCAGTGGTCAGTGATGGGTGGGGCAGGGGGGATACAGCTATCAAGTTAGTGATTGGTGGGGGGGGGGGGTACAGATGTCAGGTCAGTGATGAAGGAGATGTCTGAGTGCTAGTGTGCTTCTTACTGTGTGGTGGATGTAGCGACACTCTGGCGGCAGTTTGGACCGTTTTGGACCCAGCTGGAGCAGGACAGCAGTAGCAACGAGAACCCTCCTGGACCCAGCAGCTGAAGCAGCACCCTGGCAGCGTCTAGGACCCGGCTGAAGCAGGACAGCGGTCACGGTGCAGACCCTACTGCGTAGAAGAAGGAAGAGCGCAGGGGAGAGAAAGAGGAGAAGGGGGGACAATGGGAGAGAGAAAATAATGCTCATTAGACATTATGCAACACACCGAAATGCTCGATACACATTATACCAAACACTGTAATACCCATTACACATTATGCCACACAGTGATAGTGACATATGGGTGACAGTGGTGTGTGAGTGGGTGTGTGAGTGACATACGCAAGTGGGACAGGATGTTGGAGACAAATATTACAGTTTACCTAACTTAACTAGGCAGCGCAACAGCATCAGCCGGGAGCTGTAGATGGAGCAATCTCCTTCCCCCAGTGTCCTGCTCTCTATCAGAATGACATGCTCGCTCACCCTGCGGCCTGCGCAAATCACACTGGCACACTCCATCACTCTGCAGCCTGCGCTCTATCACACTAACACGCTCCCTCACCCAGCGGCCTGCGCTCTGTCACACTGACTCCCTCACCCTGCACTATATCACACTGACGCTCCCTCACCCTGCAGCCTGCACTATATAACACTGACGCTCCCTCACCCTGCGCTAAATCACACTGACGCTCCCTCACCCTGCAGCCTGCACTATATCACACTGACGCTCTCTCACCCTGCAGCCTGCACTAAATCACACTGACGTACTCCCTTGCTCAGCGGTCTGCTCTCTGTCACAATCCCTCACCCTGCGGCCTGCGCTATATCACACTGCTCTCTATCAACACTAACACGCTCCCTCACCCAGCGGCCAGCGCTTTATCACACTGACGTGCTCCATCACTCTGGGGCATGCACTATATCACACTGACGCGCTCCCTCGCTCAGCGGTCTGCGCTCTGTCACAATCCCTCACCCTGCGGCCTGCGCTATATCACACTGCTCTCTATCAACACTAACACGCTCCCTCACCCAGCGGCCAGCGCTTTATCACACTGACGTGCTCCATCACTCTGGGGCATGCACTATATCACACTGACGCGCTCCCTCGCTCAGCGGTCTGCGCTCTGTCACACTCCCTCACCCCGCGGCTTGCGCTCTATCAAACTGCTCTCTATCATGCTGTTTCACACTGACATGATTCCTCACCCTGCGGCCTGCGCTAAATCACACTGACACACTCCATCACCCTGAAGCCTGCGCTCTATCACACTAACACGCTCCCTCACCCAGCGGCATGTGCTCTATCACACTGCTCTCTATCACACTGATGCACTGTAACACACTGACATGCTTCCTCACCCTGCAGCCTGCGCTTTATCACACTGACGCACTCCATCACTCTGCGCTCTATCACACTGACGTACTCGCTCACTCTGTGGCATGCACTCTGTCACACTCCCTTACCCTGGGGCCTACGCTAAATCACACTGATGCACTCTATCACACTGACGCACTCCATCACCCTGCCGCCTGTGCTCTATCACACTGACGTGCTCTCTCACTCTGTGGCATGCACTCTGTCACACTCCCTTACCCTGCGGCCTGCGCTAAATCACACTGACGCGCTCCATCACCCTGAAGCCTGCGCTCTATCACACTGACATGCTCTCTCACTCTGTGGCATGCACTCTATCACACAGATGCGCCCCCTCAATCAGCGGTCTGCACTCTGTCACACTCCCTTACCCTGGGGCCTGCGCTAAATCACACTGACGCGCTCCATCACTCAGCGGCCTGCGCTCTGTCACACTGACACACTCCATCACCTTGCGGCCTGCACTAAATTCCACTGATGCACTACCTCACCATGCGGCCTGCAGGCTTTCACACACAGATGCACTCACTTGCCCTGCGGCCTAACCTTCCCTTTCCACCAGCTAATTCTAAGTCCCCCAGCAGCCTAACTCTATGTCCCTTCTAGTGCCTAAATCAACCCTCCCTCCTCCAGCCTAATGCTAACCCACCTTACATACTTCATTTCACAGGGGAAAAAAAACACACAGTAGTACTCACTTGCCTTAGGAACTTAAGGTAATCTTATAGCCATGCCTGGACTGGAAGGATGTGGAGTTGTCCCTCGTCTCCTTTCATGACAGCAGCAGCAATATGGGCACACTGGGCAGTAGGCCAGTAGCTGCCCTGAGCCAGGTTAGCCCCGCCCCCTGTCTACCGTGTAGCCCCGCCCCCTGACTTCCGTGTAGCTCCGCCCCCTAACTCCTATGTAATTCTGCACTCCCTGTAAACTCCGTCCCCACTGCTCTCTCTCCTGAAAGTGACAGGCTCTGTAATAGCCGTGTCAGCTGCAATGCAACAGTGGGGACAAGCTGTGCAGGACCCCGTTCAGTTGCACAGCTTGTCTCCTGTAAAATTGTGCGGGGGGGGGGGGATCATTATTAGGTGCATGTGCACCCCCATGCATACGCCTAAGCTGCCAGGTGATCACAGGGGACTAGGACACTGAGTATGCTGTGGGGGGGATCACAGGGGGACGTGACATTGTGGATTCTGCGTGGGATCACAGGGGCACAGCACACTGGGAATGCTGCCAGGGGGACAGGACACTGGGAATACTGACATGGGATCACAGAGGGACGGGACACTAGGGATGCTGCAGGGGAACAGGACACTGGGGATGCTGTGGGGGATCACAGGGGGACAGGACACTGTGGATGCTGCGAGGAGACACCACCCCTGCCATATACCACCCTGAGCCCTTCCCCACAGAAAGCACTTTTTGAATTTCCCGGCAGTGCACGAGTGCAGTGAATAAATTAGATGACGTCACTCATCTTACAGCCACCTCTGGCACGGCACCACGGACACTAAGAAACTGTAATTAGAACAGTGTCAGGGCTAATAAACACACAGCGTCCCCCACCCCCACTCCCACTATAACATAACCACAGCTAAATCCACTTACACAAATTATTTCAGTTTGCGAGCAGGAGTCGGCCATCTTGGTACACCCAAGTGAAGCCACTCTGTGTACTCCCCCAGCTGATGGCTTCTGCGGCTGCGCAACAAGTTGGAGCTTCTATCTCTATAATGGGGCATGTTTCACTAAATTATAAAAAAACTGTACCTATCTGAAAATCCTCAACCCCAAAAGGCACTCCACTGGTACAATATCTACCTAATAAAACAAACCCCAAGTCTCAATTGTTCCTCTACCCTGAGTTATGCCTTCCCAAATAAACCCTCATAGACTAACATGGGTGACAAAGTGTCATTTCGCGAGTGTCAGGAAAAAACTGGCAGTTGGAAGTTTAGATCGCTCCCAATTGGTCATTTTTTTATATTTCCACCTGAAATTTGGCACGCAGCACCGGTTGACGATTCTACGCATACATGCCAAATTTCAGCTCAGTACGCCCAGTCACTTTTGAGGTGCAGTTCCTCAAACACCATGCCCCCATCCGAAAAGTTCCCTATGGGAAAAATCCGTTCGTTGGATTCAGCCTTAATATAAGGGCACTACCGTGCCCTTATAATATATATATATATATATATATATATATATATATATATATATATATATATACCCAATTGTGGTGTGGCGCCTGAAATTAATCAATAATGTCCATATGAATGGTGATCCTTTGTTCAGTGAATCAAACAGAAATAATTATTCAGTAAACTTGTTTATTTTAGATGATCTTGTTGTTACAGGCAAAACAATAAAATCCCAATGCGTTTCGTCTACAGTGACTTCATCAGGGAAACAGAGTAATACATCTTGTGCTGGTAGCGCCATTAACAGATTTATTCAACCAGTCACTAGATATAGGTGCAGTTCCAGAGGACTGGAAAAGAGCAAATGTTGTTCCACTGCACAAAAGCGGAAGCAAAGAAGAAGTGAGCCTTACATCAGTAGTAGGGAAATTAATGGAAACACTATTAAAAGAAAGAATAGTGGAATATCTTAAATAAAAAAAATTTATAGGATCCAAAACAGCATGGTTTTACTGCAGGGAGATCATGCCAAACAAATCTTACTGACTTTTTTGACTCCGTGACCAAAATAATAGATAAAGGGGGGGGCGGCGTAGATGCGGCATATCTAGACTTTAGTAAGGCATTTGACACTGTCCCACATCGCAGACTGCTAAATAAACTTGAAAGTGTGGGATTGGATTATAAAACAATTAAATGGATAAGCACCTGTTGCAGGATAGGAAACAGACAGTTGTAGTAAATGGAGTGCATTCTATGGAGGGACATGTTACAAGTGGAGTACCCCAGGGATCTGATTGATACTGAGTGCCGCACCAGCTCCCGCTTCATTTATCATTTATCCCCATTGTGAAGGCACCGGACTCTTCAGCTTGTCATTGGGAGTGCCTGACTAGCATATCGTTATATATATATATATATATATATATATATATATATATATCTGTACAAGGTGTGGAGGCACTCAGGAGATTCCCATAGTACTGCACGGCGGCAGTCAAACGCGGTAACAAAAGGTAGACAAGACGGTCTATGTGCCAACGTTTCGGGTACAAACCCTTTATCAAGACTTGTCTTGATAAAGGGTTTGTACCCGAAACGTTGGCACATAGACCGTCTTGTCTACCTTTTGTTACCGCGTTTGACTGCCGCCGTGCAGTACTATGGGAATCTCCTGAGTGCCTCCACACCTTGTACAGATATCTATCCCCTTGCGGGACGGAAAGGCACCTGAGTATTACTTTTGTCTGCGAGTGCCGGGAATCTCCATATTCTATATATATATATATATATATATATATATATATATAAACTTGTCAATAATGATCCGGTACTCCAATAATGATAATAGAATAATAGAGCGGGTACCTCAGCCAAAACAATACAGTAATACAGTCCAATATTGGGAAAAGGAATTCCCCACGCCTGGCACTCTCTTGCAACGTAATAAAGAGACCTGAAACTGGTCTTAGTGGGCAACGTTTAGGAAACTTTATTTTATTCCCTTCGTCAGGACAACACTTATACATCAAACAAACAATATTTAAATACACTTACCACCACCACTACGCACTGCGTTCTCCGCCGCGCCGTTCCCCGGAGTCGCGATGACGTCATCATCCTCCGCCACACTGACGTCTCACCCGGCTGCGTGGTACTAGGTGCCGCTGGAGGTGCAATTGCTTCACCTAGGTAACACAAAATCGTATTCAAAATAAACACAAGGAGATTGGCAACAATATCTGGCAGTTCACTAAACATTATAGCCATGCTGTGTCAACAAACTAACACACAATTATAATGTCGGCATTATGCAACACCTAATAAGAAAAAACTTGTTATAACAAGATAATACTGCATGTATACATGGCCAGTAGTGGTACTAAATGACCATCCTAAAGACTAAGCTACGCGATGGCCCATAGAAGGTAACGTAACCCTCCAGCAGTTCAATTAGCTGGGAGATCAACAATGATGAAAAAAATAAAGAAAGAAAAAAAACATAAAAAATGGAAACAAATTAGAAAAAAATTTGAAAAAAATTTGCAAAAAGTATTTTTTTTTTTAAATTTAGAAAAAAAATAGAAAAAAGAAGAAAAAAGAAAAAATTAAGCGACATACCAAAACTTTCAATGGACTAGACGACCAGAGAACCTTTCAATAGTGGTCAGGGCAGCTACAAGAACATATGTCACAGGAAACACTTCAAGGATATTAATTCATTGAGGCCCAATGGATGCACGGTTTGCAATACGTGCATCCATTTTGCCTCTTTTTGTAACAGGATTTTATTCCTGTCACCTCTTCTGTGATTGGGGGGAACAATTTTATATTTCATTCTTTAGTAGACATTTATAACAACATATTGGTCCAGCTTTTGTGCAAGTTATTGTCAAGAAATACAGCAGTAGGATCTCCGCACTTTCATTCCATAAGAACATTGAAAGAGATCTGCTCCAAAGACTGGATGAGGTTGTTGCGTACACACTATCAGATATGTCCACACAACCAACAGATGTGGGCGGTTTTCGCAATGTGGATTTACCCTTAGGAGAGTTGCATACTTTCACAGACACTGAAATAGACAACATTCTGTTCAAAGACAATCTAGTTGATGCTGCGGGAGAAGCGACCTGTGAACAATTGTTTTATAACATTCTGAAATGAAAGAAAAGAGAGGTCGATTATTATTTACATGCCGTGACACTCTCAGATTATCACCGCGATAAAAAAATCCCACGTGGTTTTAGACTCAAAAACATTCCCACAATAGGTCGGCATAACAGTGAATTTTGCCGCAAGTGGGCAGCAATATTAAATCGCTGCTCCTTCGACCTGATTGTATTGGTGGTTGAAGAGTCCTCAAGGGAGCTGAATGCCCTAAGAGAACAAATTAATATCCTAGAAAAAACCCACCTTGAGCGCCTCAATCAAGATGAATTCACCAAGTGGCTAGAGAAGCTTTTGACATAGGTCGACCACTATAAAGCTGAATTAATTAAATTAAAAAAATCTAAAAGAGCCACAGTGGATCGAGATAATTCCGAGAATAAAGTTTACGCCTTGGGTAAATTACAGGAACAATCCCGGGAGACAGACCTGGGGTCGCTTTAACAGAAAACCCCGTTTTGACACAGGTTCCTCAAGTACTGGGGCATCCACAGAGAGTGAGAGCTCCACTGCAGCTCCGAGCACTTCAAAACTTCCCCCTTTAGGGGTTACCCCCAGGGACAGACGAGCGGCCGCCAGAGGCAATTTACCAGAAGAGGGGGGCAGTGGGCACGGCAAAGGAAAGCGCTGGCGGGGAAGAATACCCTAATATTCAATTTGTCAGACCGCACTCTGACGACCAGCGAAGAGAGTGCTTATGACCACATGCTCAAATAAATATAGAAACAGGGGGTGCTCAACACTCACCATAAGAAACTAATGGTGTGTACACACGGGGCAACATGGCTTCCGATGTTGCCGATATAGTGAACATCGGAAGCCATATCGTATGCAGATCGTGTGAGCGCAAATCAGCAGTGAAATAAAGAGGGCAGCCAAGACTATATAGTGCAGATCTGCACTATGGCCCTTATTCTGGTTGGTGCGGTAATATCCGCGTGCGTTCGTGCCGCCGATGTTTTGTGTCTGCGCATGTGCAGAGGCGTCTCTGCGCATGTGCGAGCGAGGCGTACGGCCAAATTCCGCATGAAATGTGAACACTCCGAACAGGGGGTGGAGAGGGACGTGAAGGGCTATTTGGGCTCATTACCATATGCATACGCCCCACGTTTCATGGGCGTTCCCATGCAAACGCGGGGCGTACGTATGGTAATGCTGTCGTGACGCACGTGTAGGGGGCGGACATATGACATCGCCGGATGTCAGCTGCCCGCCCAGATCCCTGCTTTTGCACGGAGAAATGTCCGTGTGGTCTGAGGTTGCGGGAGCTGGTGGAGCACTCGGTCCTGCATTGATGGGGGAGGTTCCCTGAGATGGAGGAGGCGTATTCCGTGAAAAATACACGTGCGGTCCGTTCGGCCACCTTCTTACGGACGGAGTTGGCGATCCGTATGGAAGGCGGGGTTTCGCACGCACGGTCCTGGCCGCATATTCGACTCCGGCCGCACCGATCAGAATAAGGGCCTATATAGTCTAAATTGTCCCTCTGCATGCCGTGCGATGCGAGTCCCGATGTGATCTGATCGTATCGGGACTCGCATCTCACGGCATATCCTGCCGTGCATACACACCTTAACTCGCCTTTATACACAATTAATCAAATAAATAATGGGGTTTTATTTCATGAATTGATCAATGCAATTAAGCTTGCAGCCCATCGCCAAGAGACCCCAATCACCTTTAGAAAGGCGTGCGTATAGAAATAATGCATCATGCGTTCTATGGCCCATACGCACACGCGCATTGCATCGATAATCGACCGCGGTGTGAATCAGGCCCAATATCTGCAAATGAGGAGGGAGCTGGGCAGAACTACCCTCTAACTATGATACTGGCAGTTTGCTAAGTAAATACGCAGTAATGTCATGGACACTACCCACGTAGAACGTCCACGAGGAAGAAGAAAATATCATCTAAGAAACTCATTTCTCTACATTTCTAACAAGGGACGGGACAGCGAAATGGAATGAGGACAGACAGGAAATATTCTTCTATTTGTAGACCATTCAGCGAAATTCAGAGTCATTACAGAACACACCGGACATGAAGAACAGGTAGGAAACTAAACTGCATTTTATTTAAAAAAAAATATATATAATAATAATAATAATATTCAGAGAAGCATTTATATTTTTTTCTATTCTTCATCAGATGAAATAATGTTTAATTTAAAAAATAACAAACTTAATATTTTAAAAGATAATTAAAAAAAAAATTGTAATAAGGAAAAAAAAAAGAGATTTTAAAGACATGAATTACAGTCAGAGGCCAAACGCTCAAAACTTTGCTTTTTCGGGCTGAATATCGACCAATCGCATTGGAAATAATGGGGAATGAGGGATTGCAGTGCTAATTAACCTTTTGCAGAAGATTTCTGTGATATATGGTACTAATACGTAACCCTTTCGCTGATGAAGGTTTTCTAACACAATGATAGAAAGAAACTGCTTATCACCAAAATAAATTCTCAAATTAAATGAGGGTACATATAAATGGGTACAAAGATCTATTTGGGTCATTTAAGTCACTTAAAAAAAAAAAAAAAGCTGAAATATAAAACAACTACTCCCACCTGTAAGCCTAAAAATCCCCACTATACCTGCTCCGTACATTGTGGTACACCTATAGAGAATAATTTTTGGCAGACATGTGACTAGCGGCTTATCGAAGGTCACAATTGTGTTCTCCCCAATTTTTTGGAGATTTGCTTTTTAGATTCCCCAATACAAAAAAAAACCTCTTTAGGGGACAGGTGCTGTGTCACTAAATACAAATGATGTAGACAGCATTGTGGTTCACTTAGATCCAGTTTCTGCTACATGAAAAAATATTATTAGAAATAATTCTTGCTATATTTAATAGTTAATAAATAATTGTAATTTGCAGGGAGCAGCTGATGCTGGGTAATCTCTGAGCCTCCGATGGACCATCGTAATATGTTCGTGTTTATTATACTGAGTAAGTGCAGAAACATCCATTACCAGGGATTCCCAGTAGTCAGTGTCGGAAGTTGGTCCGAGTATATATATACTAGGTGATTCATCGCGCCCTACGGGCGCTCTTCACACCGGCGTAAGGGGCTGCGCCCCCTTAATTTGTGAACGTTTGTGTTGTGAGAAATATGGTTAGAATTGTATGAAAGGTGCCCTGTATTGCAACTTGAGTTATAGGTGAAATGTGATAAATAGAGAGCATATGATGTGGAAGGGGGTGTGTATTGTTTTGTTTAATTAAAAAGCGGTTACAGAGTAAGATGTACATTGACATTTGTGTGTGTGGGGGGGTGTGCGTGCGTGTTGTTGAGGTGTGTGTGTGTGCAATAGTATAGTAGGGTGTTTTTGAGTCAGCGGCTCCCCACTGGCAGAGGTCACGACACAGGAAAACAGGAGGCTGGGTAGTGATAGGGGTGTGTGGGCATAAGGGGACTAAAGAGGAGGGTGGGGGACACTGTGCAGCTTCTGCCAGTGGGTAAGGGTCCAGCGTGGCAGCACAGGAGTACAGGACGGTGGCCCTGAGTCAGTGTCTCTTCCTACTGGGTGGGAGTTAGGGTGCATGAGAGCAGGAGGCTGGGCTATAAGGCATGGTAGGGGTATGTGGGCAACACAGCGTCAGCAACTCCCCAGTGGTGGAAGTTACGGTTCAGGAAAGCAGGAAGCTGGTAGTGATAGGGGTGTGTGGTCATACGGGGGACTAAAGAGGAGGGTGGGGGACACTGTGGAGCTTCTGCCAGTGGGTGAGGGTCCAGCGTGGCAGCAGAGGAGTACAGGACGGTGCCCCTGAATCAGTGTCTCCTCCTACTGGGTGGGAGTTAGGGTGCATGAGAGCAGGAGGCTGGGTGGTAAAGCATGGTAGGGGAATGTGGGCAACATAGGGTGAGCGGGTCCCCACTGGCGGAAGTTACGGGGCAGGAGAACAGGAGGCAGGGCAGTGATAGAGGTGTGTGGGCATGAGGGGCAGTAAAGGTTTTTGGCTGTTGCTGAGTAGGGATAGGCATTGGTGCAGACGCCATCGATGGTTGGCATTGATGGCAATTTTGCACCCTGCCATCGAGAGTAGTAACATATTACTTGGATAACCATCGATTGTTGTAGCTATCGATGGTCATCCATTATATCTGACTGAATAGACTGTGGGTTAATCAGAACTTGGCGGCGGGACTTCTGGGTGTTGGGGGCGGAGCTATGCTCCGTGTCCCGGCACCTTAAAATTTTTTGAAACTTGATCGGTTCTCCTTTGCCATCGATGTAGGGAAACCATCGCCCATAAACCATCGATTATTTGAAATCATTGATGGTCGATGGGCATCCCTAGAACTGGAGGAGGGTGGGGGAAAGTATGCAGCTCCCGGCAGTGGGTGAGCGTCTCCTCCCACTGGGAGGGAGTGAGCGTGCATGAGAGCAGGAGGCTGTATAATAGTGGTATGGGGGCAAGACATTGATAAAAGTTGTGGCGCTGGTGCAGAAGACCGTGGGGACACTTCTGGCAGTGGGGGAACCTGCAGCGTGGCAGCCAGGGCCGGATTTCCCACCTAGGGGCGGCACCTGTTTGTGGCGGTACAGGATCCCCCATTGTCATGGGGGTACGTGAAACGCGGGAGCGGGGTCGCGGGGGTCCACTGGGGGGTGGAATTGCCGGAAGGGGGTCATGGGGGTCTGCAAATTGCAGGAGGGGGGTGTGCGGGGATCCGCAATTAGCCGGATGGGGCGGAGGTCCGTGAATCGCGGGAGGGGCGCGGGGGTGACGTGAATCCCGGGAGGGGGCAAGAATCGCGGGAGGGGGTCGCAGGGGTCCCGCGAATCGCGGGAGGGGGGGGGCGCGGGGGTCCCGCGAATCACGGGAGGGGGGCGCGGGGTCCTCTTAATCGCGGGAGGGGGGTTGCGGGGGTCCCGCGAATCACGGGAGGGGCCGGGGTACGCAAATCGCGTGGGGGAGTTAGAATTGTGGGAGAGGGGGTGCGAATTGCGGGAGGGGGGGTCGCAAATCGCAGGAGGGGGGGTGGGTTCTCGGGGGTCACGCGAATCGCGGGGGGGGGGTTGCGGGGGTCTGTGAATCGCGGGATGGGGGGTTGCGGGGGTCCCACAAATTGCGGGAGGGGGGTCGCGGGGATCGGGGGGGTGTGTCGGCAGAGGGGAGGGGGTGCAGGAGTAATGGTGGATGGTGGCTGTGGAGTATGGTGGATGGTGGGCGTGTACTGTAGCCCTGGCTGGGCGGGGGGAGGTGAGGTCAAGGGGGTGGAACGTTATACACATGAAAACGTTATACACATAAAACACTGGTCTTTTCCCTAGGGGGGGCGGGTTTGTGTATGCCGCTGGGCGGGAATGTTAGCTACACAGGGGATGAGTGACAGATCTGGCTAAATATATAAGAGATTGTTGCCCCCCAAATAGCTCAATCAGTAAGGTGTCTGTCTCCAGTAAGACAGGTCATGGGTTCTAATACAGGGTGTGACACGTACAAAAATGATGTTAGGAGGTGGAGTCAGCCACAGAAGCAATAATGATAGCTTTCAATTAACTGATTCAAACTCGCAGGGGAGGAGGGGTGCCCCCAAGGGAGGAGCAATCAGATTCTGTCTAGCATTTACAGATCTCTAGGGGAATCAGCTCCAAAGAGAGAGAGAGAGAGATGATAAAGTGGAGAATGATACCTAACTAGTAGGGCCTGTTTGGCTGGTACTTTATCTCTCTCCATTTTATCACTTTTCAAGCTTAGTACATCTGGCCCAGAGAGAGAGGGAGAGAATTTGCAGCACTGCACCCAGTAAGTCCTGACTTCCTTGCTGCTGCAAACAGAGGGGGAACATCATTGAATGATGAGTGATTACGAATGGTTTTCCCCTCATGTGCACGGCTGCAAACAAATTTGCATGGGAGGGAATAAGTTTGTTTGGAGCCGTGTACATGATCGCTGGGCTGCGAAGATTTGCAGCCCAGCGATCAAGTAAACGCTATGTGTGCTGATTCTATGCTACATCATAAAACACCTGTTACTAAAGGGCCTAATTCTGATCGGTGCGGATATTCCCGCATGCGGACGGACCGCCGATGTTGATTGTCTGCGCATGTGCAGAGGTCACTCTGCGCATGTGCAGGCGATTTCGCCGCACAGATTCTTTATACGCAGCACAGGGGGCGTAGAGGGGCGTGAGGGGCTACTTAGCCTCATTACCCTATGCATACGCCCCGCGTTTCATGGGCGTTCCCATGCAAACGCGGGGCGTATGCATGGTAATGAGGCCGTGACGCGTGGGTACGGGGCGGGCATCTGACATCGCCGGATGTCAGCTGCCCGCCCCCATACATGATTTCACACGGACAAGTGTCCGTGTGGTCTTGTGTTGCGGGACCTGGTGGAGCGTGCGGCCCTGCATTCGATGTTCGGCGACCATCGAATGCAGGGGCTGTTCCCAAGACGGAGGAGGCGTATCCCCGTCCAATTTCATGCGGATCGCCACATATCCGCGTACGGACGGCAGGTGGCGATCCGTATGGAAGGCGGGGATTCGCCTGCACGGTTGCGGCCGCATATTCTGATCGGGCCGCACCGATCAGAATAAGGCCCTTTATTATTATTATTATAATCTTATTTATAAGGCGCCACAAGTGTTTTGCAGCGCCGTACAAAGAAACAATACAGGGAGACAAAGCTTGGCATAACATTGAATAAATAACAAAAATACAGTACAAATAAAGAGCGCCACAGAGCAATACACATTACAGCTTAAATGTAAATAGTGAGGACTCAATCAACATACAACTAGAGGCTTGATGCCAATGATGGAGATGAGTATGCGGACAAAGATGGTCACTGAGTGTTGGAGTATAGGAGAGCTGTGAGTGACATGTGAAGAGAAGTGGGCTTTGACAACAGGAGAGAAGAGGGCCCTACTCAGAGGAGCTTACAATCTAGTAGGAAGGGGAGACAGACAGATTACAAGAGGTGCAAGCAAGTGGGTGGTGGTTAGATAGCAGGATGTAAACAGGCAAGAGGTCGGAGAACCAGCTGGTTTATGCAGTGGAAGGGTACACTTTGATGAATAGGTGAGTTTTCAGTGCCCGTTTGAAGCTTTGCAAGGTCGGGGAGAGTCTAATGGAGCGAGGGAGTGCGTTCCACTGAAGGGGTGCAGCACGGGCAAAGTCCTGTACTCTAGAATGGGAAGCAGTGATCAGGGTGGAGGAGAGACGACAGTCGTCAGCCGACCGTAGAGGGCGGGAGGGTGTATGAATGGAGATGAGGTTAGAGATATATGGAGCAATGGAATTAGAGATGGCCCTGTATGTGAGTGTGAGGTGTTTGAAGAGGATTCTGTAGGGGAATAATCTGCCAGTGCAGATTTTGTTGAAGGGGAGTGGCAGAATTAGAGCGGCGGGAGAGGAAGATAAGCCTGGCTGCGGAGTTGAGGACAGATTGAAGAGGAGCCAGTTGGGATCGAGCGAGGCCGGTGAGGAGAACATTGCAGTAGTCGAGCCGTGAGATGACCAGTGAGTGGATGATCAGCTTAGTTGCACTCTGTGAGAGAAAGGGCCTGATGCGAGCAATGTTGTGTAACTGGAACCGGCAAGAATGGGCCAGGGCTTGGATGTGCAGTGCAAAAGAGAGGGAGGAGTCAAGAGTGACACCCAGGCAGCGGAGTTGGGGAACGGGGGAGATGATGGTGTTGTTAACAGTGATAGAGATATTAGTAGGGGGCATAGCTCTGGGTGGGGGAAAGATAATGAGTTCGGTTTTGTCCATATTCAGCTTCAGAAATCGCTCAGACATCCAGGTGGAGATGGCAGAGAGGCAGTTGGAAACTTGAGAGAAAACAGTGGGGGACAGATCAGGAGAGGAGAGGTAGATTTGGGTGTCATCCGCATAGAGGTGATATTGGAAGCCAAAGGAGTTAATGAGTGCACCCAGAGAGGAGGTGTACAGAGAGAACAGAAGGGGGCCAAGGACGGAACCCTGAGGGACCCCGACAGGAAGGATAGAAGGTGGTGAGGTAGAGCCAGAGGCAGAGACTGAGAAGGAACGGTTGAAGAGGTAAGAGGAAAACCAGTTGAAGACTGTGCCAGAGAGGCCAATGTTTTGGAGTGTGTGGAGGAGGAGAGGGTGATCCACAGTGTCAAAGGCAGCAGATAGGTCCAAAAGGATAAGCAGGGAGAAGTGATCCTTGGATTTGGCTGACAGCATGTCATTGGTGACTTTCACTAGGGCAGTCTCAGTGGAATGAAGTGGGCGAAAGCCAGATTGAAGGGGATCAAGGATGGAGTGGTCAGACAAGTAGCTGGTGAGACGCCTGTAAACCAGCCGTTCTAGTATTTTAGAGGCAAATGGGAGAAGAGAGATAGGGCGGTAGCTTGTGGGAGGGTCCAGGTTTGTTTTTTTTAAGAATAGGAGAGACCAGAGCATGTTTGAAGGGTGAGGAAAAGATGCCAGTAGAAAGAGATAGGTTAAAGAGGTGAGCAAGGTGGGAGCAGCCAGTGGGGGAGAGGGAACTGAGGAGAGGGGAGGGGAGAGGGTCCAAGGTAGAGGGGGAGAGGATGAGATGAGGGAGCGGACTTCCTAAGCTGTAGTAGGGCAGAAGGATGATAGAGTGGGGTAGTTGGGAGGGGAGGATGATTGGGGTGGGTGGGCAGCAGAGGGGGTATGGGAGGAGATATCATTACACATTGTAATAATTGTATACATTGTATTCCAGCACATACGTCTATATAATTTGTTGATATCGCTTATTTCTTATAATTTCTTACAGATGTCATCACTGCTGTGCACCCAGATACTACACCCGCAAGTACAAACTAACATCTACTTGTCCTATACTCGCTATTACTATATGTGTCTTTCTGCGATCACTGTCTGTAATGTCTAGACAAGGGTTATGGCCTCCATTTGTCCATTTGTTTTAGAACTACAAGTCTAAGCATAGCCTTTTTTAATTTCAAGAAGCTTTAGTGTAAATCTAAACGAGAAGCAGATGGGGGATCGCAGGAGGGGGCACGGGGTCCCACGAATCGTGGGAGGGGGGTTGCGGGGGTCCCGCGAATCACGGGAGGGGGCGGGGTTCGCAAATCGCACGGGGGGAGCTAGAATTGTGGGAGGGGGGTGCGAATTGCGGGAGGGGGGGTCGCAAATCGCAGGAGGGGGGTGGGTTCTCGGGGGTCACGCGAATCGGGGGGGTTGCGGGGGTCTGTGAATCGCAGGAGGGGGCATTGCGGGGGTCCCGCGAAACACGGGAGGGGGTCACTGGGATCCGGGGGGGGGGTGTGCCGGCAGAGGGGGGGTGCAGGAGTAATGGTGGATGGTGACTGTGGAGTAATGGTGGATGGTGGGCATGTACTGTAGCCCTGGCTGGGCGGGGGCAGGTGAGGTCAAGGGGGTGGAACGTTATACACATGAAAACGTTATATACATAAAACACTGGTCTTTTCCCTAGGAGAGCGGGTTTGTGTATGCCGCAATTAGATTTTGTCTAGCATTTACAGATCTCTAGGGGAATCAGCTCCAAAGAGAGAGAGAGAGAGATGATAAAGTGGAGAATGATACCTAACTGGTAGGGACTGTTTGGCTGGTACTTTATCTCTCTCCATTTTATCACTTTTCAAGCTTAGTACATCTGGCCCAGAGAGAGAGGGAGAGAATTTGCAGCACTGCACCCAGTAAGTCCTGACTTCCTCGCTGCTGCAAACAGAGGGGGAACATCATTGAATGATGAGTGATTACGAATGGTTTTCCCCTCATGTGCACGGCTGCAAACAAATTTGCATGGGAGGGAATAAGTTTGTTTGGAGCCGTGTACATGATCGCTGGGCTGCGAAGATTTGCAGCCCAGCGATCAAGTAAACGCTAGGTGTGCTGATTCTATGCTACATCATAAAACACCTGTTACACATTGTAATAATTGTATACATTGTATACCAGCATATACGTCTATATAATTTGTTGGTATAGCTTATTTCTTATAATTTCTTACAGATGTCATCACTGCTGTGTACCCAGTTTCTTCACCCGCAAGTACAAACTAACATCTACTTGTCCTATACTCGCTATTACTATATGTGTCTTTCTGCGAGCACTGTCTGTAATGTCTAAATAAGGGTTATGGCCTCCATTCAGCGACCCAAGCGGGAGGGTGCCCCGGTGCTCAACTGCTCCACGGGGGGGGGGGTTGGTCACGATGTGGCCACCCGGCCGCCGGGGGCGTGCGCGATGTGGCTGCCCGACCACTGGGGGGGTTTGCGATATGGTCACCCGGCCACCGGGGGGGTGCGATGTGGCCGCCATGCTGCTGGGGGGGGGGAGTGCGGTGCTCACTTACCGAGCACCTGAGAGCTCCTTCCTCAGGCTCTCCTGCTCCTCTGCTGCTATTGCGGTAGCTTTCCAGCTCACTACCGCCCTCCAGTGGCTAGCGCCCTAGGCAAATGTCTAAAACTGCCTAGTGGTGGTGCCGGCCCTGCCTACATTTGTCCATTTGTTTTAGAACTACAAGTCTAAGCATAGTCTTTTTAATTTCAAGAAGCTTTAGTGTAAATCTAAACGAGAAGCAGATGCGCTTGTACTCTGTGATAAAACGCGTAGTG
Source organism: Crinia signifera (assembly GCF_055691185.1). Classification (NCBI taxonomy): domain Eukaryota; kingdom Metazoa; phylum Chordata; class Amphibia; order Anura; family Myobatrachidae; genus Crinia; species Crinia signifera. The sequence goes on from NC_139226.1 coordinate 14,258,655, forward strand.
CCTGCATAGTCGGCAGCTCAGCACAGCGTCTCTTCAAAGGAGACAGAGAGCTGGCCATGCCCGCATAGTGACAAATACGGGAGGCGTGGCTCCTGGGAGAATCATCCCTGTGATGCCGCGTCTACTTTTGATGAGGCCACGCCCATTTGTGGCACTCATTCCCACATCAGGTATGTTGGGAGGTAAGCCAATGTTCTTGTGTAAAGTATAGGAAGTAACTCAATCTGTCTCTGGTCACTAGGTCTTCTCTACCCATATGGATCTGCTTATGATAGCGTCACTCCCAAACAGGATGACGGATATTCATCTTTAATAAAATTCACTACCCAGATTACGCTTTTTGGGAGTGTGTCCTCTTCTCTTTATGTAAGTCATTTAATCCAATGATCCTTCAAAGTAATGTGAATGTATTATTTAATTTTAATATGATTATTTACCTGCATTTTATTTTCAATCTACTACAGTATATGGGGTACATGCTGCCTATAGCAGCCAATCAGATTCTAGTTCTTATTTATTTATTCTAGAAGATAATAAATCAAATCTGATTGGTTGCCCATAGCATACATCCCATCGTCAATCGAAATCCTATCTTATGACCGCTTTAATGCATCTGTTCTGTTCCAGGTGAATAACAATGGTTTGTTGTCTTTCAATACACCAATCACGAAATACACGCCAGAAGATCTTCCAGTGACTGACGGAAACCCTTTCATCGCTCCGTTTTGGGCAGATGTAGACAACACCATTACTGGAAACATTTATTACCGTCAGAGTAAAGACACTTCACTGCTAAGCCAAGCAACATCCGATATCAGTACTTACTTCAAGATCCCTACTTTTTCCGCCACTTGGGTGTTTGTGGCAACGTGGCAAAACGTGACATATTATGGATCTACAGATTCCTCCTCCATGGTAATTACATGAGCTAAACGTGATGTTTGAAAATGAGCAGAAATATATCCTCTACCAAACTGTAATAGTCATCTCTGTATAGTGACCAATGAAAGGATAAAGCCTCTGAGGGCCCTTATAGTGCATGGACTTCTTCAACCTGATATCTAATATCCCAATAACCTATAGTATAGTTTTTGTTCTTCCAACCATGCATTGTTCTGCATAGTCTTTCCTGGGCAGATCATGGAGCTATAAGGTTTTTGTTTCTGAAAAGAAAAATAAGGATAACATGAATCTAAAGAAGGAAGATATGAAACTGTAAATGTGTGTAGCTACAAAGATGATGTTATTCCTTTAAACAGGTCTTTAACTTTCCACCAGCTGTTCCTCTGTAGTTTTGCCTTCTGGATATTTAATAAGCTTCTCTCCTGTGGGGCTGTGATGGTCAGTGAGGTTCTCTCCTGTGGGGCTGTGATGGTCAGTGAGGTTCTCTCCTGTGGAACTGTCCATATGACCTGTTCTAAAGTTCCCTAGTATGAAACTATCTCTATTACTTGTTCTGCTGTGAGGTTTCCCTTCAATGGGAGTCTCCTTATTAACTGTTTTGGTGATGTTACCTTATAGTACATGCTTATTTCCAAATTGTCTGTTCTTCATTAAGGGTTTCTTCAATTCAAATCTCCATATTACAAAATTACTTTTTACCCCTATGGGACTCTGCATTGATATCTCTCCCATGGTACTCATTAAATTACCTTTTTTTGTGAGGTCTAAGTCCATTAGACTCTTCATATAACCTGTTCTTCAATGTAGTTCTTTCCTGGGATTCACCTTATTACTTACAATATTACCTGTACTTTAATGAGGTTATCTCCAGTTGGACTACCCAAATTATCTGTTGGTCAATGAGGTTCTCTCCCATGGGACTCTCCTTATAACATCTCTCCCTCGGGACAGTTTGTATTACCCATTACTGTCATTTTCTCCAACTTAATTCCCCGTATTATCTCATCTACAGTGAGGTTACAATGCGACATCCCTATTACCCCTTACTCAGAGTGTATTTCTCTTTGGGACTTTCCGTATTACCTGCTCTTGATTGAAGTCGTCTCTCATTGTATTCTCCACTAATTAAAAGCCAGTCAAAGTGACAGATTCTGCAATTTACATTCACTTTGAGCTGTGACAGATTATACTTTCACTTTGAGCTGTGACTGATCTTAGCCCACAAACTCTTCACCCCACCCCCAGTCCCCGTCTGCTCCTACCTCTAATCTGTCATTTTACAGCTCCATCCATATCCAGCAAGTTTGAAACAGATCAATGTCCCTGCAAAAAATATCTTTCACTTTCCGTTATGCCATCTTCAGCGGCGTAACTATAGCACCGCAGCCCCCGCCACCGCGGGGGGGGGGGGGGGGGGCGCTGTGCATGTGGGGGTGCCGGGGGCTGTGGTGCTATAGTTAAACCCCCCCTCAACCCCCCGCAGACTTACCTATCGCGCTGGTCCCGGCGGCTCTGTTCTTTTGCTGAGGACCACCACAAAATGGCCGCCCCCATATAGCACACAGTTCTCTGAAACTGGCTGCTGTATGGGGGCGGCCATTTTCTGGTGGTCCTCAGCAGAAGAACGGAGCCGCCGGGACCAGCGCGATAGGTAAGGCTGTGGGGGATTGAGGGGGGGTTTGCATGGGCGGCGGGGTAGGGGTGCTTGGCGGGGCGGCGACGGGGGGGGGGGGGGGCGCCCAAAACTTAGCTACGCCACTGGCCATCTTTTAACATACAAAGGAGTATTTTGATCTGTTGAGTGGCCTCTATTGGTCAATTGTGGTAATACACCTCATAGATGTGAGGAGTAGTTAGCCTTATAGATAGATAGATAGATAGATAGATAGATAGATAGATAGATAGATAGATAGATAGATAGATAGATAGATTTTGTATTTTCTTCAGTGAGGATCTCTCCCATGACACTATCCATAATAGCTGTTATCTAGTGATGACAGCTAATTAATGCCAGACTTATACATATATGCCATTTAATGAATGCACATCTAATCAATTGAAACAGGCTCCCAACCTCTTCTGATGTGCACATTTTTTATCTCCATGACTGTAATGACAGCACACAACATGGCGTCCCTGTAGTTAGTTCAGTACCAGGCAAGAACAGTGGGTTGCAGAAGAGGTGAAGTCACTGTGTAGACATCCACTCTAATAAAGGGATTCGGTATGAAATCCCGACAGTCAAAATCCCGACAGGGTCAAAATACCAATAAGGACGAAATCGTGACAAGGTCAAAATCCCGACATTTAAAATCCCGACAAGGACAAAATCCCGACATTTAAAATCTCGACAAGGTCAAAATACTGACATATAGAATGTACAGGTGAAACAGTCAACATGACTTTGTGTCGACAGGTCGCGAGGTCGACATGGGGTTTTTCACTGTTTTTGACCCGGTTGTCGACACTGTCGACATGGACACAGTTGGACGTGAACCGCAGCTCCTCGCATCCCTCGCTTTGCTCGCCATGCTTTGGGCACGGTGCCTCACTGCGCTCGGCACACTATTTTATTCTCCCACGCCCTAGTGGATGGTAGGGCATGAAACACCGCCTGTGGGCACATGCCGGGTCAAAGAAACAGTGCAAAAAACAACGTCAACCTCGCGTCCTGTCCACACAAAGTCATGTTGATTGTTTCACCTGTACTTTCTATATGTCAGTGTTTTGTCCTTGTCGGGATTTTGTCCTTGTCGGGAATTTAAATGTCGGGATTTTGACCTTGTCGGGATTTTGCCCTTGTCGGGATTTTGACCCATTCGGGATTTTGACCGTCGGGATTCTGACCACATCCCTAATAAAGGCCACTTGCGAAAACTATGTATTACGGTATTATCACAGGTTATATAAATGTTGAGACAATGCTCTGCAGCAGTTATTAATAAGACTGTACGGGGAAGTCTTGATCAAATGCAAGTCCTAAATATATCAGACTGGACTAATTATCTGATGAACATTATTCATGATCTGCAGGTGAACACATTTCAAGTTGTCCTGGTATCAAATGGAAATCTTACGTTCGCTATTTTCAACTATCCAAGCATTCTATGGACATCCGGAGTACCCAGTAAGGGATACAGTAAAGGAACGGGAGGGACCTCAGCTCTGGTAAGAATGAATGGGTACAATATTTTTAAGCATGGACATGAACAGAGAAATGTGAGACACATTTAACTTGTAATAATGATGGAGACTTGGCTGAATAACTCTCAGAAATGGTGGAAGAGTAGAATTTAGAGAAATGGCAAGGAACCTGGGTCCACCTAGTTTTATTCTCTTGTCTAGTTCTGCATTTCTATATTGAGTATATAATAATATATCTCTTTTAGATACATACTGTAATAATATGAGAGTTTTTGTGTGGGGTAATGGGAAAATGCAGGATTTTTCCCCAGAAAAAAAATTGCAATATTACTAAGTCTCGCCCCCTTGTGACAAAATGCAGCAATTCATGGGTCTATCGGGAGGGGCGGGGATAGAATGACCTGATTCTAATGGAATCTTGTCTTATTGGCTCTGCCCCTCCCAATCAACCTGGGAATCACTACAAATTGCTGCGAGGTGGTGGAGCTTTGCAATACCCCCACCCCTTTGTGCATTACTGGGTTACCACATTATAGCGCAAGCCTCTTGTCATGCTCCTCTCCTTGTTCAAAATACCACTTCCCAGATTTTATAACAGTTATTACTAAAAAGCTTTAAAAAAGATAATGAAAATGAATAGAACATGCTCCTAGCTTCCAAAAGTACCAATTCCTGTGGGGGTGTGGGTCATAGGGTCAACAGTCAACAGGTGGACCACTATTGATCAACAGGCAAAAGATCGACACATGAAAAGGTCAAAATATATTAGGTCAACGTGGTCAAAAGGTTGACACAAGGAATAGGTCAACATGAACAAGGTCCACATGAGTTTTTGCATTTTTGGGGGTCTATGTCGATATGATGTCTATGGTGACCTTTTTTATGTCTATTTTTTGACCCTGTTGACCTTTTGGGGTTGATTGTCTATCTGACGCTGTAGATCTATCAACTGTCACCAAATAACTGTTGCCCTATATCTTCGATGTGCTACTGCAAATACAAGTAATGTTTGCAATTTAATGCAGATTTGTTCTATAATATATTTATCACATGTTATACATTATAGGCTGGTTTAAACAGTGGTTATAAAATTGGCTATTACAAAATTCCAAATTCTTTAACGCCGGCCATCATAAATATATCGTCCACAAGTAACGTCAACTTTACTGGGCGTTGGGTTTTCCGAGTGGACAATCTACTTCCTGAGGATATCAATGGGATCATAGGTACAGTATGTGACGTCTTGCTTTTATAAGTAAACTGCACAGAATTTATATTAGTTAGATTATATATGTAAAATAATAATAATAATATGTAAATCCCATCACTGGAATCCCGACCGCCGAAATCCCGAAACTTTCTCCCTCCGTGGGTGTCCACGACACCCATAGAGGGAGAATGAAATAGCGTGCCGAGCGTAGCGAGGCACCGGGCCCGCTGCGTGGCGAGCGCAGCGAGCCCGCAAGGGGGGGGGGGGGCGCTCCACGCCCCCCTCATGTCGGGATTTCGGCGGTCGGGATTCCAGTGTCGGGATTCCGACCGCCGGGATTCCGACCGCCGGCATTACATATCGGATCCATCTCAATTACACCATTTTAAAAAAGAGAAAAAAAAGTTTTTAGTAGAAAGTATTTTACATGGGAAAGAGTGGATCCATGCTGCTTTCATTCAGGTGGATTTACAAATCTTTTTGTGTTTTGTTAGATTCACTCTAGAGACATTTGTGATTTGAACAGCACATGTTACCTGTACACACAGCATGGGATATATCCTCAAACAACAATTTAGGCAGCATGGCACTTTCATTTGGAACAAAGTTCCTTGGCGACCGTTTTACCAAAGGCTTGACATATTCCAATATATTCTCCTGTTATACATTTTAGTATACATGGTTTTCTAAAAAGCCTCCCATGGCAGACACTAGAGGTCCAGTAGGACCTCTAGCATCTGTATCCAACAAGGTGGCAGACATTTTTGCGGACGGCCAGACTGCATGGAATTTGCAGAGGCCCTGCACCCCCCCCCCCCCCCCCCGCGTTGCTACCTTCACCCATCACCATGGCTTGGGCTCTGGTGCCCTAGCTACACCACTGGCGCTTGTGTATGTCTCCGGAAATATGATGCCCACCACATTTCGTCAATAAAACCCTCCTGCGCTTGTGCAGCGACGATTTTCCCAGTGACTTTTTTGCCACCTTTGCAGTGCTGACTTTGGACTTTGGGTAAGTATTTAAGCATAAGTTCACCATTATAGAAAAGGCAATGGCTGTAGTATTGGATATTACAAAATCCCAAATTCTCTATAACCGAACTTCAGAAGTATATTGTACCATCCCCATGTAACATCAATTTTACTAGACTTTAGCGGGCATATTTACTAAAGAGCAGTGGAGATGTTGACAATATTAACTAGAATCTGATTGGTTGCTATCTCCTAGGAGGAGCTAAATAAATTAGCAACATCTGTGAGCAACATCTCCACTTCTATAAACCCACACTTTAGTAAATATACCCCAGAAGTGGACAAGATACATCAAGAAGAGGTTAGTGGTACTGTATCCCAGGTACAGTAGGTAAAAAGCATCACTCAGGATTTATAATAAATATATACAGTAGATTTAATAAACCCAATTAGATTACATTACACCTTCACATCAACTGTATTTATATATTTTTCAAAGCATTATATGGTGATTTTAATTTGTAGATTTTGTTTTAATGTTCATTATGAAATGAAGGAAATGTGTAATTCAGAAGGCAGATGAGAAAGGTCACATTACTTTTGGCTGGTAGTTTTACATCGGAACATTGAACTAATAATATATTGTATCTCTATACATTGTTTATGAACATGTTTGATTGCTACAATATTTTTATAACACTGCAATTAATGTGGCCTTGTGCTTTAATTAAGTTGCATAGTAAATGTAATTGCCTTAACTTGTTTTTTTCTACAGTAACATCCAAATGTTATTTTCTTTAGCCACTGTAATGCTACAGTTTTTTATTATACTTAGTGTGCTACGATGCTACTGATAATATAATGGGTGTGGATGGAAATTTGTACAGTGTCTAGGTAATACGTAATTTATTAGTGTAGCAAACAACTGACAAGAAACAAGTAAAACCCTACGGAAAGGAGAGATAAAGATTAGTAGTATGTCCAGACCTTAGAACATTCGGTAAGTACTTGGTCTACAAAACCTGAACCAATTATAAAAGTGTTCATTATTTTAATTCATTTTGGACATATATGCAGATTACGAAAGATGTCCTCATGCAGGACAAGGAGCAGAGCAGAGCTCCAACAATATTTTTCAACAGACACAGGAAGGACCTTGACGTGGTTCTGTTGCTCACAACCAGTGGATGTCACCCTAGCCGATATGGGGCCAATATTGCTAAACACATTAACTTGTAGTTGTATAAGGCTTTGAGCTGTGATTCCGTCTACTTAGGCAGCAGGCAGCATAACGTAAGGCCAGTATACAGTATTAAGGCAGCAGTGCCACCCACTGATTGTGCTAACGCTTCCTCAACCAATGGCATGGCGATCAGTAGCTGTAGTCAGATATTCAGACCCTACAATTAGATTACAAATGAATCCATTCAACTATATGCAATGAACTTGCACTAGTGAGTTATTGTTACTGTAGCCGCACTGTACAGCAGCCCAAACTTGCACCTAAGTGCTCACAGCCCATGGTGCTTCAAGCAATTGTGGCTGCATTCCAGCATAAATCAGGTGCATAATGTAGGTCAGGGGTGTCCAAACTTTTTGTGACGAGGGACAGATTTGGTGAAGTGTAAATGTGTGGGGGCCGACCTTTCAGCCTGACATTCTTTGACATCATTAATCACATCAGAATGGTCCCCCACTCTGCCCCTATTCACTGTATGTCCCCCAGCCTGCCCCTCTTCTCGTAATGTCCATCAGTGCATCAATTCATTGTATGTCCCCAAGCCTGACCCTCCTTCAATGTATGACTCCCATTCACTGTATGACCCCCATTCACTATGTACCCCACTCTGCCCCCATTCACTGTATGTCCACCAGCCTGCCCTTTCTCCCCCTTCTCTGAATGGCCATCACTGCCTCCATTCACTGTATGTCCCCCAGCCTGACCCTCCTTCACTGTATGTCCCCCACTCTGCCCCCTCCCTTCTCTGTATGTTTCCCAGCCCCTTGTGTGAGCCAGAGGAAGGAGAGGCAAAGCAGGCACTGCAAGGACAGGAGATGCTTCGGCTCCCGCTGCTGCCCTCCTCTGCTCTGAATGTTACTGGAGCAAGCTTCCCCCTTGCTGCCCCCCTCCCCAAACACTGCTGTCACTGTGATTGTGGAGTAGGGTCATAGGCGTGCGCACGGGGGGTGCCAGGGTGCACAGGCACCTCCTAATGACAGGCACGCCCCGTGCGCACGCCTATGGTGCCCTTCCCCCCGCACCCCGCACAATTGCAGTAGCACTGCAGCGCAGCAGTGAGGATGCTGTGCTCGGACAGGATGGATTGGCTGCTGTCTGAGCAGTGCTGTGGTCACAGTGAGGATGCGGCGCCAGCGTGCGTGCGTGGGCACGCAGGTGATACCGAAAACAATGATGACATATGTGCGGACGGGTTGCTCCTCCTCCCGGTCAGCATTACAACAGGCAGCCAATTGCGAGGCTGCCTGTGGCTGAATGGGGGGCGGGCCAGAAGACACTGCTCAGATACGAGTGATCTAAGCAGTGAACTGGAGAGGAGGACTCATGAATGACGCTGGAGCAGCAAAACTCCAATCCAAGCCATAGGTAAACTAATTTAAGGGGAGGAGGGGCACAGAAATATTAGAACATATCATACAGTAATATAACAGAAGAACTAAATTATCTTGGAGTGTGTGTATGTGTGTATGTATGTGTGTATGTGTGTGTGTGTGTGTGTGTGTGGGAGGGGGGGTTGTGGGTGTGGAGGCTGCCAACATTTAAATAACAGAACTACAAGGAGGGGGTTGTTATATACTAATAAAACTACAGGGAGGTACCAGGGCCTGCTGAGCTGCTCACACTGGTATTGATGAACATTTGAAATAAGGTGCCTGTCTGCCAGCCTGTCAGAGCTGGCAGATCGCCAGCCAGAGTTAGCGATTGGCTGTCAGGCAGCAAGCTGGTGTGAGCCGATCAGCAGCATAGGTGCTGAGCGGACACCACACAGGGCCATGACAGTAAGCGTTCTCCTTCCCTCTTCTCTCCCTTCCTGCACTAATATGGAAAATCTGTAAGTGGCACTGCTGGGGGAATTATGTGTAAGGGTCATTACTGGAGGCATTATAAGTAATGGGCATTATGTGTGTGGCACTGTACCTATTGCCCATATTTTACAAAAAATTCTTAAGCCCTGGCATAATATGTAATGGGCATTATGTGTGATGGGAATTATGGTGTGTGGCATTATGTGGACTGGGCATTACTGTACAGTATATGGCATTTTGTGTAATGGGCATTAGAGTGTGTGGCATTATGTGTAATGGGCATTACAGTGTAATTGTTTGCAGCGCGCCTTCGGCGCTGTCCTTATTTCTGCTATGTGGGGGGGGTGAATAAGTCTGAAGAGCATATACAAAAATAAGTCACCTTCTATTAAGTTTGCATTGATGCGTTGATGGATACGCCCAGGAGGCGGTGATGGACACGCCCAGGAGGCGGTGATGGACACGTCCCCTCCAATGGTGCACCCTCTAAGAAAATGGGCTGCGCACACCTATGAGTAGGGTGATATACGATTGCAGCAGCAGGGGTAGGACTCCAAACACATCTGACTGTGGAAGCCGGCACCTTATCACTGCAGCAGACAGCAAGGTAAAGGTGCGCTCACCAGGGCCCCACCTTTAGTGTCCTGTGCTGTGCTTCCTACATCTGATGCTCTGCCCACTTCCAGCTAGAGACTGTGGGCCGCTTGAAATGACAGCACAGGCCGCAATTGGCCCCCTCGGGCCTGACTTTGGACAAGCCTGGTGTAGGTGTAGGTTAGGAGTTAGGGTTAGCCATGGTATGTGTACTGAAGATTGCCGGCATTTTCACCTCCGAGATTCTGGTTTTGACATTCTGATGGTTGGAATTCCTACTAAACATGATTGAAATGTCTAAGGAAGTGTAAGATGTTTCATCATACACCTAGCGCCTCTACGCCATATGGTGAAAAACACCACTCAGTTGGGATTCCGACAGTCTTTTCTCCGACATCGGAATCCCAACTGTCAGGAGCTCGACAGTCAGAATCCCAAATTTACATGGACTATTTATTTTCCTTTGTGGGGAGCGCATCGAGCCAGCAAGGCGCTTGACAGTCGGACACCGATGTCGGAGAAACAACCGTATATATATATATATATACACACTGGAATTCGTATTACATCAATATAAAGCAGAATGGAACCTGAGGAGAGCAGCTGTCGCTCCAACTTCAGGTCCATTGGTGCAGCAGGTGCATTGCACCAGGGCCCCTGAGAACTAAGGGGCCCATATTGTCAACTTGTGTTGGGGGCCTAAATTATATTTTTGCACCCGGGCCAACCACTTACAAGTTCCGCCACTGTTCAGATGCATTCACACCCAGATGCACAAATGTCACACGTCACACCAATTGATGCAAACTAGATCATTTGTTTTATTTTTGATTTTATTTTTGATTAATAGGCCTAGCCTACTGGAACCTGAAACTCCAGACTTAAAATAAATGGATACATGTACTAAGCTTCATAATGTTTTTTTCTGTTTTACTGTGTTCTATTGCTTAAGAGAACATTCTTTTTATGGGTTTAATTAACAGCTATTACATTTGCAGGGGGGGGGAAGCTGCGGAGAGGAAGAGATAGAGTTAGGGAGGGCAGGGAAAGGTTAGTATGTCCATGTGTATTCCCGAAAGTCATGAGGGAGCATTCTCCTCGCAACGTCAGGAGAAAAAAATTCAACATTATGGTGCAGAGGTAATAAAGTGGAGATAGCTAATGAACCAGCCAATCACCTCCTGTCATTTTTCAAACACAGCCTGTAACAGTGAAGTTAGGAGCTGATTGGCTGGTGCTTTGTCTCTGTACATTTTATCACTCTCCTCTGTTTAGTAAACCTCTTAGTACATCTTTTGGGGCTTTCCATGTGGGGTAATTTCGTAGCTCTGGGCACTTCACCTGAGATGTATGAGCTACATCTGCAGTCTTAAACGGGTGTTGAACCTTTGAGTTGCAGCCAGGTGGATAATTATCTCTGCCCCTATGTGGCCAATATATTACACAATTTTTTACATAAAAAGTTGATAGGTATAGAAAGGAAGAGTTGCAGGGTTACACTATTCAGCAGATTTTCCTATTTAGAGTTCTCATGATACAAAGCTTTTCAAGCTGTATTTTCGAAATCACGCAGCTTGGGTGGACAGAACATTGCCGGCGTTTTACATCCACCGTGGAAGTGAAAAGAATCTTCGTTAGGGTAGGCAGTCGTTGTTTGCAATTGTGTCTCGGATCCAGTCCCGATAATTACACACTTTAGTGTATACTCCCGGATGATTGACCTGAGCGCATGGAACATTGCCCCAGGACGTGATCCCGTGCAGCTGAGAGTTACACACCAAGGGTCCACCAGAGTCTCCCTGTAAGACCACGTTCATATTAGCAAATGGCATAAACAGAGGGTTGATATATTTTAATGGCATAGACCTTAATCACAGCCCTGACACTCCCATAACACACCCCTGACACTCCCATAACACACACCCTGACACTCACATAACAGGCCCCTGACACTCCCATAACACACTCCTGACACTCCCAAAACACACTCCTGACACTCCCATAACAGGCCCCTGACACTCCCATAACAGGCCCCTGACACTCCCATAACAAACCCCTGACACTCCCGTAACACACCCTGACACTCCCATAACACACCCTGACACTTCCATAACACACCATGACACTCCCATAACATGCCCCTGACACTCCCATAACACACCCTGACACTCCTATAACAGCCCCTGAAACTCTCATAACACACCCCTGACACTCTCGTAACATGCACTGGACACTCCCATAACACTCCCCTGACACTCCCATAACACACACCATGATACTCCCATAACACACCCTGACACTTCCATAACACACCCCTGACACTCCCATAACATGCCCCTGACACTCCCATAACACACCCCTGACACTCTCATAACACACCCCTGACACTCCCATAAAATGCCCCTGACACTCCCATAACATGCCCTGACACTCCCATAACACACACCCTGACACTCCCATAACACACACCCTGAGACTCCCATAACATGTGCCAGACATTCCCATAACACGCCCCTGACACTCCCATTACACACCCTGACACTCCCATAACACACCCTGACACTCCCATAACACACACCCTGACACTCCCATAACACACCCATGACACTCCCATAACTTGCCCCTGACACTCCCATAACATGCCCTGACACTACCATAACACACCCCTGACACTCCCATAACACACCCTGACACTCTCATAACACACCCATGACACTCCCATAACTTGCCCCTGACACTCCCATAACATGCCCTGACACTCCCATAACACACCCCTGACACTCCCATAACACACCCTGACACTCCCATAACAGCCCCTGACATTCCTATAATACACCCCTGACACTCCCATAACACGCCCCTGACACTCCCATAACATGCCCCTGGCACTCTCTTAACGTGACCCTGACACTCCCATAACACACCCCTGACAATCCCATAACATGCCCCTGACACTCCCATAACATGCCCCTGACACTCCCATAACATGCACCTGACACTCCCATAACACACACCCTGACAATCCTATAACACACCCTGACACTCCCATAACACACACCCTGACACTCCCATAACATGCCCCTGACACTCCCATAACATGCCCCTAACACTCCCATAACACACCCATGACACTCGCATAACACACCCCTGACACCCCAATAACACACACATGACACTCCCATAACACGCCCCTGACACTCCTATAACACACCCATGACACTCCCATAACACACACCTGACACTTCCATAAGTATTACCTGACAGGTGTCTTTCCCCCCCTCCAGTACTCCGGCACACAGCATGTTATCTGTTATCTCATCAGGCGGGTAATATTTTCGGCAAGAAGAGTCAGAAACTGTCTCCACGTTCACACATTGCAGCACAGACGGGTAGCTCTCTGCACAGATACAGGGATGTGAGTGATCCATACTGGTATCTACAGTATGTGTCATCATGATTTATCCTTAGCAACATTAATGAACTATGGGGGAGATTTATCAAAGCTTGGGGCCTTATTTTGGTTCACTCTTTCTGACAAAATCCTTCTTAGATGGACAAAACCATGTGCACTGCAGGGGGGCAGATGTAACATGTGCAGAGAGAATTAGATTTGGGTGAGTAATTTTGTTTCTGTGCAGGGTAAATACTGGCTGCTTTATATTTACACTTCAATATAGATCTCACTTTGAAGTAAAACCCCACCCAAATCTAATTCTTTCTGCACAAGTAACATCTGCCCCACCTGCAGTGCACATGGTTTTGTCCATCTAAGAAGGATTTTGTCAGAAAGAGTGATCCAAAATAAGGCCCTTGGAGAGAGATAGAAATACCAGCCAATCAGCTCCTAGCATCATTCTCCAAACACAGCCTAAAAAATTACAGAAGCTGATTAGTTGACCTGTTGTTAAATGGTTAAAAGCTACAAGCTGTCTCTTAAGGTAGTGTTATTGTGCATGAATGATCAGCCACAATGACATCACAGGTCTATATTATTGCGTATGACTTATCAGCTTCATCAACATCATATGACTTAGTTACCAGAGTTAAAGATCAGGCTTATTAGACTGCAGGTACATGTTGTTTACTTGGCTCTATAACAAGGTGTGCATGTGTTATTGGAGAGTCATAGTGCTGCACATCTGTACAGTACTTAGTTCAGGAGAGATCGATACAGTACCTTGTCAAACTGGCTGCTGTGTGTCTTCTATCACCTGTATCCTGTTAGCTTCAATAACATTAACTGTAAATATCTCCCATTTTTGGGTCATAATAGTAAAAAATACAATTTCCAACATGTTAAGTTTTGCAGATGACCCAACATAGTCATTTACAAACTAGAGAACTGCCCCTATGGGGCCTATACATCAGGCTCTTATGGGGTCTGATGTATAAAACACTATTTTATCTTAATTTAGTGCTTTTCAGAAATGTCATTGCATTATCAGTATATTTCTATTACTACCTTCAGGGCTTGTGGTGGTCCCCCATCCTGACACAAGACAGCTTGTTCCATCAGGGACCTGAGGGCAGTCAATGGGGATAGTTTGGACGTATTTATTCAGGTTGGCTGGTGATTCCAATTTCACCAGCATTATGTCATTGTCATATGTAACACTGTTAAATTCTTTATGAGGGCATTGTTTATCAGCAAAGTTGAACTGCTCCGGTCCGTCATAAGAGTTTAGGTTGTGTTCCCCCAGACGGATCTGAAGACTCCTAAATCAAATGAAAGAAAGACTTATACTGTACTGTACATGAATGGTGAAGTTAGATAGAAATGTCATATTTTCACCACGTTTCTAGGCTGCCAAAATCAAAAAAAAATTTGCTCAATAATAAATTTTTGAACAAATTTGTAAATCAAGTGTGTATTCCATAAATTGTATTATTTTTATTTAAAAAATTGTCATAAACAACAATAAATAGAATACGTTTCTTTAGATATCACATATGCGTGACATTTTGAATTTCCTAAAATTTAATTTCCAGCCCTATTCGGTCTGCTGAACCATAGGTAAGATGTGGGGCACTTTTATTGTACGTTTCTTACTGCTAGTTAAAGAGCAAACCAACGCACTATTCCATATGTTTACATGGAGCTCTGTGTATTACAAAAACAGAATTTATGTGTTTTACATAATGTGTTATTTAATGCATTATCGGACTGGAACATGAAGGGTAAACAAGAAAAAAATTCTCTACTGTGCTAAAATCGCCTAGAGCAGCAATAAAGATCACCAACACCAATGAGGGATAGTTCAGACCCTCCACACAAATAATGCAAAACAGGATATGTGTTGCGATCCTTGTAGCGCTCAAAAAAAAAAGAGATGGAAATAGTTACGTATTTCTTTGCCCTGTGTCGCCAAGATGTACAAAGTGTCACATCAGATTTCTCACGGGCAATTCATACATAAAAAACAAATAAACAAAAACATATATATAGAAGTAGGTTTTTAACAGTTCATATGGGGACTTTCTTCCCAAAGATGAAGAAATGGAGTCTTCCTTTATGCGATAGTGATACTATTCTTTAAAGGGTCACCTCCTGTGCAGGTCGTAATGAACGGTGCTTACAATAAGCTTACATTCATATAAATGGCAGAAAACATATAAAGGCATCTTTCAAACACTCACTTGAATGCTTACGTTAGCCTGGCAGTGGATCCTCATATAATGGTTTCTTTTCGATCAAAAAGATGTCCAGGCAGATATTAAAAATCAATGTAATTTATTTTAAAAAGGTAAATATAAAAGGAGGGGCATGTATGATAACAGATATAGCTCAAACAGCCTTCTCCAACATAATAAAACACCAACGCGTTTCAACAGTGTCTGTCTTTATCAAGGTGCAATGTCCTTCTTCCTGGAACTCATATTTATACCTGAGGTGTATAAGCCCACCTTCTAAGGGGAGGGATTACATTTTACACTACAACATGCATTTTTGGGTTATTGATACACTTTATATGTATGGAGTAAACCTCATACAGTAGATACCCTTGCGATTAGTCATCCCAATATAATGAACACAATAATTAAGTTGTAAAAATAGCTGTAGTCATTTGATAATTGGCGTGCGTTCCACGCCGGTGGAACGCACATCACTTTGATCAAAAAGAAACCATTATATGAGGATCCACTGCAAGGCTAACATAAGCATTCAAGTGAGCGTTTGAAAGATACCTTTATATGTTTTCTGCCATTTATATGAATGTAAGCTTATTGTAAGCACCGTTCATTACGACCTGCACAGGAGGTGACCCTTTAAAGAATAGTATCACTATTGCATAAAGGAAGACTCTATTTCTTCATCCTTGGGAAGAAAGTCCTCATATGAACTTTTAAAAACCTACTTCACTATATATGTTTTTGTTTATTTGTTTTTTATGTATGAATTGCCCAAGAGAAATCTGATGTGACATTTTCTACATCTTGGCCACACAGGGCAAAGAAATACGTAACTATTTCCATTTCTTTATTTTTTTATTTTTTTGAGCGCTACAAGGATCGCAACACATATCCTGTTTTGAAACATGAAGGGCCCAGCAGATAATGCAATCGACGGGGGCTAAGCATAAAGGTAGTAGCCAGCTAGCTGAGGGGGTGTGGCCAGCCACCACCAAGAGACATGGCCAACCTTTAGAGAAGACATGCAAAGAGCAGGTCTGCTTTATAAAAGTTGGGATAGGGGTGTGTGTCAGGACCACATAATTTGATTGGCAGTTGTGTTAATCTTGATTTAGTTTTCAAGAACCAAGCACCCAAATTCATCAATGATCCTGCTCCACTAAGTTTCTGACCCCTAGAGGAGGGAGTTGGTATCTCAGGCATTGGGGTCCTCCAGGAATTTCCCCGGTATACCTGTGAACCAATCCAACCCTGTCAGTGCTCTTTTACATGAGGGGTAACCAATGTAGAGGGCATGACTCAGAACTAATCACTAGTATGCAAATCTTTGGAGCCCAGCAATAATTTAATACCACCCAGCCACGGTCTCTCAGGATTGCAGTGAAAGACCTGGTTATTGTATTACTCATGGAACAGCGGGGGATGGTAAGTGTTTGTGTAACTGCTGTGCACTATAGCACCAAGAGTAACACTTACGAGAGCTGACAATGTGCGGCTGTTAGGACCCAGTTTTCATCTATCAAGACTCCACCGCAGACGTGGCGGGTGAAAAAATGGAGGGTGACTTGCCATGGCTGAGAGTTTGCCCCACACTCGGTACCGCCAATAATCCTGTTATAACTTTGCCCTTTAACTGGGAGACAATAAGAATTCAGCAAACTGGAAGCCGGACTAAATGAAAAAAAGTTTACAAAATAAAACTTATGCTGAAAAAAAAAAAAGCACTGAGCGTTTCCAGACATAACATAGGCCTGCCATTGGATGCTTCTCACATAAAAGAAGAGATAGTCACATGGCGTTTGGTATATTCAGTTGACAATTACCAACACAGCATTCATAATGGTTATAATGTTGACAGTCTGTTGGCATGTTCCTCATGCAGACATTCACCATGTTAACATTCTGAGTGTATGCCGACTCTGTGTAAAACTGAGGTATGCTGTCTGTAGCTGTATCTCCTAACACCTGAACACGAATGTAATGATTACTTTTTTCAAAGTTGACATCTCATATGTTGACATTTTAACCTAATAACTGTTGACATTCTTGTGTCATAGCACATGTTAACATTAAGACTGCATGCTGACACATGAACACTGATAATTATTCTCCCCACTAGTATCACATATGTGTGTGTGTGTGTGTGTGTGTGTGTGTGTGTGTGTGTGTGTGTGTGTGTGTGTGTGTGTGTGTGTGTGTGTGTGTGTGTGTGTGTGTGTGTGTGTGTGTGTGTGTATATAGACAGACTGACTGACTTTCTCCTGGGGTAGATGGTAAGGTGAAGCACCTGAAAGGTCCAGTATGTTAGTGCAACTGGTCTCAACCAGTGAATCAAACAGAAAAAAAAACATCAACATATGTCCCTGCCATCTGGCTCTAACTAATACACAGAATAATCTACAAATTCACTATAAAACAGGAGAAGAAGCATACCAGTCATAGTTTGCAGTTTTCAGGTTGTCTCCCACATAGAAAACTGCACAGTCTGTCCTTTCTCCAGGCAGTGACCTCTAATTCCCAATCTGGCAGCCTTTTCACAAAACCCCAAAGCTGGAGGGGTGTGGTATATGGTCCCGACAGTCGGGATCCCGACAGTCATTAGCCCGACGTCGGGATCCCGACTGGCCGGACTCAGACAGCGGGGCAAGAGCAACAAAGCACCTTGCGCAACAAAGGCCACAATACGGGCACGCTGTGGACCCCCACAAGGGAGAATAGCCGGTGGCCATTGGGACCTCGAGTGACGGGGTTTGGACTGTCGGGATCCTGACATTGGGGTAATAACTGTCGGGATCCCGAATGTCGGGAAACTGTCCACCACCCAGCTGGAGGAACTGGTTAGCCTTCTGTGAGGCTAACAGCCCAATAATGGATAGTGAACCATGCCTCTCTTCAACCATCCAACCCCAGGACCCTATACCAGTTCTTATAAAGGGCCCAAAAGATCACAAAACCAGCAAACAGTATGTCAGAAACCTGGGGGAAATATACATACCTTCAATCACTATACCAGTGACCCTGTACAGTATATATATATATATATATATATATATATATATATATATATATATATATATATATATATATATATATACACACACTAGAGTTCGGGTGTCCGGCACATCCACTGGTAAAACGTAAATAGATGAGGTGCCCGTGCAGCAAACATACAACTTCCACGAAAGCACGGCACTTCACTTCTGATTACTGTATATCAGCTTTATTGCAATAAAGCCTGATATAGAGTAATCAGAAGTAGAGTGCAATGCTTTCGTGGAAGATATCTCTTATATATTTGGCTACATCTGTCACTCAAAGTGTGTCTGGAGCTGTAACGCTGGGTTGTGGACTTCCATCTTAATTTATGATTGTCATCACCTGTTTTAAACAGGGTAATTGATAAGAAAGGTGTTTAAGCACAGGTAATGGTAATCCATAAATTAAGAAGAAAGTCCAGAAACAGAGCAATGTGTCCCTCCTGGAGAGGGTCATGTTGGGAGGTATGCACCTCCCCCCCCCGCCCCCCCCCCCCCATTCACGGCATCCCCACGATTAAATGGCACATGCAAAACACTGACATGGCTATGGTCGACAATGAAAAAGGTTGACAAGATTTATTTTTCACTTTTTCAATGTTTTCATATTCATTCTCATGTGTCGACATGGACACCAATGAAGTGCCACACTTATGTCAACATTTACATGTGTTGACCTTTCTGTGTTGATTTTTTCTTGTGGCAATTCGCGGCACCCCCCGCGACCCCCCTCCCGCGATTTGCAGCACACCCCCCGCAATTCGCGGCACCCCCGGTGACTCCCGCGATTCGCGGCCCCACCCCGTGACACCCCCCCTCCTGCGATTTGCGGCACCCCGCAACCCCCCTCCCACGATTCGCGCCAACCCCCCGGGCCCCCCTCCCGCGGTTCGCGGTGCCCCCCACGACCCCCCTACCGCGATTCCCCACCCCTGACCCCCCCTCCTGTCATTGCAGCAACCCCCCGCCCCCGCGACTCACCCTCCCGCGATTCACTGCAACCCCCCGCGCCCCCCCTCCCACAATTCGCGGCACCCAAACCCCCCCCCCCCCGCGACCCCCCCTCCCGCAATTCACGGCATCCACCCACGACCCCTCCTCCCATGATTCGCGGACACCCCTCACCTCCTCCCTCCCCCCCCACCCCCGCGCGCGATTCACGGCAACCCCAGGATTAAATGGCACATGCAAAACACTGGCACGGCTATGGTCGACAATGAAAAAGGTTGACATGAGTTTTTGAAGATTTATTTTTCTTTTTTTTAATGTTTTCATATTCATTCTCATGTGTCGACATGGACACCGATGAAGTGCCACACTTATGTCAACATTTACATGTGTTGAACTTTCTGTGCTGATTTTTTCTTGTGGCGATTCGCGGCACCCCCGTGACCCCCCTCCCGCGATTTGCAGCACACCCCCCGCAATTCGCGGCCCCACCCCGTGACACACCCCCCTCCTGCGATTGCGGCACCCCGCGACCCCCCCTCCCACGATTTGCGCCAACCCCCCGGGCCCCCCCTTCCGCTGTTCACGGTGCCCCCCACGACCCCCCTACCGCGATTCCCCACCCCTGACCCCCCCTCCTGTCATTGCGTCAACCCCCCGCCCCCGCGACCCACCCTCCCGCGATTCACTGCAATCCCCCGCGCACCCCCCTCCCACAATTCGCGGTACCCACACACCCCCCCCGCGACCCCCCCCTCCCGCAATTCACGGCATCCACCCACGGCAGCACCCCTAAGCCCCTCTTTAGTCCCCCGTGTACTCACACACCCCTATCACTACCCAGCTTCCTGCTCTCCTGAACCGTAACTTCCACCACTGGGGAGTCGCTGACGCTGTTTTGCCCACATGCCCCTATCATGCCTCATAGCCCAGCCTCCTGCTCTCATGCACCCGAACTCCCACCCAGTAGGAGGAGACACTGACTAAGGGCCACCATCCTGTACTCCTGTACTGCCACGCTGGTCCCTCACCCACTGGCAGAAGCTGCACAGTATCTCCCACCCTCCTCTTTAGTCCCCCTTATGCCCACACACCCCTATCACTACCCAGCCTCCTGTTTTCCTGTGTCGTGACCTCCGCCAGTGGGGAGCCGCTGACTCAGAAACACCCTACTATACTATTGCACACACACACTTAAACAACATGCACACACAGCCCCCCCCCCCCCACCCACAAATGTCACTGTACCATCCACACTATCAATGTACATCTTACTCTGTAACCGCTTTTTAATTAAACAAAACAATACACACCCCTTCCACATCATATGTTCTCTATTTAACACATTTCACCTATAACTCAAGTTGCAATACAGGCATCTTTCATACAATTCTAACCATCTTTCTCATATACAAACGTTCACAAATTAAGGGGGCGCAGCCCCTTACGACGGTGTGAAGAGCGCCCGTAGGGCGCGATGAATCACCTAGTATATATATATATATCAATACAATATCACTAGGTATTTGCGATAGGTAAGAGTGGTCGCTAATAATACTAGATCCCCTACGAGAGGGATCCACAATCCAATACACAACCCAATAGTGTTAAACAGCACCCATATACATTTTATCAATATAGTAAATTCAGTCTTTCCGCTTGTTGTAAAATTATCAACCAAGACTTCTTTTTAAATATAAAACATTTACTATAAAACATATAAAAAGTAGATACTCTTGGAGTAGAAGTATTCACTTGGATTTAGGATCGTACCAAGTACTCGACGCGTTTCGTCTCTTTATGAGACTTCATCAGGGGTTAGATACATATAGTAAGAATCTTCAAAGGATTAAAGATGTTTTTTTCTCGTAAGAAAGTTTGAATGGTTTATTCCCACTGGATGTTCAAATGGTACAATTACTGTTGTCCTTTAATTAGGGAATCCAATTCTTTATTTTATTAATAGAGTTGAACCATTTGTGAGTAAAATATATGAACCCATTTGTTAAGGGGCTTTCATAGAAAAGTGACTCCTAGAACAGTTTGGCTCCAGCCTAGTTGGATAAGGGTAGCCAATTATGGCAAGGTCCCTCAGACTTGCCCTTTGGACATTGGAGAGTTCACATGCTCAGGCTACACTAAGGGGATCTCTAATTTCGCCCTTAAAAATTAGAAAAGTGATTACATCACCAATCCGGAGGCTAAACACTGCTGCCTGCTATTGTACCCTTATCTTGAACCTAAAAATAAGGGACCATCTATTGGAGACTGAGGGACCTTGCCATAATTGGCTACCCTTATCCAACTAGGCTTGAGCCAAACTGTTCTAGGAGTCACTTTTCTATGAAAGCCCCTTAACAAATGGAATTATATATTTTACTCACAAATGGTTTACTATATTGATAAATTGTATATGGGCGCTGTTTAACACTTTTGGGTTGTGTATTGGATTGTGGATCCCTCTAGTAGGGGATCTAGTGTTATTAGTGACCACTCTTACCTAGCGCAAATACCTAGTGATATTGTATTGATATATATATATATATTTGGGGCGGAGTGAAAAAGTTGAAATTGAGATATTCAAAATCGGTTAGTGTGGAAAAGTTGTGACTTGACCTGAATAAGAAAAGTGCAAAAGCGTTTTGCTCTAAGTCAATATCTTCTGTTCCCGCAAGAGGCCTAAACTTTTGCTTTTTAGATGAAAATAACGAAACCTATGAAGATGCTCCGATCTAGTTAAAATTATGTCAGGACGTCTTAGAGCAGTTCATTAATATACTTTAGCATAATAAAAAGAGTACGAGCTTGTCCTAGTGCAAGGTTACTGTCTTTGGTGGGAGAAAAAAATCCCTCATAACTGACCCATTTTCATGGTCACAATTGTGAATATTGTGTGTTTTCATCCGAAAGTGTCTTGGGTTTTGTTTTTTTTGGAGAGGATGCTCTGTAATTGAAGTGACTAAGAAACCTGGGGCAAAAAATCAGGGTAAATCCCTTTTGTTTGTCCTTAATAGAATAGTGCACCCTTGCATCCCCTATGATGGGAGTATGCGCCAGAAGAGCAAGGTGGGCAATTTGGCACTGGGGGAGAATACAAGAGTATTACAGGTCTACTGAGTAGCTGGAGCTGCCAATGAGAAATGTTAAGAGACCACTATTTAACCAGGGATGGTCGACATATCCATGAAGACATACTGAATGTCAACATGGTCACTGTCGACAAGTCATACCACACCCATATGCTATGCAAAATTTTGACACAGCAACTTTCAAGCCAAAATTCTAAAATCAGATATAATGTGTGTGTTGAAAATAATAAAAAGGCTATTGGATATGCTATTGAGCGTTATTAATTCTACCAGTGGTGTCCAGCAGTACATACAGTATATGCCAATCACTTTTAATTACTAGGGAGGATTGATTAGCAATACTTTATTTCCTTTTTATGTGCTTACTTTACCCAATTTAACAGTCTAATAATAGTGGACATCAGTCACAAGTGGTTTGTATAAAACTGAAATCAAAACACAACATAAATAAAATAAAGGTGCGATGAACTGTGCTTTTAGTACAAGATTGCATAGTACAGTATCTAGTACAAAAGCATACAATGTGCTACAGCACCGTGCTTTTTGTATTAGATACTATGCAATCTACAGTAGCACTACAGTAGCACAGGCAGCACAGACTTTATGTGCTGTGCAATAGGATGTGCACGGGAGCCGCATCTCATCCCTGTCATGGTGCATGGGTACCTTAAGAAGACAATACTATATTCGCAACATCTTTGAAATCTGTTATTTTTGTGTTCTTCAATGTTCTTGATTTTATTTTTCTTAACATGAGATTTATTTGTTTATTACAGCATAATGAACTTTAATGTATTCAACTGTTAATATATTGGCGGATCTTTTGCATAATTATATGCTCTAATGCAGCCCAATCATGTTCCCAGCATAGGGGATGCAAAACTGTTTTTCAGACCAATTGATGTTTAAAATAAACTGCCACAATTAATGACAATAAACAGAAGTGTTTAAACTACTGTTCCTAAATCACAGAGCATAATGCATTGTTTACTGAACTTACTGTAGCATTCAGAGTTGGACATTAGAAGACACAGAGGAGCACTATTCTATTAAGGGCAAACAAAAGGGATTTGTCCAGATTTTATGCCCAAAGTTTTTTTTTCTCTTGGTTACTTCAATTACAGAGCACCCTCAAAAAAAACAAAAAAAACAAAAAAAAAAAACACTTTCGGGTCACAATATTCACAATTGTTACCATGAAAACATTCAGTTATCAGGGATTTTTTTTATCCCACCAAAGTCAGTAAATTTGCACTAGGACAAACTCGTACTTCTTTTATTAATGAACCACTCTAAGACATCCTGACATAATTTTAACTAGATCGGAGCTTCTTCATGCATTTCGTTATTTTTATCTAAAAAGCGAAACTTTAGGAGTCTCACCTTTTTCACTCCTCCCTATAATATATATATATATATATATATATATATAGAGAGAGAGAGAGAGAGAGAGAGAGAGAGAGTATTGATCGGGCGGCACTCCCGGATTTTTGGTGAAAACAAATGTGGTTTATTCTTCCATATGTTTCGGGCTATTGCCCGCCCTCTTCCGAGGTTTCGGGCTATTTGTTGTAATTTAATTGTTATTCAAAGAAGAGGGATGACCCCCGATGGGAAAAACCATTGACGGTCATCCATTTCATAACATATTGCAATCAGTGACCACTTGCGCCATCAATGTCAACCATTGATGGCAACCAAAATTATGCCCATCCTTAGTAGTTAACGACTATTTTCACTAATTCGAAACCTCAAATTGCTTAATTAGTCCTCAGGTGTCACCCGAGTCCCAGATCAAGACCTTGTGCTTTTTCACAAAATTAAGGAGTTTAGGAAAATCAGACTCACTTTAAGGGGAAAGAAAGAAGTAAATCTTGATGCATAATGTGACAAAGACTCACATACACTGGATACGATGATGTCTTGGTCTTTATTTTGTAGCAGGTACACAGCACACCAGGTAATCAGCATAAGCAGGGATGGCTACAGCATTGCAGCATACAGATGTCAAACCCCCGGCCTATCACCTGGGTAGCTGTTCCACCCTCAGGAGCCCTGATCCTCTGTCCTGGGAACACTTATATCAGGAGAGCACAGGTGCAGCTAATCAGCCCAACCCTGTTCACATCAGTTTTCCTACTGCTGCTGCTCTAAAATCTGGACCGGATCCTTCACATTACCTTCATGTGTAGGTATGCTGCCCCTGCCACAATACCTATAAACAGATAAATGTAGCTTCTTATAGGTTATTTGTAACAAAAACCTTGGTCCTTCGTTCGTATCCTGATAACGTTCCACTGGTGCAGTATGCTGTACCGGTCCTTCAAAAACTGGGACCCCAGGAAAAAAGGGGTCTAACGCGTTATAGAATACACATAGTTCTATGCTATCCCTGTCCCCTGCTTTCATCATCACCAGTTGCCAATCACATACGGTCTGACAAACCAGCAACTGGCACCGGGACAGAGAATACATTTTTGCATGAAGTGAATTTGAATTTTTCAGAATGAATCATTTTTGCAATGTTGCTTTTATAGCTTACTGCTAATATAGGATCCAACCCAGCTAATAACTGCCTACAGGAACACGCCTTGTTCTCTCTTGCATAACTTTTATCCTGTTAGGTCCCATTGTCAAGAACTATTCATGAAATGAGCTCCCCATAAACTTACCTGCCGTTCCCAGCAGAGCTCCTAGAAACAGGAGGAACATGGTGAGGTGCAATGTCCTCCGAATATGCAAGGCTTCTGCAGCCAGACCTTTTTCCCACAGGTGAGGGTAAAGGGTTAATAATTAACTTAATAACCGCGGGCTGTTGATGGATTACGAAATACCAGCTGCTTGTACAGTATTATTTACAGCAACACTGTGTTCCACCGATATCACGTCTGGTCATCCTCCAACTTGAATTTGAGTATGAGGCATAATTGACCCTGCCCTGAACCTTTTTCCAGATAGTCGGTTGACCCCAAACCCCCTATCATGCACCAAAAAGATGACCTACAAGGTGTAGAAACAGTTTGGTGAGGATTACTTAATTTGTAGACATCTCTTTCAGTCCCGGTGTGTTTGAGAACTGTGAGTCTTTCAGGGCCTGATTAAGGGTTCTAGGTGCCCTAAGATAATACATATGCGGATCCCCTTGTAATGCTGCTAAACACAGATTTTTCTTGAGCTAAGTAGGAGACGTCCCTGCTGACAGTGGCTGTCCTCCCATGGAATGTGCAGGCTTTGTGATACTGCACTGTCATTGCCTATTATATTATATGGCAAACAGCAGAGCAGCAGCGCAGATCATACTGGTCCTGCAGCTTCCATCAGCGTCACCTAAGATCACATCAGTGTCATTCACAGAAGAGAGCTCACCGCAGAGGAGGCAAATAGAGGGAAGACCGCAAAGGAAAGGAAATTATGAGAGCTTGTAACAGAGATATCATAGGCTTGAGAATGAATTGCTAGAGACACATTTGATGACTGGAGACACACGGTTGGGAGTTTATTTGATGGCTGGAGTCAAACCTGGGGGAGAGACTTTATGACTGGAGACACAAGAGGGAGAGACTTGGGGACTGAAGACACAAGGTGATGGAGCCTTGATGACAAGATACACAAAAGGGAGAGAGATTTGATAGCTAGAAACACACAATGGTGAGATAGATTGAATGGCTGGAGACACACATGGAGAAGAGAGTTGATGGCTGGAGACACACAAGGGTTAGAGACATGATGGCTGGAGACACACAAGGGGAGAGATTTAATGGCTGGAGACACACAAGGGGGAGAAACTTGATGGCTGGAGACACACAAGAGGGAGAGCCTTGATGGCTGGAGGCACAAAAGGAGGAAAGTTATTTGGAGATACAAAAGAGATATGTAATGTGTGGAGACTCTGCCACCCTTTGCCTCCTCCTCATCTACCAACCTTGTGAGGAGATATCACAGGAGGGAAACTGGATTGCTGGAGATACATGTGGTAGAGTTTGATGGCTGGAGACACAAAGTTGCAGGGAGAGTTGATGGATAGAAACATACATGGGGTGTGACTTGATGGCTGGAGACACACAAGGGGGAGAAACTTGATGGTTGGAGATACAAGAGAGAGATATTTGATGGCTGGAGACACTGACACTCTTTGTTTCCTCACCATCCACCCCCATTGTGAGGGCACACCAATTTGGGCAGACCCACATTGAAGAGGGGAGCATCTAGCATTAAATTGGTCAGGACCGGCTCGCATTCCATCCCATATGCTATTTACTACTTATTCCACACACTGTTATCCATTCTGATTACAAATGATAAAGTAACATGTGTTGCTGATTTAATACTTTCCAGCGACAAATAAACTGCTACACATTAAAGTCCTAATTGCTCCCAGTATTGTTCTGTGGTTGGTTAATAGTAGGAAATTAAAGAGAAGGTTTAATCTTCTGCGGATGGAGCCACCTGCCACTTCCCAGGGAGTCACATCGGCTAAGCAGTCACGTTATCCATCACAGAATATCATATCTGCAAGGTCAGAGCTTTGAGGATTATAGGTAATGATCAGTAAACAGGACCGAATCCTGCCAGATATTGCATGAGATTTGTCTTTACCTCTATGCTTTCTATAACTTTGTATTTGCATAGTATAGGAAAAATACATACTAAGAACTTGATTCTGGTTTTCGGTGCAGAGGGTAATGCCAGCTATTGCCTCTGGGTTCTTTTCCACATTCAGCACTAAGAGGGATGAACTCAGATCCCTCCCAGCAGCCTTTGTAGCCACTGTGTCTTTCTGGTCATGCATAGAAGGACCCCCGGGTTATAAACCCAGAGGAAGTCCAGTGACCGGC
This sequence comes from Crinia signifera, assembly GCF_055691185.1. Classification (NCBI taxonomy): domain Eukaryota; kingdom Metazoa; phylum Chordata; class Amphibia; order Anura; family Myobatrachidae; genus Crinia; species Crinia signifera. Next base: position 14,286,061 of record NC_139226.1, read on the forward strand.
ACTAATAACAAAGGACAGCTCTTATTGTGAGATAATTAGGTACAGCGTACACACTGTGCAGAATCCAGTCTTTCTGACCTCCAGGAAGAAAGTGGTCTCTTAAATCACATCTAAGCATGTGCAGGGCCCATCTTGTCATTATTGAGTAGAGTGACAAACAGTAGCAGAGAAACAGAAGACTGCTATCTAGCTCCTATAAGAAACCTTATTATTTCCTGCTATAAAGCTTTTACAGCAACACTGTGCATGTAACAGTGAGTACGGTTGTTCCTGGTATCTGTCAATAAACCAGCATCACTGGTTAAATTTGTATAGTTTGGGTGTGCCTATATAACTCTGCACTGTCAACACCTGCACACATTTTTTGCACTGACTGACTTCCTTGACAAAGCCCTAATTGCGGTGAGACACATGTTGGAAGCAGCATCTGTGCCAAATCAGGGGTGCATGTAGTAGAATGGGACTTCGTTTTTTCTGAGGGTATCCGGGTACCTTATTGATAGTATTCTGTCCCCTTAATGCGCTCTCATTGGTTATGATATAAATATTGTCTTACTAACTTAAAGCAGAAGCATCCTACACATTTTTATCAGATATAATTTCTGGGACTCTCATTTACCGTTCAATTCCCGAAGGTAAGAGGGTTAACAGCAGATGTAAGCATATGTATTGACAGTGCTCTTTCTTCTCACTTTTATTTTTGCGTTACATGATTATAATGTTGTCATAGATTAATGTGTATTATAGTGGATCATTACATTGATGCAGTCATATTGGCCCTTATTCTGATCTGTGCGGCCAGATCAGAATATGCGGCCAGGACCGTGCAGGCGAATCCCCGCCTTCCATACGGATCGCCACCTCCGTCCGTACGCGGATATGTGGCTGTCCGCATGAAAGTGGACGGGGATACGCCTCCTCCATCTTGGGAGCAGCCCCTGCATTCGATGGTCGCCGACCATCGAATGCAGGGCCGCACGCTCCACCAGCTCCCGCCACCCTAGACCACACGGACACTTGTCCATATGAAATCATGTATGGGGGCGGGCAGCTGACATCCGGCGATGTCAGATGCCCGCCCCCTACACATGCGTCACGGCTTTATTACCATGCATACGCCCTGCGTTTGCATGGGAACGCCCATGAAACGCGGGGCGTATGCATAGGGTAATGAGGCTAAGTAGCCCCTCACGTCCCTCTCCGCCCCCTGTGCGGCATCTAAAAAAAACGTACGGCGAAACCGCTTGCACATGCGCAGAGTGACCTCTGCACATGCGCAGACGAAAAACATCGGCGGTACGACCGCAAGCGGCAAACACCGCACCAACCAGAATAAGGGCCATTGACTGGATATTTGAGATTATTGTTTTGCAATATTTTTTACTTAAGTTTGTATGACTTAATTGGTATATATACATTAAAATACCTTTTTCCTATCTCTAATTTTTCTTTCTGTACTGTCATTGGGGTGTGGGTAAATGGATATCAGAGGGATCCTGGCCAAAAGCAGATGCAGTAAGTTTTTGTATATAGTATTGCAATTAAATACAGTGGTTCTCATTGGTTGCCCAATGTCATGTGACAAGACGGCTAAAAACAGAAACCAGATCCCCACTATATACAGGTTTCTGTCAGACTTTTTATATCTTGATGAATAACCTTGATACGATACCAATTATATATTAGGTGGTATATTGTGTCTTGAATTAAGGATTTTTTGAATAACTGTATGCATTTTTTTAAAATATTGATTGATCCCTCAAAACTCACGTCGACCTTTTCAAGTATAGACATTTTCTATGTTGACATTTTGACATTTTGCTGCTGTAGACTTTTTTCAATGTGAATCTTGTGCATGTCAACAATCTGTTGCCTTTTGATCTATACATTGTCAGTTGTCCGGACACCGTTACAATATATTGAGTTTTTTGGTTATTTATATTGATTTTGTTATTATGATGCCAGGTGGGTAATTATGAGGAGGGTCCAAACCACTTGGCATAAAATAGTACAGTATCCTCTCACCCCACCGAGATAGGAAGTCACCATTATCTCAGGGTATAAACCTGTAGTTGCCTATTCTTGGTAACAGGGACCATTGACACAATGACAGTGCCGCCTCTTCCCCTGTTTTTGTCCTTGGAGACAGCTCCAGCCAGATCCCCTCTTTATGACCCTGGCAGGTGGGCCTGTGGATTTGGGAGGGGACAACTGTCAACCCTGAGTCAGGAATGACTGTACAAGCAACTATCTTTCATTGCACCCTACCAATCCTGCAGACTATTGCACCATACCAATGCGGCAAAAGGTAGCCCTCATCACTTTTACTGGATTCCTTCCATTTCGGTAGAGCTGGGCTGATCTTCAAGAGCTAACAACAATTCATATTAATCAAACCACCTAGCTGGTGCACAGGTGCAGTCATTACTAACTGTCACATTTCCCAGATCACCTAGCTGGTGCACAGGTGTAGACATTACTGATTGTCACATTTCACAGACCACCTAGTTGGTGCACAGGTGCAAACTGTCATGTTTCCAAGACCACCTAGCTGGTCCACAGGTGTAGTCATTACTGACTGTCACATTTTCAAATCTGTGATGCATTCCTTCCTAATCGCCACATTCCACAGATCCCCAGGTGTCCTGGAAAACGTAAACTGTTGGTGGATCTCAAGGACTTGTTCGGCCACACCAGCAGTAGAGGGAAGGAGATTAGGCCAAGCTGCTGGGACTCTAGTTATTCTAGAGTCCCAGCAGAATAGCACAAGTAACTGAGACCACTTTTAAGCAAATAAACCTTCACAGAATGCGTATTACTAATCTACTGTAGGATATAAACAGGTAATAACATTTGGTTACGCTGTCCTTAAGATCTAGAGTATGCCGCTTGCCTTAACCTTTGCAGAAATCGAAGTAGTACCTTTTTGTTGAGTGTCATGCAACATGTGACTGTCTGCCGCTAAAACCCTGTAATATGTCCCTGTTTACATGCAATCCAAAACCCAAGTTCCATTTTTAAGTCCAAGTTCCAAATTGACAACAGACCCGAGCCAGGACTCCGAACTGGAACTCAATTTGATTTGGAATTTTGGTGTCCAGGCATAATTGGATACTCGGCTGAATGCTATGGCATTACCATACTTTGGCAGAAGCTACAGCAACAAAAGTCATACATATTGGTGTATGTGACACACAATCCACCGACAGCCTTCATTGGGGCGTTGGGAAGGTGTGATTAATGGGTGACAGTAAGGTACAGTGGGACCACAGCTTTGAGAAGAAACAGACCGGCTTTAGACGTATTGCTTTGACTCTCGATATTTAATTACCACCCGTTAGTTATTGGCAGGTTTACATAGCTATTGTGTTACTCTCACATCACCCAGCTGTCAGGGGTGATAGCGCCGTACCTCTTAGCACGGCTCCTGCGCCTCATTCTCCATGATGTCATTAATCCAGCGGAGATAATTGAAGACTTTAGTATAGATCCCTGGCTTGTTTGGTGTTCCGCAGATAAAGTCTCCCCACGATGTGATTCCCTGCAGCTCGGAGCCACACACGAGGGGCCCCCCCGAATCTCCCTGAATAAAAGAAAAGATTTCAGTGACACCATTCCTATTATTGTGTTTGATACAAGCAGCATTACAGGTATGAGGTCCATCAAAAACTAGTGCTGGGTACATTGTTGGGCCACCTCATTGGGTCAATGGAGGATATACCCTATCTGTGTAGAGTTTGTGTTTCCCCTATATTTGTTTGGGTATCAACCGCTGGATGTCGTGTAAACCTTTTCATTGGTCAACAATGCTCCTGTTGACATTTTGCCTGTGTCGACCTTCTGTCAATGTTGACCCAGTGTATGTCAACCTTTCTTAGGTGTCAACCTCATTACTGTCGACCACTAGTGGTTGACCCAGTGTCTGTCGAACTTATATATACCCCAACAGGCATACAGTATGTGCCAGTCCCAGGGGATGTTATAGTAATGATCTGAGCAAACATTACCTGGCAGGAGTCTTTCCCCCCTTCAAGAACCCCGGCACAGATCATGTTGTCAGTTATAGATTCCTCATCGTAGAGTTGCCGACAGTCGGAAGCAGAAACGGTGGTGATGTTCAGACACTGCAGAACATCGGGGTACGTCTCTGTGAAAGCGTAAGGTTAATATGAGATATACGTGTCACAGTACGTGTACAGGCAATTATCACACGCATTCTTTATGTTTCCTTTATTTGTTCCTTACACTGCCTATTCCTCGCTAGCACCACCTACTGTATTGTACCTTCCTTTATGTCTTACCCAATAGAAGTGGGCCGGGGAACGTTTGATGTCGGGAATATTCCAACTACCCGATATGTGCACATCTGAGCAATAATCACGGAAGTCATGGGTTCGATTCCCACCATGGCTCTAACTGTGAGGAGTTTGTATATTCTCCCCGTGCTTGCGTGGGTTTCCTCCGGGTACTCTGGTTTCCTCCCACAATCCAAAAATATACAGGTAGGTTAATTGGCTCCCAACAAATGAACTCTAGAATGTCTGTGTGTGTGTACATGTGGTAGGGAACATAGATTGTAAACTCCACTGGCTCAGGGACTGATGTGAATGTTCAAATATTCTCTGTACAGCGCTGCAGAATATGTGTGCGATATATAAGAAACTGGTAATAAAGAATAAATGAAATAATACTCAGTGACACAGATCTGTACTATATAGTCAAATGGAATGTATTTTGCGGTACGCTCCCGAATCGATCTCAATCGAATCGCAAGTAAAATCACACCATGTGTACACACTGTTAGGATTATGAAACAACGTCTCAGTGCAAATGGTTCACTCCACATCCACAAATTGACTTGCATTCAAAAATGCCACAGCCCTGTGGTATATAATCCTATGCAACAATGGGTCTATTCCAAAGCCTTCAGTGATGCCTCTGATCTGCCCAGTTCTGCTCACAAGTCACTGTGACTATACATTCTGCATATTTTATTTGTCAGTGAGGCTTTACAGCCTTTCTGGTTGAATATTGCACCCACAACGACCGTCTTATATCATTGGTTCCTAGTAGTATATTGTTACCCTCAGAGCTGCTGGTGGATCCCCATCCCGAGATGATACAGTTGGCGTCGTCACCCACGGGCTCAGCAGGCAAGGGCATAGCACTCACATAGTCATCCATGACGGCTGGTGATGCTAGCTTCAGGAGCATGATGTCATTGTTATACGTCATGTTGTCATATTGCGGATGGCAATACATTTTATCAGCATACGTCAACTGTTGTGTGTCCTCGTGGATAGTCCGGTTATGTTTTCCAAGATGAATCTGAATATTCCTGGTGATAAAAAAAAAGTAACAAGTCAGTCAGTGAAGGAAAGACTTCTGCAATGAGAACTTCTACTCAAGACAATAAGATGTATGAGCAGATTAAGGGGGATGATTCTAATTTTGATGACCATCCCCCCTGTTGTCTGTACATGCAGCTCAAATGATTAAATCATCAATGACTCAATGACTTGTATGAGGTGGGGACCCAATGATGTCACTGAAGGGTATCCTTGATGATTTAGTTCAATGTTTATTACTATATGGTTTGCACCAGAGTTCAAGGAAAATCGTTGACGACATTGCTCATGGAGCAAATCACTTGGTGTGTACCGGGCTTGGGGTTCACTACTTTTTTTTGGTATGGATTATAAGAAGTAGGAAAAGCAGGACAGAGAAAGCAAACATTGAAAGCTTACGTCATCCTGCAGTGAGCCGCCGTCAGCACCCAGGACTCATTGATAAGGACGCCACCACAGATAAACCTAGTAAAGTAGTACAGGGCCACCTGCCATGGCTGGGAATGGGGATCGCATTCCTTTCCCCCTATTATCCGCTCAATGGATTGGGCCTTAACTGGACATAATATAACGGAATAGAAAGATCAGTGTTAGTGAGACAAAACAATATGGATTCGGTATGAAATCCTGACGGTCAAAATCCCGACAGGGTCAAAATACCGACAAGGACAAAATCCCAACATGATCAAAATCCCGACATTTAAAATCCCGACAAGGTCAAAATCCCGACATATAAAATGTACAGGTGAAACAGTCAACATGACATTCGGTCGACAGGTCGTGAGGTCGACGTGGTTTTTTCACTTTTTTTTACCTGAATGTCGACACAGTTGACATGGACACAATTGGAAGTGAACCGCAGCCCCTCACATCGCTCTCTTCGCTCGCAATGATTTGGGCACAGTTCCTTGCTGTGCTCGGCACACTATTTTATTCTCCCACCATGCCCTAGAGGATGGTAGGGCATGAAATACCGCCTGTCGGCTCATGTCGGGTCAAAAAACAGTGAAAAAGCCATGTCGACCTCGCGACCTGTTGACCGAAAGTCATGTTGACTGTTTCACCTGTACATTCTATATGTCGGTATTTTGACCTTGTCGGGATTTTAAATCTCTGGATTTTGTCCTTGTCGGGATTTTAAATGTCGGGATTTTGACCTTGTTGGGATTTTGTCCTTGTCAGTATTTTGACCCATTCGGGATTTTGACTGCATCCCGTCAATATACTGTAGGTATCGTCAGGTTATCAGGATATGCTATAGAGAGGAAAATCCCATTGACTAGTATTTTCCCCGCATGTAATAATGATAAATATTCAATGTATAACACACAAATGTTTTAGAAATACATTTCTCAGCAATTACAGATATATTACAGAGGTCTCCCTGTGCTAATGATTATGTAGTAATTGCAGCCTAAATACTTTCAGACATTGGCCCTTATTCAGATCTGTGCGGCCGGAGCCGCACACAGTGCTCCGGCCGCACAAACCAATCCCCGCCCACGATACGGATCGCCACGGCCGTCCGTACACGGACGGCTGGCGATCCGCAAGAAAATGGTGGGGCGTACGCCTCCACCATGGTGGGAGCTGCCCCCTGCATTCGATGGTCGGCGACCATCGAAGGCTGGGCCGCACGCCCCACCAGGTCCCGCAAGCTGAGACCACACGGACAATCGTCCGTGTGATAGCTTGTATGGGGGCTGAGAGCTGACATCCGGCGACGTCAGCTTCCCGCCCCCATCACTGGCGTCATACCCTCATTAGCATGCATACGCCCCGCGTTTGCATGGGAACGCCCATGAAACGCGGGGCGTATGCATAGGGAAATCAGGGTATGAAGCCCCTCACGCCCCTATACGCCCCCTTTGCGGCGGACGAACTACGTCTGCGGCGAATTGGGCTGCACATGCGCAGATTGACCTCTGCGCATGTGCAGACTGAAAACATCGGCGGTACGGCCGCACGCGGGCCGTACCGCACGATTCAGAATAAGGGCCATAGTTATTAAGTACAGTGAGATACAAATGTTATACAGGTTGAGTATCCCGTATCCAAAATGCTCGGGACCAGGAGAATTTTGGATAACGGATTATTCCGTATTTCGGAATATTTTAATATTTCAATTATGTATTTTGAAGTATCTTGCATGTATGCTGTATAAACACATAAAATACACACAAATATATTTTATTACCACATAAAATACACACAAATATATTTTATTTGTTCAAAAAACAAGGTTTCAAAACATGAAACAAAATTTGTGTACTATCTCAGCACTGAATTTGAATGCCAAGCAATCATTGTCTTGCACATATATAGTGCCAGTTACATATCATGTCACCAGTAGTGCTGTTACAATTGTCCCCAGTGAGTTTTTAGCAAAAAAAAAAATTTTTTTTCACTTTCTGGAATGTGTGGTTTTCGGAATAATTCGGATAACGGATACTCGGATACGGGATACTCAACCTGTATAGAGATCTATTTATCCATATGCTTTGGGGAGGCTATTGCTGGACACCCCACTCAATGGGTACTGCACTGCCAGCGGCATCCTATGGCACATAGCACAGACCCTCACCTGTCATGAAAATGGGCAATCTCCAGAATTTGGATTCCGGTTGTTGTACAGAGCAGATATTCTATAGATATGAGATAACTCCTGTATTATACATCAATTTGTGTGCAGCCGACATTCAAGTTCAGAGGGAAAGCATAGATGGCAAAATCTGGGGGTGTGGCCTCACAGTCGGGGGTGTGGCCTATGGTTGCTGTTCCCCTGTGAGACCACAGACCAGAATTCTGTCCCTCTGATTCCTTTGTACAGCAGAGCAGCAAGTGACAGGAGAGACAGACAGACAGAGAGAGAGAGAGAAATACAAAGATAGATAACAGACAGACAGATAACAGCTAAGGTGCGTACACATGTACAGATTTTTCTGTCTGATCTATCTGATGGGAACAAAAACCTGGAAATGTACGGGAGCAAATGACAATCAAAAAATTTTTCCCAAACGCTTGAAAACAGACGGTGATCACTCAGACAAATTGTGTAAATCATTCTGATATAACAAATGTATATATATTTTTTTTCTGTTTTCCTGCATTTGGGTGTACATTTTTGATTGTCATTTGCTCCAATACATTTCCAGGTTTTTGCTCCTACCAGATAGATCAGACAGAAAATCTGTACGTGTGCACGTGCCTTTAAGGTGTGTACACATGCTTCTATTTGCTTTAGATTCAATGTCTGATTTGATTTTCCATTAGATTTGGCATTAGATCTTTGCATTCAATTTGACATTAGATCTGTACTTTTGCGTTAGATATCGATTTCAATATCGAATTCGATTTACATTCAAGGTACAGTGTACAAATTTGATTTATTGGATCGAATTCTATATTTCCTTCCCTGCACAGTCTATTTTCTTTTCGATATAGAGAAAATGGGAGCGCGCATTGAATTGAATGCAGATTGAAAGCATCTTAAAAACCATTCGATTACGATTTGATTTTGCTTCTTTAACCCCTTCACGACATTTGACGTATATATACGTCATGGCCGGGAAGTACTTCCCGACCGTTGACGTATATATACGTCATGGCTTAAAACTGTCACTGCGTCTAGAGACGCAGTGACAGAGGGACGATGTCTGCTGTCCCTGACAGCAGACATGTCCGTGCATGCCCAGGGGGGGCGGCGATGCAACCCCCCCCGTCGGCGATCGCTGTGATTGGCTGTTCATTGTGAACAGCCATTCACAGCGTTTTCTGTGTCACCGGCGAATAACGTTCGCCGGTGACACGGGATCGGAGGTGATTGGTGCTGTAAAGTACAGCACCAATCACCGCGGGGTGTAAGGGTGACACTGGTGTCACCCCACCTCACCCCTCCCGCCCCCAAAGGCCGTGATTGGTTCGTCGGACCGACGGACCAATCACAGCCATGGAGGGGGGTTTAAACTAACGGTGACTGCACTGCAGACGCCATTCCGGTCTGGAATAGCGTGCAGTGCAGTCACCGTGCCCAGCTGCCGCCTATACTGACCAGAACCCATCCAAAATACTTACCTGATCATTGATATTGCTTATGCTTGTGACATCTTGTGACATCCTGTGACATCTTGTGCTGCTGCGATTTATTAGATAGAGAGAGAGTTAGAGAGAGAGAGATAGAGAGAGATAGAGAGAGATAGAGAGGCCTAGTGCTATATTTTGTGCTGCTGCAGTGTGATAGAGCTATAGATAGAGAGATAGAGAGAGATAGAGAGAGATAGAGAGAGAGATAGAGAGAGAGATAGAGACAGATTGTGCTATATATTTTTTATATAACTGAAAGAGATAGAGAGAGATAGAGAGAGATAGAGAGGCCTAGTGCTATATTTTGTGCTGCTGCAGTGTGATAGAGCTATAGATAGATAGAGAGAGATAGAGAGAGATAGAGAGAGAGAGATAGAGAGATAGTGACAGATTGTGCTATCAGGGCCGGTGCAAGGCACCGGAGCGCCCCAGGCGAGTCGGGGTGGGGGCGCCCCGGTGCCGGGCGGGGGGGGCGGGGGTCTTGGTTGGTACCTGCGTAAAAAAAACTTCTGTCCCCGGCGTCCCTGCTGAGTGCTGGTGTAGGGGTGTCCGTGCCGCCGGGGGAGCCTGCGGCGCTGTTATCGTGTATACGCTTGTCGCGCCCGGCGGGGTCCCTACAGTGCATAGAAAATAACTAGCGCTATGCGCGCGGCGTTATTTTCTATGCTCTGTAGGGACCCCGCCGGGCGCGACAAGCGTATACACGATAACAGCGCCGCAGGCTCCCCCGGCGGCACGGACACCCCTGCACCAGCACTCAGCAGGGACGCCGGGGACAGAAGTTTTTTTTACGCAGGTACCACAGTGCAGGGGGTGAGGGGCGAACTGCCGCCCTCCAGGTGCCGGCGCCCTAGGCAAATGCCTAGAGCTGCCTAGTGGTGGCGCCGGCCCTGTGTGCTATATATTTTTTATATAACTGACTGCTGCCCCCCCTTTTGTGCTGATCAGTATAAATTAACTGATCAGCAACTTTTTGGGGGCGCAGGTTTTTTTTTATATATAGATATACCTGTCAGTGCTGCTGCTGCAGTGTCATAGAGTGATAGATAGTGAGAGATAGAGAGATAGAGAGAGATAGTGACAGAGAGTGATAGAGAGTGCTAAATTTTGTGTCTGCTGCCCCCGCCTTTTGTGCTGATCACTATATCTGAGGTGATCAGCAACTTTTTGGGGGTACAGAGGTTTTTTTTTTATATATATACCTGTCAGTACCACCAAAGGTTGTGCACCTGCTGCCCCTCACTGGTAATCAGTGTCGCATCACTGATCACCTTTTTTTATTTTTTGTGAGTGCTGTGGGGTCTTTTTTACATTTTTTTTTTTACACACACTGTGATTTTGTGTGTGTCCTGTGGCCACTGTGCGCTGATCAGTGACGTACATCACTGATCAGCTTTTTCGGCACAGGGTTGATCTATTTTTTTTTTTTTTGGATCAAATTCCTGTTGCCTTTGAGCGCTGTTCAGTGACGGACGTTACTGACCAACATCTGTGCTCAATTTTTGGCGCAGGACCTTTTTTTTTTTTTAACCCCTTCCATTTTTTTTTTTTTAACCCCTTCCATTTTTTTTTTTTTAACCCCTTCCATTTTTTTTTTTTAACCCCTTCCATTTTTTTTTTTTGAACCCTTCAATTTTTTTTTTTTTTTATTTTTTTTTTTCTGCACTACATACACACTACACGGTACTTGTGAGTTATCCGGGCGTCCGATTTTGAAATCGGGTCGGATCGGGACATCGCATCGCATCGCATGCGACCATCGGATGCGATGCGATGCGATGACCCGATTTTTCCATAGGAATCAATGTTAAAATGGACTGAGTCCATTTTAACATGGAATTCAATGGGAAAAAGGGTCCTTTTCATACCCCTACTATCCAAGTGGGCATGGAGTTGGATATAAACCTGTGGCGAGCGTAGCGAGCCACCGAGCCCGAAGCGTGGCGAGCGTAGCGAGCCCCGCGAGGGGACACGGAATACCGTCCCCTCGCGGGGCTCGCTTCGCTCGCCACGCTTCGGGCTCGGTGGCTCGCTACGCTCGCCACAGGTTTATATCCAACTCCATGCCCACTTGGATAGTAGGGGTATGAAAAGGACCCCTTTTTCCATAGGAATCATTTTAACATTGATTCCTATGGAAAAATCGGGTCATCGCATCCGATGGTCGCATGCGATGCGATGCGATGCGATGCGATATCGCATCGCATCGCATCTGATTGTATGCCTTAACTTAAGGCATACAATCAAAAAATCGGACGCCCGGATAACTCACAAGTACCCACTACACACTACATACCCCCCGGGTTGAAATAAAGTTTGTACCCCCCCCTACACTATACACGTGTTGAAACATTTCACTACCAGTAACACAAAAATATAAATGGCATCCCAAATGTCATCCCAAATGTCGTCCCAGTCATCCAGGAGAATGTATTCGGTGGAGGAGGCATATGCCATGCTTGCCTCTGACTCTGACACAGCCAGTGAGGCAAGCGGGGAATTTGAAGGATTTGTCTTAAGCTCCTCTTCCTCCTCTGATGATGAGGGACCCCCTCAAAGACGCCCCCGTAGAGCAGCTGAGACCCCCCCCCCCAATAATTGATCTCGTATGGACCCCACCACCAGACAATTTTGAGCCCCAGGTTCCTGAGTTTTTGGCCATCCCAGGAATCCAATTTGATTCAACAGGTCTCAGAGAAATTGACTTTTTCAAATTATTTTTCTCTGATGATTTTATAAATTTAATGGTGGACCAAACTAATTTATATGCCCAGCAGTTTATTGCTCAAAACCCCACGTCATCATTTGCTAGGTGGACCCCTGTAGATGCAGTAGAGATGATGACGTTTTGGGGTCTGGTGTTACATATGGGCATAGTAAAAAAGCCACAAATTAGGCAATATTGGAGTACAGATGTTCTGTACAGCACCCCATTTCACCGTATGGCCATGCCCCGGGCTCGTTTTGAGGCAATCCATAAATTTATACATTACACCGATAATGCACAGTGCCCACCCAGAGATGATCCCACCTTTGACAGGCTATTCAAAGTCAGGCCGGTCATTGATCATTTCAGTGCCAAATTTGCAGAGCTATACATCCCTGATAAATGTATTAGTATCGACGAGTCCCTTATACATTTTAAAGGAAGGGTTAAATTCCGCCAGTACCTTCCCAGTAAGAGGGCAAGGTATGGCCTAAAAATGTATAAGCTGTGTGAAAGCACCACAGGGTACACCCACAAGTTTAGGGTATATGAAGGGAAGGATTCAAGAATTGAACCACCAGAATGCCCCCCCCTCCCTCGTAGGTGTTAGTGGAAAAATTGTCTGGGATTTAATGCACCCCTTCCTGGATAAGGGTTATCACCTCTATGTGGATAACTTTTACACCAGCATCCCCCTGTTTAAGGCCCTTGGTTCAAGAGGTACAGCAGCTTGCGGTACTGTGCGCAAGAACCAAAGAGGCCTCCCCAAAACGCACATTGCCCAAGTAATGAGAAGGGGTGAAAGCAGGGGAATATGCACCGAAAATATGTTGTTGGTCAAATATAAGGACAAGAGGGATGTCCTTATACTGACAACAATTCATGGAGACAGTACCACCTCCATCCCTGTACGAGGTACCAGTACCCACACCTCAAAACCAAATTGTATCCTAGATTACAATAAGTACATGGGCGGAGTGGATCTTTCAGATCAGGTACTGAAGCCGTACAGTGCCCTGCGGAAAACAAATATCTGGTACAAGAAGCTGGCCGTGTATATCATCCAGATGGCACTGTATAACGCTTACGTGCTATTCCGTTCTACCGGCCAGAGGGGGACATTTATGCACTTTCAAGAGGAAGTCATAAAGAGCCTAACATTTGGGAATCAGCAGGCAGAGGGCCCCAGTACTTCTAGTACTGGCCCTCGTATTGTACCAGGGCAGCATTTTCCCAACGAAATCCCCTCCACTGCAAGAAAGGGCAGGACACAAAAAAGGTGCAAAGTTTGCTATAAAAAGGGAATAAGAAAGGAAACTATTTTCCACTGTGAAACTTGCCCCGACAAACCCGGCCTATGTATAAAGGAGTGTTTCAAAATATACCACACATCGATGGATTATTAGGTTCATCATTTCACCGTGCTTCGGGGGTCTTGCTAATGCCACATAGCACCCACCATTCATTCCACCAGAATCTGAGCTGCAAAAACCAAAAATCACTCCTTCCCTTCTGAGTCCTGCCATGCACCCAACTGGTATTTTTTGGTCACATGTGAGGCATTGCCGTACTCTGGAGAAATGGGGGCACAGATTTTGGGGTGCTTTGTCTCCTTCATTCCTTGTGAAAATGAAAAATTTTGAGCCAGAAGTACATTTTTGTGTAAAAAAATGTATTTTTTTCATTTTCACTGCCCAGTTGTACCAAAATTGATGAAACCCCTGGGGGTTTGAAATGTACACTATACCCCTAGATGAATTCCCTGAGGGGTGTAGTTTGCAAAATGGGGTCACTTGTGGGGGGGTTCCACTGTATTGGTAATGCAACATAGCACCCACCATTCATTCCACCAAAATCTGTGCTGCAAAATCCAAAAATCACTCCTTCCCTTCTGAGTCCTGCCATGCACCCAACTGGTATTTTTTGGTCACATGTGAGGCATTGCCGTACTCTGGAGAAATGGGGGCACAGATTTTGGGGTGCTTTGTCTCCTTCATTCCTTGTGAAAATGAAAAATTTTGAGCCAGAAGTACATTTTTGTGTAAAAAAATGTATTTTTTTCATTTTCACATCCCAGTTATACCAAAATTGGTGAAACCCCTGGGGGTTTGAAATGTACACTATACCCCTAGATGAATTCCCTGAGGGGTGTAGTTTGCAAAATGGGGTCACTTGTGGGGGGGTTCCACTGTATTGGTAATGCAACATAGCACCCACCATTCATTCCACCAAAATCTGTGCTGCAAAATCCAAAAATCACTCCTTCCCTTCTGAGTCCTGCCATGCACCCAACTGGTATTTTTTGGTCACATGTGAGGCATTGCCGTACTCTGGAGAAATGGGGGCACAGATTTTGGGGTGCTTTGTCTCCTTCATTCCTTGTGAAAATGAAAAATTTTGAGCCAGAAGTACATTTTTGTGTAAAAAAATGTATTTTTTTCATTTTCACATCCCAGTTATACCAAAATTGGTGAAACCCCTGGGGGTTTGAAATGTACACTATACCCCTAGATGAATTCCCTGAGGGGTGTAGTTTGCAAAATGGGGTCACTTGTGGGGGGGTTCCACTGTATTGGTGCTTGGGGGGTCTTGCTAATGCGACATAGCACCCACCAAAATTCCACCAGAATCTGAGCTGCAAAATCCAAAAATCACTCCTTCCCTTCTAAGTCCTGCCATGCACCCAACTGGTATTTTTTGGTCACATGTGAGGCATTGCCGTACTCGGGAGAAATTGGGGCACAGATTTTGGGGTGCTTTGTCTCCTTCATTCCTTGTGAAAATGAAAAATTTTGAGCCAGAACTGCATGTTTGTGTAAAAAAATGTAATTTTCCATTTTCACATCCCAGTTGTACCAAAATTGGTGAAACCCCTGGGGGTTTGAAATGTACACTATACCCCTAGATGAATTCCCTGAGGGGTGTACTTTGCAAAATGGGGTGACTTGTGGGGGGGTTCCACTGTATTGGTGCTTTGGGAGTCTTGCTAATGCAACATAGCACCCACCATTCATTCCACCAAAATCTTTGCTGCAAAATCCAAAAATCACTCCTTCCCTTCTGAGTCCTGCCATGCACCCAACTGGTATTTTTTGGTCACATGTGAGGCATTGCCGTACTCGGGAGAAATTGGGGCACAGATTTTGGGGTGCTTTGTCTCCTTCATTCCTTGTGAAAATGAAAAATTTTGAGCCAGAACTGCATGTTTGTGTAAAAAAATGTAATTTTCCATTTTCATATCCCAGTTGTACCAAAATTGGTGAAACCCCTGGGGGTTTGAAATGTACACTATACCCCTAGATGAATTCCCTGAGGGGTGTACTTTGCAAAATGGGGTGACTTGTGGGGGGGTTCCACTGTATTGGTGCTTTGGGAGTCTTGCTAATGCAACATAGCACCCACCATTCATTCCACCAAAATCTTTGCTGCAAAATCCAAAAATCACTCCTTCCCTTCTGAGTCCTGCCATGCACCCAACTGGTATTTTTTGGTCACATGTGAGGCATTGCCGTACTCGGGAGAAATTGGGGCACAGATTTTGGGGTGCTTTGTCTCCTTCATTCCTTGTGAAAATGAAAAATTTTGAGCCAGAACTGCATGTTTGTGTAAAAAAATGTAATTTTCCATTTTCACATCCCAGTTATACCAAAATTGGTGAAACCCCTGGGGGTTTGAAATGTACACTATACCCCTAGATGAATTCCCTGAGGGGTGTAGATTGCAAAATGGGGTGACTTGTGGGGGAGGTTCCTAACTTTTAGCACTTATGGTGCCTAGAAACCTACATGGTGCCTAAAAAAAAATCTCATAAAAAGGAGGCTCCAAAATCAAGTAGGTGCTCCTTCTATTATGAAGCCTGTGGTTTGGTCAACGTGCACACTAGGGCCACATATAGGATATTTTTGAAAACAAAAGAATTGGGGGAATCAATTTTTAGTCACATTTCTCTAGTAAAATCTACTGTATTCGTTAGAAAAATGTATTAAAATTGAAACTCTGCAAAAAAAAAGAAATTTTGAAATTTCACCTACACTTTGTTTTAATTCCTGTGAAACACCTAAAGGGTTAACAAACTTCCAAAATGCTGTTTTGAATACTGTGAGGGGTGCAGTTTTTGAAATGGCATCATTTATGGGGGTGTCTCACATACAAGTCCCTCAAAGTCACATCAGAACTGAACTGGTCCCTAAAAAAATCAGTGTTTGAAATTTTCATGAAAATTTGAGAATTTGCTATTCATATTGTAAGCCTCCTAGTGTCCAAAAAAATTAAAAGGAAGTTGAAATAATGATGGAAACATAAAGTAGACATATGGTCTATGTTAGTTATTAACTATTTTGAGTGGTATGATTATTTGTCTCACAAGCAGAAAATTTAACATTTTGCAAATTGCTAAATTTTCCATTTTTTCACGATATTTTGGTATTTTTCACAAAAAAACACAGACTGTATCGACGAAAATTTACCACTAACTTGAAGTACAATGTGTCACGAGAAAACAGTCTCAAAATCACTGGGATAAGTAAAAGCAAAAAAAAGTTATCCCCACTTAAGTGAGACATGTCAGATTTGAAAAAAAGGGCTCTGTCATGAAGGCACAAACTGGCTCTGTCATGAAGGGGTTAAGCAAAATCGAATCGAAAACCTGTCAAAATTGAAGCGTGTGTACACCCCTATAGACAGGCAGGCAGACAGACAGACAGGCAGGCATGCAGGCAGGCAGGCAGGCAGGCAGGCAGGCAGACAGACAGACAATGCTGTACATTATCAGAAGTCCTTGGTTAGTATTATCCTACCCCTTATAAAGTCATATGTCCCGGTTCTGTCCTGCGCCCATCTCACCTGCTGACCCCAGCAGAGCAGCGACAAGTACAATAAGCATCTCTGGGACGGACACTGTGGACAGCGTGTGTAGTTTTCTATTTCACCAGCGTTTATGATTAGGACATAAATGATTAACAGATTATAGGCTGCTCTGTGTCCCAGGTGCCAGTGCCTGCAGCAGCCGTATCTCATACATGGTTATTGCATCTGTGCACCCATATACTGTTCCATCAATGCCATATACAGGCAGTGCCAAGTTAATACTCACAAACTGACCCCAATAGGGTGTTATCTGACCACCATATGGTCACATCTGTCCACTGGGAAGGGAATAAAGCATTTTTTGCTTTGTCTGTCTGCAATACCCAGACCACAGATAAGATAACGGATCAACTAAAGAAACATGAACCCATTCCTACATACGATTGAGACCCGAACGCAGGGCTGCAAATCTGATTATCGGTCCATTAGGAGGGAGGGGCGGTAGTGTCAACAGCGGTCCAGATCTCTGCAAAGCCATCGCAGTGCCATGTAAGTATTGGCTAACACCAGACAGATGGGAATTAGCAGCGTCAAAGGAAGGGTCTGGGTCACAGCGTCAAAGGAAGGGTCTGGGTCACTCTCCAGACCCAGTTCTTCTGCTGAGGACCACCACAAAATGGCCGCCCCCATACAGCAGACAGTATCAGAGAACTGTGTGCTATATGGGGGCGGCCATTTTGTGGTGGTCCTCAGCAGAAGAACGGAGCTGCCGGGACCAGCGAAATAGGTAAGAGGTGTAACTATAGCAACACAGCCCCCGGCGCCCCCATATGCACAGCGCCCCCCTGCGGTGGCGGGGGCTGCGGTGCTATAGTTACGCCACTGTGTGTGTATGTATGTATGTATATATATAAAATCACACCCACAAATACACACAAGATGCTGAAGATGTTGAATTCAAAGCAGCAATGGCTCTACAAATGGCATCATACCCTCCAACATGGTACACTCCAAATAACCTGTTGTAAGCAGGTGACTGCATTCATAACATAGGGAATTCCAGGATCACTGCACTTCAGCTTGTGGACCACCAATGCATACAATTTATTCTGAGGAGGATATAAAAAAACTGCAGCATTTTCAAAACCATTTCCGGCATTTCTTCACAGGTAGAAACTGCTTCATTTAGCATGTGGCAGAATTAGCATATAGAATGAGACAGAAGCTGGCAATCAGATTACCATAGGACTGCCACAGTTCGAACCAAATGGTGCAGTCAACCTTTTGCTGACTGTATATCAAAGAGATGGATTTCAAGGGACAATCACCTGACAGAACTGTCTTGTGTCTGCGTTGGCACTCTAAAATTATCACCTACTATGGGGTGACTCCACCACATGTGTATTGAGACATCACAAAAGGCAAACACACTGCACTACATTAGATGAAGGGAATAGGCTTTAATATATGGAATTATATGTCCCTGCTAGTGGAGCGTACAGAAAATAATCTGACTAATAGCTGAGGCTGTTTTGTAGGTGAGGCGCAGATGACAAATCTATAGTATGCATTGTTCCCAAGATGTGACACTTTGCAACTATCCCATATCTCAAACATATGATATGTATATTCGGTACTTGTGTAGTTTACGGCGCCAGCTTAAGCTATGCACGGCGCCAGCTACGCTACGTTATCAGCGGAGCCCAACGGCTGCCTTACTTGTGTAGTTTCATGGTGGCAGCCTAAGCTGGCGCCGTGAAACTACACAAGTAACTACCGGTGCTGTTGGCAGGAACAGCATCTCTGTCCCCGGCGTACCTTGGAAGCCTAGTCAGCATGATCCCCTCTCTTTGGCCCCAAAGCGTGGCAAGCGCTGCGAGCCTGTGAGGGGGGGCGGTACGCGTCCTCCGACCTTTTCATTCCCCCACTATCCACGTCGGCGTGGAGTTGATTTTATATAGTGTGGCGAGCGCAACGAGCCACCGAGCCCGAAGCGTGGCGAGTGCAGCAAGCCCCGTGAGGGGACGTGTAATACCTGTGAAGTAATGCGCGTCTCCTCGCGGGGCTCGCTGCACTCGCCACGCTGTGGGCTCGGTGGCCGATGTGGATAGTGGGGGTATGAAAAGGTTGGAGGACGCGTACCGCCGCCCCTCGCGGGCTCGCTGCGCTCGCCACACTTCCGGTTGGCGTTGATCGTGGGGTGGCGTTAACAATGGGGGAGCATTTGACCCATCAGGGTTGGGAAACAATAAAAATTGGGGTCTGGGGGCCAATGTAAAATCGGGTATCAGGGACCATTTTACATTGATTTTCCCCCCCCCCCCCATATCCACACCACCCCGAAGTGTGGCGAGCGGCGGCGGAACGCATCCTCCGACTTTTTTATTACCCTACTATCCACTTCGTGGAGTTGATTTTATATAGTGTGGTGAGCGCAGCGAGGGGAAGCTGAATACATGTAAAGTAATCCGCGTCCCCTCGCAGGGCTCGCTGCGCTCGCCACGCTTTGGGCTCGGTGGCCCGCTGCGCTCGCCACACTATATAACATTGACTCCACGCCGACGTGGATAGTGGGGTAATGAAAAAGTCAGAGGACGCGTTTCGCCACCGCTCGCCACGGTTCGGGGTGGTGTGGATACTGGGGGGGTGCGTTAAATCTATTTTTGGGACAAACAATCATATTATTGTATACCTAATGTCATGGTATTGCACACCCTATAAAATCGCATTGCGCACCTTATCCTAAGGAGCCGCAGACACACAGAAAGCTGCCTCTGTCTCTACCGGGGGGTAGCTGCCGGGGGATGGGTTAAATGTCAAGGACTAGTGGAAGCTGCCGGAGGAGGACACTTACCCCAGTGCTATGTGTTGCAGGCTCTCTCCGGGACCGGGCGGCTACAGAGATGGTGCAGGCACAGCGGCTGGAGGGACTGGCAGCAGCTGGATTGGTGGCGGCATCTGGACCACGCTGGAGGCTGCAGAGAGATACCTGGAAAAGTAGGCGGACACTGCTGGTCAGCGTCCGCCTTCTTATCGGGCAGTTGTAGGACAGTTCCCCCACACATCAGGATAATCAGCTGGGAAAAATCAAACAGGTTTGAGGCCGTTCATCAGCTGATAATCATTTGCTCCCACACACTAGAAAGATTATCATTCCAACCAGCCAAAAGTTGGCTGGTTGGAACAATATCTTTCTGATATGTGGCCGGCATAAAGGTAAGAATTTTTGGTAGAAATCATTCTTTAGTTAAGCACATATGTTTAACTAGAATTTCTGGTGTCCAAATTGATTTGGCATTACGGTGTAATGGGGCAGCACGGACGGTGCAATGGGGCAGCACGGACGGTGCAATGGGGCAGCACGGGCGGTGCAATGGGGCAGCACGGGCGGTGCAATGGGGCAGCACGGGCGGTGCAATGGGGCAGCACGGGCGGTGCAATGGGGCAGCACGGGCGGTGCAATGGGGCAGCACGGACGGTGCAATGGGGCAGCACGGACGGTGCAATGGGGCAGCACGGACGGTGCAATGGGGCAGCACGGACGGTGCAATGGGGCAGCACGGACGGTGCAATGGGGCAGCACGGACGGTGTAATGGGGCAGCACGAACGGTGTAATGGGACAGCACGGACGGTGTAATGGGACAGCACGGACGGTGTAATGGGGCAGCACGGACGGTGTAATGGGGCAGCACGGCGGTGTAATGGGGCAGCACGGACGGTTTAATGGGGCAGCACGGCGGTGTAATGGGGCAGCACGGACGGTGTAATGGGGCAGCACGGACGGTGTAATGGGGCAGCAATGGGTATCATTACTGCCTCATCATGGCTCTAACGGTGCAGAGTTTGTATATTCTTGCGTGGGTTTCCTCCGGGTACTCCGGTTTCCTCCCACAATCCAAAAATATACAGGTAGGTTATTTGGCTTCCAACAAAATAAGCCTAGAAGGTATGTGTGTGTGTGTGGTAGGTAATATAGATTGTAAGCTCCACTGGTGCAGGGACTGATGTGATTGTTCAACTATCCTCTGTAAAGCGCTGCGGAATATGTGTGCGCTAAATAAGAAACTGTTAATAAATAATAATACATTTATGCTTAGGGATGAATTCACACAAGGTCAAAATGCATTTGGAATTTATTGCATAGGCTTCACATTAATTATGTATGCTGTGCTGAGTGAGAAGAAAATAAACATCACAACACACAGTCGTGGAAAGTCGGCCTCATAAATCATGGAGTTCTAATAATGGGGAGTTTCCTTGTTTGCTATATACATGTTCTATGTATTATCCATAGATGTAAAGGCCCAGTAATGGGAGATTAGCAGAAGACGCGTGTCTGGAATCACCCCCAGGAATACCACTGTTGTGGGCGATAAATATTAAAAGAAAAAGTCATAATAATCTGTGATGTTGAGGAAGAATTTTAAGCGGCAGTACTACTTGTTGGCCAATAAGTGGCGATAAAGAGCCAAGCAGTTCTTCAAGTGCTGGCGCTCTTCAATCATAAACAATCGGCCTGGTGCCCGGTATCTCCTGACAAAAATAGTTACAGATTGTAACGTTGAGACTTCCATTGTTTTTTTGTATCAAGTGCTACGAGTGCCGCCATTGCTGATTGGTATATATATATATATATATATATATATATATATATATATATATATATATATATATATATATTAGGTGATTCATATTCCTCGAGACAACGGCTCTGGCATATTTAGTGGATATTTTGCCCATCTCTCACAGCAACGTTGGCACCCAAAGGGTTAAACCCTGGCCATTGTCAGCAATATAATCATACTTGCCTACTTTTTTACAGTCCTCTCTGGGAGAAGCCCAGAGAGGAGTGAAAGGGGGCAGGACGAGGCTACTTATCAGGGGGCGGGATGAGACTGACGTGACCAAGCCCCTCCCCCATGACAGTCATCCACGGCAATTCGCGGGTCGTCGGATTGGGGGAGGGGCACCCGTGAAAATCAGAAATTTATTGCAGCGGGTAAGGAGGGTGCTGTAGCTGCGGGGCAATGCGGGAGACTTGCCCACCTTCCCGGTGGAATGCTGTATTTGGGTGGGGCTGTGTTATAACTGAGCTTTCTCATGTGTATGTGCTGCATAAGGTTCCTGAATATGGTAGTGCGGGTGGGCTGGGGGGCATACGCGATGGCACTGGAGACTCGTGCTCACATATGTTATACATTGGATCTATGAGCAAGCTTCATGTAAATCCGCGTCTGCATTTCTGCAAACCACAGAGCCAGAGATTAAGCCTCTAACTGTATCGCTAATACCCAAACACACAGCAGGGGAATCAGGTTCTCAGCTGCACAAGTTTCCCAGCTGCGCTTTCCCAGGCACAGGTGTATGTATGCCCAAGGTCCCAGAATACAGATCTGGCACCAGACATCGATATAATGCAGGAAGCATTAGGCAGAGCTGTTTGTGTGAGCTGCTGGAATAACAAGGGGAAATCAATACTAGGATTCTGGACAATACTGTCGAGCAGGTTCATTAGCCGTTAACTGATTTAATCGTCAATGCGACAGGCCATTAATATAACTGTGCCATAACCATGCAGGCAGAGGGAGAGAGCAGCCAGCTTGAGCAAGTAGAAGGCGAGGGCATGATGCAAAAGGGGTGGGGCTGGAGGCGGGGTTCAACAAAGGGAGGTGGGGGCTATTGTGATGGTGAAAGAGTGGGGGCAGGGCTATTGTGATTGCATCATCGTGGACATGCCCTCAGCTGTGCAATGACGGTATTACAGGCAATGTACAGAGGGGGCCACAATTATGAGATTTGTGCTGAGAGGGGGACCCAGGAAGCTGCAGTTATGTCCATTGCAGAGGACCTACCCACCTTTTCAGGAGTTTCCCAGACATTTTTTTTTTTTGGGGGGGGGGGGGGTAGGCAGGTATGGAATAAAGGTACATTAGCATGGGGTTGAAAGGGTTCAATGGCCTACAGTATACTGAAAAGGGGAGGAGCTTTGCCTAGTGCTATGTGGGTGTGGTCAGTGCTGTGTGGGTGTGGTCAGTGCTGTGTTGGTGTGATCAGTGCTGTGTGGGTGCGATCAGTGCTGTGTGGGTGTGGTCAGTGCTGTGTGGGTCTGGTCAGTGCTGTGTTGGTGCGATCAGTGCTGTGTGGGTGTGGTCAGTGCTGTGTGGGTGTGGTCAGTGCTGTGTTGGTGTAATCAGTGCTGTGTTGGTTTGATCCGTGCTGTGTGGGTGGGATCAGTGCAGTGTGGGTGGGATCAGTGCTGTGTGGGTGTGGTCAGTGCTGTGTGGGTGTGGTATGTACTGTGTGGGTGTGGTTAGTGCCATGTGGACATCATACCGCTGTCATACTGCTGGGCCTATTGTAGCTCAATCAGGGCCATTTGTAATCTTGCCCTGCCTGCAGAATATCAATGTGCAAACAGTCCTAGGTGTGGGATTAATATTAACTGCTAAATGTTTCCATTTATGTGTTTAATATTATAACCCTTTTAAATTTGAGCCAGAATCAACTGGCGGTATTAGGTATAAATGAATTGGCAGGTTGTAATACTGTATTTGTCAAACTAAGTGCGTCATTGTGTCATACTTGCCTACTTTTATCTTCACCTTTCCGGGAGAAGCCCGGAGAGGCAACACATCAGGGGGGCGGGAGCAAGGCTGACATCACTTGGCCCCGCCCCCCATGACGAAAACCTCCGTGATTCGCGGGCCGAGAGGGAGGGGGCGTGGCTTAAATGCCGCGAAATGACGCGAAATGCCGCGATCGCGTCATTTAAGCCCCGCCCCCTCCCCGCGTACCCGCGATTTCATGTAATTTTAACCAGCGGGCAAGGATGGAGCGGGGCAAATCCCAGAATGCGGGAGACTTGCCCACCTTCCCGGGGGGCCGGGAGAAGGACCCGATTTCCGGGAGGCTCCCGGCCATTCCGGGAGGGTAGGCAAGCCTGCATTGTGTGCAATGGTGGCCCCCGGATAGGAGAACCACACCCACTGTCAACAACTGCCATTCCAAACTGACTCACTTTCAGTTTAAGTCCCTGTGCACTAACGCAAGCAATATAGTCAAATATCCCTATATCATAGCTCTCAGAGAAGATCATTAATTAACAGTTTTAACTGCTTATTAGCACAAGCCGGTCTGCTTGCTGTAGTCACCCTGCCGGCTGATTTTTACATGTCGCGCTGCTCAGTAGCGCCTCCCAGATCTCCACTCACAACGCCTTTGGCTGTCATCTCTCTGAACGCTCTTTATTTTATTAATTCAACTTTGTTTGAAATAACGCTGGTTTATGCGGCCTATTCATAATCTCATAATATGAGGCACGTACACACACCTCCCTGCATATTGCATTACACATTTGGCACCGGTTGGGGGTGTGGTCTCGTAGAATGGGTGTGGCCTCACAGCACACCATACTTCTATCATTGTGGGGGCGTGTCCTGCACTCACCCTGAACCGCACACTTTATATAACAGTCCTCTCTCTATCCGCAACACAGATATTGTTTAATCCCTGCTGACCTACTTACTGTCCCCGGGAGGCGTGGCATCACAATCGCATCATTATGGCTCCGCACCCTCTATGCAGTGCCAAATCGCATCATCCGGTACCCCTCAAGGGTGGTGCAGGGGGGTGCTGGGGCCTCTATGGAAAGCAAGATACTTGTCCACCTTTATGGGTGAAATCCAGACATGGGCCATTATTCTGTTTCACTCGCAAAGGCAAATTCATTCTCAAATGGACAAAACCATGTGCACTGCAGGGGGGATTGATGTATCATGGGCAGAGAGAGTTAGATTTGGGTGGGGTTTTACTTCAAAGTGAGATCTATGTTGCAGTGCCGAAATAAAGCAGCCAGTATTTCCCCTTCACAGAAACAAAATAACTCACCAAATCTAATTCTCTCTGCACAATTTACATCTGCCCCCCTGCAGTGTAACATGGATTTGTCCATTTGAGAATGAATTTGTCTTTGCGAGTGAACCAGAATAAGGGCCATAGTGCTGGAATTACGGCTCCCGTAAATCAATCTCCTGGAAGAATGGGCAAATCTCTCAACCAAGGGCAAGGGTGAAAAACTGGGGCAAGGGTGTGCAGTGTGGGCGCCCCCGGGATTCCGGGTGCGGTGTGCCCCATTTACACCTATTATAGATCGCCAGTGTTCTTGCCTTAAGGCCCCCATACACTAGCCAATTTTGGTCAGATTTCAGCCAGATCAGTCGGATCTGGCCGAAATCGGATCAAAATCGGCTAGTTTTGATGTCCCCTCAGATCCGATGCGCGGTCCCGTGCGCATCGGATCTGCGTCGGGTGGTCGGACCTGCTACACGTCCGACCACCCGACTTGGGACCTAGTGGGGCGGCGCGGCGGTAGAGGGAGCAGGGGGGCTGGGGACGCTGCGGGGGACACAGGCGGCATAGAGCCGGGCAGGGGGAGCCGGCGGGAGCTGTCAGTATTGAATAAAAAAAAAAAAAGCCCATACAATGCATGGGCGGCCTGTGATTGGCTGAGCGCTCTCTCAGCCAGTCAGCAATTGGCTGAGAGAGCGCTCAGCCAATCACAGGCTGCCCATTCATTGCATAGGCTTTTTTTTCTAGCACTGACAGCTCCCGCCGGCTCCCCCTGCCCGGCTCTATGCCGCCTGTGTCCCCCGCAGCGTCCCCAGCCCCCCTGCTCCCTCTACCGCCTCGCCGCACAGATGCTGTCCCCTGCAGCGTCCCCAGCAGCGGGGGACACAGACGTGTCCCCCGCAGCGTCCCCAGCCCCCCTGCTCCCTCTACCGCCTCGCCGCACAGACGTGTCCCCCGCAGCGTCCCCAGCCCCCCTGCTCCCTCTACCGCCTCGCCGCACAGACGCTGTCCCCCGCAGCGTCCCCAGGGTTTTTTACATGTGATAAATCGAGACGATTTATCACATGTAAAAAATGGCACATCAAGTGCCAATCTAATCAAGCTGCCGGGGAAGCTCAGGGGGAAGTCGGGGGCGACTTGTCCTAAGGACAAGTCGCCCTAGTGTATGGGGGCCTTTAGACTTGCTCTTTTTTAATGTTGGGTCTTTGAAAAGAAAACTCTTGCGAAATCCTTATGTCTTTGTCTACAACGCCAATCACTCAATGGACTAACGTCTTTTCTCAGCCTTAATTACTATGTTACTGTGTTATTTCAACAAGCACAAGGTGATATGATCCTTAAATTAAACTATCTCTTGATAAGACACAAATGTATTTGTCTTCCCGAGAGGAGAGTAAGCTCTTGTGTGTTTGTGTGACTGGGAGATTACCGCCATAGACCGACATCATTCTCACCCAGTCAACGTAAATGCAAACACCATGGGCTTATGGGATAAATACTATGGGCCTGACTCCAGCAAACAACCACTTATTGCTGGTCACAGATGCAGTAATATGGTTGGTAACATTTTGAAATATCTTTCAGTTTCTTGAGCCCAGTTTGATAATGCTCCATGTGTGGCCACCGCGGATCTGCACCGCAACCGCCATCTTTGTATACATATATGTGACAGTTATTTAGCAGTGCCATAGCTGATTGTCCTGTATCATGTTCCAGAAGTAGGCAAGTATGCTATGAATTGACAGAAGCTGACTGGTTGCTATGGGAAACTGCCCCACTTCTCTCTATCCAAGGCTTGTTACATCAGGATACGGTCGAATTGCCGACCCCCAACTAGGTTGACAGTCATAGGTCGACACCGTTGGGTGGACATACAACTAGGTCGACAGGGGTCTAGGTCGACATGGGTGAAGGTCGACAGGGGTCTAGGTCGACAATGGACTAGGTCGACAGGGGTCTAGGTTGACACATGCGTTAGGTCAACATGGCTTAGATTGACAGTCAACCATGCCCTACCATCCACTAGGGCATGTTGGGAGAATAAAATAGTGCGCCAGGCGCATGGTAAACATATCAGCGCATTATGTTTTGACAAACCCATGTTGACCTTTGTCTACCGTTTTTCATGTCGACCTTTTGAATTTCGAAATTTTGACCATGTTGACTATGTTGACCTTTTGACCTTCGAACTGGACACTGCAGATCCAACAAACCATAACCGGTGGGAACCGCATTTTACCTGAAATAATAGACATAGTAATATACAGTAATATACAGTTGGTATTTATTGAAAAATTGGGCCATTTGTAAAGCATGAGACTGTAATTGCACAAGGAATGAGAACCCAGCGCAAACAGCAACTTAAGTGTTTGCAAAGAGCACGGGATTAATCTGAAGAGTAATGTGAATCATTGTGTAAACAGGCGCATCCGTAATAAAAGGTGTCAAAAATCAACAGCATTGTATTGCTGCAGACGTACTTAAATATTGTTATACGTGGTTTGTGTACACACAATGTCCTGGTACTTAATGGTGGAATAAAGTCTTGTTTAAACACTATAGACTCCGCCCCTTTCATTCAGCCCGGACTCTATAAGTTGGTACACCCAGCGGAGTGCCCGCAGGCTGCCCAGCACTACCCGGCACACAGGTAAGGATCTATAAAACAGCTATAATTCTATGGGTTGAATTTATAAAATGCCACTTGACCTGTACAGTTGAAGACCCCATTAAGTCAGGGTCGGAGCACTCATACATGTGGGGGGATGTCATCAAATGTCATAATAGTTACTTACACTGGGTGTGGTATAGGGGTCCGGCAGTCAGGATCCCAACAGTCATTATCCCGACATAGGGATCCCGACTGGCCGGACCCAGACAGCGCATGGTGAGCGCGACAAAGCTGCGCTAGCCACCTATTCTATTCTCCCTCTATGGGGGTCGTGGAGCCCCACGAGGGAAGATAGCAGGTGACCGTCGGGAACCCGGCTGTCGGTGTTTTGACAGTCGGGATCCTGACGTCGGGATCCCGACTGTCGGGACCCCGTCTGGCACCCCTTACACTTTCCTAAGAAAAAGAAGAATTAGCAATCACTTTTGCAAGAGGAAACGTAGTTTATTACTTAATACAGAATCATATCACCGCCTGTACTCTAATCAGTAGATATAAATACTAGGTACACTCTATTGGCCAATGTACGTCATCAAATGTCATACACTTGACAGGTTATACTGTATGGGACTAATCTGCACATTTAAACCATAGAATAATATGTTTATGTTGGTGGCATAGAGAGAGACTAGGCAACTTTGCAAGAAAATTGATTTGAACACCAATCCTCATTAAACCACATTCATGCAATTAACTTCAGAGCAGTTCAATATACTGCCATATCCAGGATTCAAACCAATAACCTTTTGCATTCTAGTTAATCACCTTACTCATTGAGCTATTTGATCCTGCATAAGAACTATGAGATTATGGACCTGATTCTGGTTCACTCGTAAAGACAGACTCCTTCTTTAATAAACAAAACCATGTGCACTGCAGGTGGGGCAGATGTAACATGTGCAGAGATAGTTGGATTTGGGTGGGGTTTAAAATTATATATATTGCAGTGTAAAAAAGAAAGCAGCCAGTATTTACTCTGCACAGAAACAAAATAACTCACCCAAATCTAACTCTCTCTGAACATTACATCTGCCCCACCTGCAGTGCAGCATGATTTTGTCCATTAAAGAAGGAGTTTGCTTTTGCGAGTGAACCAGAATCAGGCCGTATATGAAGCTACTTGTACTTTAAAAAAAAGAATCAGCATTGGAATTGAGCAGATAATTAACAAGTGCCCCGTACCCTGCAGCGCTGGCACACTCAGCAGTGAGCACCACCCTATTTGCAGCCCTGTTTGAGGAATTGTAAAAGTGAGTGAAACGCGTCAGTTTGAAGGTGGTTGATTTGATAATTCATGTACACTATCCAACCAATGTCTCATGTGATATTCTCTTACATCAATTGATAGCAGAAACAAGAGTACATACAGAGACGAGAGGTTTATTTTTTAGTTTGCAGGAACAATGAAGTAAAGGAGGGAAACTTTAATTAGTTAACGAGAGTGTTGGAGATTGTGAATAAACAGATTTTAAGATACTGCAAAAAAAATATGTAATTTAGAGATCATGTTTTATCACCAACTCTCTCAGCGTCTTACAGAACTGAGGCAAGATGGCGGGGATTTGGAGAGTTGCGCCGCTGCTGGTACTCGGTAAGTGCGCGGCAGTTCCTGCCAGCGCGGAAACAGTGTATATATTATATAAAGCCACAAACAAACGTTAATGTAAATCCTTTCTCCACAGTCCTGGTAACAGCATTTGGTCAGGGATCTGCACTATCAGGTAAAACATCCTGATACAATAATTCTTACAGAAGATGGTTCTACAGTATTCGATGAATCTCAGCAATTACTAATAAACTGATCTGTTTCATTTCATACATAGGACTCTTGAAGTTGTTCGGAAATCAACGTTACGGTAGGTGCAAGATAATTAAATAGATGACCACACACACCCACAAACCCACACACACACACACACACACACACACACACACAAACACATCTATGGCGGTATGTATTAACATACATTGCCGCCCCTCACCACGATGCCAGGACATATGTACTAACATGTACTGTGGCGGGATAGTAATACATTTATTTTATTTATTTATTAACAATTTCTTATATAGCGCACACAGATTCCGCAGCGCTTTACAGAGAATATTTGAACATTCACATCAGTCCCTGCCCCAGTGGAGCTAGGGTTAATTTGCTGGAAGCCATTTGACCTAACAGTATATTTTTTGGATTATGGGAGGAAACCGGAGTACCTGGAGGAAACCCACGCAAACACCGGGAGAATATACAAACTCAGCACAGTTAGGGCCATGGTGGGTATTGAACCCATGACCTCAGTGCTGTGAGGCAGTAATCTACAGCCTAACCAATCTAACCATTACACCATCCGCACTGCCCATATATATAACACATGGTGGGGATAGAACCCATGACCTCAGTGCTGTGAGGCAGTAATGTAACCATTACACCATCCGTACTGCCCTGTATATATAACACATGGTGGGGATAGAACCCATGACCTCAGTGCTGTGAGGCAGTAATGTAACCATTACACCATCTGCACTGCCCGCATATATAACACATGGTGGGGATAGAACCCATGGTGGGGATAGAACCCATTACTGCCTCACTGCTGTGAGGCAGTAATGCTAACCATTACACCATCCGTACTGCCCTGTATATATAACACATGGTGGGGATAGAACCCATGACCTCAGTGCTGTGAGGCAGTAATGTAACCATTACACCATCCACACTGCCCGCATATATAACACATGGTGGGGATAGAACCCATGGTGGGGATAGAACCCATTACTGCCTCACTGCTGTGAGGCAGTAATGCTAACCATTACACCATCCGTACTGCCCCGTATATATAACACATGGTGGGAATAGAACCCATGACCTCAGTGCTGTGAGGCATTAATGCTAACCATTACACCATCCGTGCTGCCTGTATATATAACACATGGTGGGAATAGAACCCATGACCTCAGCGCTGTGAGGCAGTAATGCTAACCATTACACCATCCATGCTGCCTGTATATATAACACATGGTGGGGATAGAACCCATGACCTCAGTGCTGTGAGGCAGTAATGCTAACCATTACACCGTCCGTACTGCCCCGTATATATAACACATGGTGGGGATAGAGCCCATGACCTCAGTGCTGGGAGGCAGTAATGTAACCATTACACCATCCGTACTGCCCCGTATATATAACACATGGTGGGGATAGAACCCATGACCTCAGTGCTGTGAGGCAGTAATACTAACCATTACACCATCCGTACTGCCCCGTATATATAACACATGGTGGGGATAGAACCCATGACCTCAGTGCTGTGAGGCAGTAATGCTAACCATTACACCATCCGTACTGCCCCGTATATATAACACATGGTGGGGATAGAACCCATGACCTCAGCGCTGTGAGGCAGTAATGCTAACCATTACACCATCCGTACTGCCCCGTATATATAACACATGGTGGGGATAGAACCCATGACCTCAGCGCTGTGAGGCCGTAATGTAACCATTACACCATCCGTACTGCCCCGTATATATAACACATGGTGGGGATAGAACCCATGACCTCAGTGCTGTGAGGCAGTAATGCTAACCATTACACCATCCGTACTGCCCCGTATATATATAACACATGGTGGGAATAGAACCCATGACCTCAGCGCTGTGAGGCAGTAATGCTAACCATTACACCGCCCGTACTGCCCTGTATATATAACACATGGTGGGGATAGAACCCATGACCTCAGTGCTGTGAGTCATTAATGCTAACCATTACACCGTCCGTACTGCCCCGTATATATAACACATGGTGGGGATAGAACCCATGACCTCAGCGCTGTGAGGCAGTAATGCTATAACCATTACACCGTCCGTACTGCCCCGTATATATAGCACATGGTGGGGATAGAACCCATGACCTCAGCGCTGTGAGGCAGTAATGTAACCATGACACCATCCGTACTGCCCCGTATATATAACACATGGTGGGGATAGAACCCATGACCTCAGCGCTGTGAGGCAGTAATGCTAACCATTACACCGTCCGTACTGCCCCGTATATATAACACATGGTGCGGATAGAACCCATGACCTCAGCGCTGTGAGGCAGTAATGCTAACCATTACACCGTCCGTACTGCCCCGTATATATAACACATGGTGGGAATAGAACCCATGACCTCAGTGCTGTGAGTCATTAATGCTAACCATTACACCGTCCGTACTGCCCCGTATATATAACACATGGTGGGGATAGAACCCATGACCTCAGCGCTGTGAGGCAGTAATGCTATAACCATTACACCATCCGTACTGCCCCATATATATAACACATGGTGGGGATAGAACCCATGACCTCAGCGCTGTGAGGCAGTAATGCTAACCATTACACCATCCGTACTGCCCTGTATATATATAACAGAAGGCGGCCGTTTGGGGGTGGTAACCCTGCATTTTATGGGAGTGGCCCAGAAAACACAGACGTTCCCCGGCCAATGAAACACCGAGTCCCGGCTTACTCGGCGCTGTGCGAATAGAGGGGAGGGGGAAAACAATAGATTGTGTGATTCCGTATGATATTTCCCTCATGCGCACGGCTGCGATCGCATTAGCAGTCATGCACATTGGCGGGGGGAGTGTGGTTGGCTCAGTGGCATTTACCATGGCCGGTGCTAGGGTGTCCGGCGCCCTCCTGCAAACCATAAATTTAGCGCCCTTTCACATTGTTGCCATTGCAACAAGCTGCAGCCCGATTGTGGGAGTGTATGCAACATGCGATCCTATGGAGGATCTCGGGTGCATGTACATGTATGCATACACCATCTCAGTGCTGTGTCCGCAAAATGTTGCAGGCACTAAAGGTGCCCATACACGCTGCGAGAATCGCATATGTTATGGCCTAGATTGCATCCCATCGCACGGCATACATGCAATGTGTGCGATACGATCCGAAAGCAGTACAAAAAGTATGTGCAGCCAGCGGTGTAACTATAGCACCGCAGCCCCCGCCACCGCGGGGGGGGGGGGCGCTGTGCATGTGGGGGCGCCGGGGGCTGCGGTGCTATAGTTAAACCCCCCAATCCCCCGCAGACTTACCTATCTCGCTGGTCCCGGCGGCTCCATTCTTCTGCTGAGGACCACCACAAAATGGCCCATATAGCACCATATAGCACACAGTTCTCTGAAACTGTCTGCTGTATGGGGGCAGCCATTTTCTGGTGGTCCTCAGCAGAAGAACGGAGACACCGGGACCAGCGCGATAGGTAAGGCTGTGGGGGATTGAGGGGGGGTTTGCATGGGCGGCGGAGCGGCGGGGTAGGCAGGGGCGGATTGGGCCACCGGGATACCGGGAGAAATCCCGCTGGGCCGGCCCAATCCACCCTCTGTCGGGCCGGCTGGTCATGTCTGCCGGCCGGCCTGGTTACTTAGGAGTCCGGCCGCCAGCAGTGCTTCCGAGTCCTAACGCACGGCCGCCGGGCTGAAAGACTACCACTTTGAGCCCGGCGGACCGCCCCCACTCCGTCCCCTTCTCCCTCCCCCTGAAGTGCAGCAGCTCACTCTCTCCCCCTGCTCCGTCCATATACCGCCGCACGGAGCAGGGAGGTAAAAGCCGCCACCGTCAGCCCGCCCCCTTCCGCAGCAGTGGCAGCACATAGCGTCCCTTCCCGGCTCCCCCTGCTCCTCCATATGCTTACAGCCGCCCGATGTCTGCAGCATCTCCGGGTCCCCTGTCAAAACCGCAGCTCCCGCCCCCCTTCTCCCTCCCCGTGCTCTGTGTTTTCACAGAGCAGGGAGAAAAAGCTGGCCAGTGTCCACCGCCTGCCCGGTCTCCGGCTCCCCTGCCCGCAGCAGCACAATGATGATTGATTTGCTGGTAATATATACATTGCTGACACAGCAATGTATATATTTCTGGTACCACTGCCCACCAATGTATATTGATTATCTGGTAATATATACATTGCTGGCACATGCAGGGCCGGCGCCACCACTAGGCAAACCTAGGCATTTGCCTAGGGCGCCGGCCACTGGAGGGCGGAAAATGCCGCCCGGGTACCTGTCCTACCGGCGCTGTCTATTTCAATCTGGCGGCGGAGGCAGCGGGGGTCCCTGCAGTCTATTAAAAATCACGAGCGCTATCCGCCGGGCTATGCGGAAGCGCTTCTAGTGTGAAAACTCTGGCAGCACGGCGCACGCTGATCTCAGCCAATCAGCGTGCTGCCAGTGTTTTCACACTAGAAGCGCTTCCGCATAGCCCGGCGGATAGCGCTCGTGATTTTTAATAGACTGCAGGGACCCCCGCTGCCTCCGCCGCCAGATTGAAATAGACTGCGCCGAACGACAGGTACCACCCCACACACCCACACACCCCACACACACCCCCCCCCCCCCGGGCACCGGGGCGCCCCCAGCCCGACTCGCCTGCTGGGGCGCTCCGGTGCCTTGCACCGGCCCTGGGCACATGCCAGCAATGTATATATCACTGGTATCCCTGCCCACCAATGTATATTGATTAGCTGGTAATATATACATTGCTGGCACATGTTAGCAATGTATATATCACTGGCATCCCTGCCCACCAGAGGCGTAGCGAGGGCGGTGCCGGTGGAGCACCAGCTCCTGGCGCAGGGGACTATCATGGCGCCGGAGCTGTGCCGGCACCGCCAGCTCGCCCACTCCCCTGCGCTCTCTATGCCGCGCCATCTGCCCCGCTAGCTCCCGGCTCCCCGTGGTGTCCGGGAGACACGGTGCTATTTAAAATTCACGTCTCCCGCTGGACCGCGCTAGCCAATAGGCGCTTGCGGTCCAGCAGCCAATCAACTGGGGGCTGCTGGACCGCGAGCGCCCATTGGCCAGCGCGGTCCAGCGGGAGATGTGAATTTTAAATAGCAGTGCATGTCTCCGTCCCAGCGCATAGGCGTGCGCATGGGGGTTGCCGGGGTTGCACCCCCCCACACGATTGCAGCCAGGGCACTGGTTTTTACCTTATCTCTGCTCCTGTCATCGAGCCCGGAGCTGGGGGGGGGGGAAGAGGACGGGGACTGACTAGCCGCAGCCCAGAGCCGAATCATGAGGACACTGCTGCCCAGAGCAGAGCCTCACCATGAAGGGGGGAGAAAAGGGAGAGGACCCACTGTGTGCTGACGCCTTTGCTGGACAGAAATGCTCCGCACAGAGAGGAGGAGCCGCTGCCATTGTGTGATGAAGGAGAGAAAGTAATGGTGAGCATACCAACATCTGTTTGTCTTTGCCCCCCCCCCAACTCTTCCCTCTGTCTATGCTGCCCCTCCATCCATCTGTGCTCCCCCTCCCCTCGTCCATCTTTCTATCTATGTTGTTCTATCTGTCCATCTTTGCCGCCCCCCCTGTCTGTCCTGTGCCGTATAATATGTAATGGGCATTACAGTGTGTCAAATAATGTGTAATGTGCATCATGTGTGTCAAATAATGTGTAATAATGTGTAATGGGCACCACAGTGTGTGGCATATGCAGCAGCAGAGACGCCTTCGCCTGATGTCAGACGCTGGCGTAAAGCTCAGCAGCGGAACCACTAACCCATCCGTGTTCCACCATACTCCTCCCCCCAGCATCCCACCGCACTCCCCTCTCCCTCATCACAGATGCCGGCAAAGGTACTGGGGGGGCCCAGACTGAAAATCAGTCCCGAACCGCAAAATTCCTAGTGGCGGCCCTGGCACTGAATTATTAGATGGCCCTGGCTCCCACCATTGGAATTCAAACCCCGCCCATTATGTAAATAGCCTTTAATATGAAAGATTTTCAGCAAAGTCTTTCGCCTCCTGAAAATCTCTTGCTCTTTGGTGAAAATAGCTCAGTGTGTACGCACTACTTTGGTGAAAGGTATATCTGTCAGAGATTTTGGCAAAGTCTTTTGAAATTAAAATCTTCTAGTGTGTATGGGCCTTAACAGTGCTCCTGCTAGCTGGCAGCACTGCAAGTCTGCAATAGCTGCCGCACCGCTCAGTCACCACTGGATTCTGCTGTGCCGTGCGGAGTCTGCGGACCAGGCCCAGTGTTAGAGAGAGCCTCCGCAGGATAGGACAAAGATTGGTGGTGGGCGTGGCTTCATTACCCATGCCACGCACCAGGTCAACAGCCTGGCCCTGCCGCCCCCAAGAGAGCAGGGAGCCGCCGACCCGGATCTTGGAGGCGAGCTGAATGCACATGTGCGAGTAGTATTTTTCAGGGGGAGGGAGGGGAAATATGTTTATATGCAACGTGTATGTGTGTGTGTTGGGGGGGGGGGGGGTGTGTGCATTTACAGTATGTGTGGGGGGATGTGTGCGTATACAGTGTGGTGTTCATATACAGTATATATGTGTGTATATAGTATGTGTGTGTGGGGGATGTGTGCGTATACAGTGTGTGTGTGTGTGTGTGTGTATGGGTGTTCATATACAGTATATGTGTGTGCATATAGTATGTGTGTGTGTGGGGCGATGTGTGTGTATAGAGTGTGGTGTTCATATACAGTATATATATATATATATATGTGTGTGGGGGATGTGTGCATTTACAGTATGTGTGTGGGAGGATGTGTGCGTATACAGTATATATGTGTGTATATAGTGTGTGTGTGTGTGTGTGTGTGGGGGGGGGGATGTGTGCATTTACAGTACATGTGTGGGAGGGATGTGCGCGTATACAGTGTGTGTGTGGTGTTCATATACAGCCACTCTGCGTCGCCCCTCCCTGCATCCTCCACCACTTTGTGACTCCCCTCCTTGCATCCTCCACCACTTTGCGACTCCCCTCCCTGCATCCTCTGTCACTCTGCGTTCCCCATCCTACCCTGCATCCTGTGCCACCATGCCCCCTCACAATCTGCGTCCTCCCTCCCTTCGTCCTCAGCCACCCTGCATCTCCCCTCCCAGAATTCTACGCCACCCTGCTTCCCCCCTCCCATGCGCCTATTCTGCAGCCTGAGGTGCTGGGGACATAACCAGCAGCTCAGAGAGCCACTAGCCATGCCCCCCACAGCGGCGAAAATGGGGCGTGGCCTCGTTGAAATAGGCCACACCCCCAGTTTGCTAGGCCACACCCCCCAAAAATTGGGCGCGCCTTCGGCGCGCAACAGATCATCCGTCCCCTCATTGGGGCTGCTTCAAGATATTTCCCGGGCTGGTTTTAATTCCCAATCCGCCCCTGGGGGTAGGGGTGCTTGGCGGGGCGGCGTGGGGGGGGCGCCCCCCTAACGGCGGGGGGGCGCCCAAAACGTAGCTACGCCAGCGTGTATGGCCACCTTTAGGCACA
Organism: Crinia signifera; assembly: GCF_055691185.1. NCBI lineage: Eukaryota > Metazoa > Chordata > Amphibia > Anura > Myobatrachidae > Crinia > Crinia signifera. Next base: position 14,322,789 of record NC_139226.1, read on the forward strand.
TAACCCAGCCCATTATTTAAAAAGTGTCTAAATTAAAATAAAAAAAATCTACAATTATAAAAAAATGTGTTATAAACATGTATATAAAAGACTCACTGTTCTTTTGCTGTTTAACTCTTGTGCAGTCCCTCCTCTTCTATCTGCGTAGGCAGGACGCTGAGGACGCCATTACACCCCACTCGTGACTGAGGGGGAAAGGAGGGGAGAGAAGGAGGAGATGGAAGGAGAGGGGAGGAGATAGAGGGGGCGGAGTGTTGAGGACTGGCAGTGGCACTGGCACAGCACACTGAGAAGAGGGAAGGAAGGGGAGGCGGCGCTGCTGCTTGTATGTCATTTGTTTGACAGCTGAGGAGCAATGGGTAGGGGGCGGATCCGGACATGACATGTCATCCAGGCATTCACAGACAGCGCTTCATGTCTCAGCACAAGTGTCCGAAGAGGGAGCAGGTCGCAGGAGGAGGACAGTGTGTGTGCGGTGCAGGGAGCAGCTCTTTATACTGCTGCCCGCCCGCTGTCAGACAGGCGCTGCAGGTGGCGTGCAGGAGGCAGTGACAGTGAGGGCATTAGCTGACAGGGAGACAGCGCCTTTTCAGCATGGTGCCTCCCTGCATTTACTTAAGTGATCAGATCTGAATCAGGCCCTAAGACGTATACAGACACACAGACAGGTGTATATACTATATATATAGATAGATAGATAGATAGATAGATAGATAGATAGATAGATAGATAGATAGATAGATATTGCGATATTTGCAGTGATTACTAAGAAACTAAACAAAATGTTTTCACTTGTCAAACAGAGCCGGCCCAGCAGTTCGCCAATGAGGACCACGGTGGGTGCAAGGAAACTGATTAGATCCCCCTCCCCCGTCCGCCCGTCACCACTTAGAGGGTGAGATGCGCTAAGCCTTGAAAAGTGACAGTAGGATGTGGTAACCAGCAAATCAGCTCCTAACTGCCATAAAACAGGGGCTGGGTTTGAAACATGACAGTTAGGACTCAGTTAGAATCTGATTGGCTGGGTATTTATTACTCTCCCCAACATCACTTTTTGAGGCTTAGTGCCACAGGCTCATTCTGATGTACTTAGAGTTTTTCCATGTTCTAGTGGTTTCCATATGGTCTGTCCCAGGGTGACACACAAAGCTACGCAGATACATACACACTCACACATAGTATACACACTCGCACACACATAGACAAACACTAGTTTGTCCTTAATATTCACGGAACCTATCATGGAAATATATTACCCAGGTATTTTTGTCTTAAAATCACAAAGAAAATATATGCACTTCTTCCAAAATGTGTGGTGGCAGGAAGGAACCAATGGCATCGGGTGCGGGACCTGCAGCGCACACAGCCCTAGCGTCAAGGTCACACCTTACGTGTCCCTAGACCTACGTATCCCATGAGCCCAGAGTGGCACTGCCGGACAGGAAGGTCTCTGACACTCTATATTGTATGTACACAACCACCCCAGGTAGCTCCCACCTGGGCCTTCTTCCGCCTCTAAACTGCAATCTGCACAAGAGAATGGTAGGGTTACTCTAACCTGCCGAGGGTCAAGGTCACATCCCCAAACAACGCAGGAGCATTCTACACTACGGTGCGGCTTCTTCCACACTAGTACCTGCGGCCCACATGCCCCAAGGGGACCCCAGGACAGTGAATTTGTAATAATAACCACAACAGGAATTACTAAGAAACTAAACAAAATCTATTTGTTTTTTTAAACAGAATCCGTCCAGCAGTACGCAAATGAAGATAACGGTAAGTGTGAGGATATAAACATAATTATAACCAGCAGATAGGCTACCGAACAGCCAGTTCTGATATGTGACCAGATTAGACGTGGTTCAGCCCAAATCCTTGTTGGTCAAAAGAAATTGCAGGTGGGACATATGTAAGTGACTCCTCTGTGTGGGTTTCAAGTGTCATGTTGTTTGACCAATGCTGTTTAACCCTTGCAAGACACCAGCTACTTACTCAAAATGATGACATCTGGGACCAGTGCCGGATTAAGCCTTCGGGGGGCCCGGGGCACTATAGACAGGGGGGCCCCCTTGCACTTGTCATTTCTAGAACATAGAGTACCACATGAAAAGCCTGTGTTTGTCCCTCTGTACCTTACTCTGTAGGACTGTAGGAGACCTCACAGGCTCAGTGCTGCCTCAGATTAAAAACCCTCCCATGAGGAGGCTGCTGCTGCTGTCCTCCATGAGCCTGAGAAGCATGTAATGAGCTCCACCAATCAGAGCTCAGCACAAACCTCTCAGCCTCTGCCCTCTTGTGCAAAGTGTCATGGGACTTAGTCAACTCCCAGTAATGCACTGCACACTTGTGCAGTCAGTGTGCCTTGGCACCCAATGCTCAGCACCATTAATCATTGTCAAATTGGCAGATAGGTGAAGCTGCAGAAATACCCCAATCCCAGGCATAAAACCTTTAGCTAAAAAAAAAAAAAATTTAAATACATGCCGAGCATAGTTGTCGACTTTCATGCTGCCCACTGGGAGAGGGCAGCCAGCTCACTAAAGCAGGGGGGCGGGACCATCGCCGGGAGGGGAAAGGAGCAGTTTTATGGTGGAGTCACAGGCGTGCTGCCTTATGTGTCATTTTAGCCCTGCCCTGCGCGGTACAATTCAGGTGTTTCAGGCATTGCACTGCGGGGGGGGCAGGGCTAAAATACTGCGATCACGTCATTTAACCCGTGGTCCCTGGATCGAGCGTCCACTCATGCGTACAGTGCACTGTGCGAGTGCGTGAGCCGTCCGTGTGAAGGCGGCCGTTTGGGGGAGGTAACCCTGCATTTTATTGGAGTGCCCCAGAAACCGCAGACGTTCCCCGGCCATTGGGACGGAGCAGCCTCCTTCTCCCCGCGGCCAATGAAACACCGAGTCCCGGCTTACTGGGCGCTGTGCGAATAGAGGGGAGGGGGAAAAACAACAGAGTGAGTGATTCCGAATGATATTCCCCTCATGTGCCCGGCTGCGATCGCATTAGCAGTCATGCACATTGGAGGGGGAGTGTGATCTGCTCTGAGGCATTTAACTAAGCGATCAGATCTGAATCGGGCCCTTAGACGTATACAGACACACAGACAGGTGTATATACTATATATTGTGATATTTGCAGTGATTGCTAAGAAACTAAACAAAATGTTTTCACTTGTCAAACAGAGCCGGCCCAGCAGTACGCCAATGAGGACCACGGTGGGTGCAAGGAAACTGATTAGATTACACACACCCCCGTCCGTCCGTCACCACTTAGAGGGTGAGATGCGCTAAGCCTTGAAAAGTGACAGTACAGAGTGGTAAATCAGCTCCTAACTGCCATAATACAGGGGCTGGGTTTGAAACATGACAGCTAGGACTCGGAATTGATTGGCTGGGTATTTATTAGTCTTCGCTTCATCACTTTTTGAGGCTTAGTGCATTTGGCCCATTCTAATGTACTTTTTCCATGTTCTAGTGGTTTCCATATGGTCTGTCCCAGGGTGACACAAAGACCCCCGTATAATACACACAGAAGATTCACACACACATAGAAAGACATGCACAAAAACATAGACACACACAGATAGGCACACACATAGGCACACACATAGGCACACACAATACTTGCCTACTCTCCAAGAAGGTGCTGAAGACTCAAATCCTCTGGCTAGAGCCCAAACCCCCAAAAGTGTTGACTCACCTCCCGCACCCTGGGCCTAATTCCGACTCAGTTGCAGTTTTGCGAAACTTCACAAAACTGCAATTGGCGGAGCTGGGCTGCGGGCGGAGCCGCACAGGGCAAGGCCGGCCCACTCGCCAAAGTCTACCCCACAAAATTATGCAGGCACTTTGCTTAAGTGCAGGTGCTTCAGTATACAGCGAAGCGCTCACACATCACCGGCTGACTAGCTGCAACAGCAGACACAGGCGTCCACCCTTGCAAGACACCAGCTACTTACTCAAAATGATGACATCTGGGACCAGTGCCGGATTAAGCCTTCAGGGGGCCCGGGACAATATAGACAGGGGGTCCCCCTTGCACTTGTTATTTCTAGAACATAGAGTACCACATGAAAAGCCTGTGTTCATCCCTCTGTACCTTACTCTGTAGGACTGTAGGAGACCTCACAGTCCCAGTGCTGCCTCTGATTAAAAACCCTCCCATGAGGAGGCTGCTGCTGCTGTCCTCCATGGACCTGAGAAGCATGTAATGAGCTCCACCAATCAGAGCTCAGCACAAACCTCTCAGCCTCTGCCCTCTTGTGCAAAGTGTCATGGGACTTAGTCAACAACCAGTATTGCATGTGCCTTGGCTCCCAATGCTCAGCACCATTAATCATTGTCACATTGGCAGATAGGTGAAGCTGCAGCACTCCCCCACTCCCATGCACAAAACCTTTAGCTAAAAAAAAAAAAAAAAAAATTTTAATACATACCGACCACAGGGGGCCCCCCTAGCTAGAGCATAGCTGCCGACTTTCATGCTGCCCACTCCGGGAGAGGGCAGCCAGCTCAATAAAGCAGGGGGAGGGACCATCGCTGGGAGGGGAAAGGGGCAGTTCGGGGGTGGAGTCAGGAGCGTGCTGCCCTATTGGAGTGTGTGTCTAGAGCATGCGCCTCATTTTAGCCCCACCCCCCGCAGTGCAATTCCGGTATTTCAGGCATTGCACTGCGGGGGGCGGGGCTCAAATGCTGTGATCCGCCGGGTGGGAGTTCACAGGTGATGGAGGGAAATGTGGGAGGATTGCCCCCCTTTCCGGGGGGCAGGGAGGGGGACTCGATTAACCCTGAGCTAGAGGGGGGCCCAGGAGTACTGACCCCCTGTGCCCCCTTTAATCTAGCCTGTTTGGGACCCATGCCAGTTTGCCAGCCTATTTCATGACTAAAATCACATTGGAACAGGCAAAATACAAAAAGCTGGCTAAAAAAAGAAGCCAACTTCAGCCTCGTTGATGAATCTGATGTTCTGATATTTATTACAATCGCACTTACTAACAAACTAAGCAAAACTGTGTTATTTGTCATACAGGACTCGCCCAGCAGTACGGGGGCGGCGATAAGGGTAGGTGTAAGGAATTTGCATGTATGACGTCTCCTCAGTCATAGCGCCTGCTGCTGCTTACACATATGTCCCATGTCATACACTTTCTAGATGACCTCCTCTATCCATACGGACCAGCCCAGGGTGACCAAACCACCCCAGTAGAAGATGATGGCACATCCGGAGAAGTCCAACTTTCCATTAAGTTTAAGTTCTTTGGGAAAGAATACAAATCTCTCTTTGTAAGTAAGCCCTTCATATTTCACTGGAGCCATCTGAACATTGAGTGTAATGTAGAACAAGAATGTGTTGTACAAAAGCAGAAGTATTTTTGGTTTCTCAGTGCACACTGCCATATTTCTCTGACTTTTCTTTCTAAATGGCACAATCATTTTGAGTCTTATAGGTTCTCACATAAAAACTATTTGGAAATCTTTTTCTATTACCTGCTCCTTATCTGTAGGTGAACAACAACGGCGTGATCTCCTTCAAAAGCGCAGTGTCACAATACACACCCGACGCTTTCCCACTTGCAAATGGCGAAACGTTCGTCACCCCTTTCTGGGGAGACGTGGACAATGGTCTGGGAGGTCAGGTGTACTACAGGGAGACGACCGACATCTCTATACTGCAGAGGATAACAGGGGATATGGCCAAGCACCTGCCAGAAAAGCATTACGTAGCCACGTGGGCATTTATTGCCACCTGGGACAAAGTCGCCTATTACGGCGCCGCATCCACCAAGGTCAGTATTGTCCCTTCTCATCAACATCGCTGCTATTTCTGATATACTGATGGATTGTTTAAGCAGGTGTGGCTATATTTGATGGGTTACTATAAAATAACATATAAAATAAATTCAGACTCGTCTGTAAGAAACACCCAGGGTACAAAGCAAAGGTGTCGGCCCCAGATTTTCACCCACAGCCCCTAGGTGCAGGACTTTTCTGGTTATATTGTTGGCTAATGTCCCTACCAGTGGCGAATCCAGAGGGGGGGGGAGCTTCATCACAGTTAAAAATGCAAATAGTGGAGCCACACCCACTGGCAGGGAGTCAGTTTGGAATGGCAGTTGGTGGCAGTTAGTGTGCCTCCCCTATTTGTATTTTTCTGCAGCCGCACCTCAGGCTCCTCACCTGGCTCACTACCATAGTGGCTAGAGTCTAGGATTTAGATACTCATCTGATATTCACGCAAATGGTTGATGTGTTCTCGTCTATACTGTGCATGTGTCCGAGCTGCACCGCAAATCCATCCCTAACTTGGGCCATAAAGTCACAGTGCAGATTTGGGAGCACTGTAGCAGAAATGTGAGGGGCAGTCCTGAATGGTGACTGGGGGGGGGGGGGGGGGGTTTTAACAGGAGAATGTTGCATCTAGACGCTGAACCACTCACATAGAAACTTGAACAGAGGAACCACAGGTGAAACTTTGGTTGATGCAACTAAAGGTGCCAAAGGAACGCCAAGCTCCCAGCGGGGACACTCATGAAAATTGTAGGCACTCTTGGCTCCACAGGAAATTAGGCAAGTCTCTCAAACCACCCACATCCAGCCACTAAGCTGCCCACTTACCAAGTGGCCAATGGCACGATTCACACTGAATCACTTCATCGAGCCACCCCCCCCCCCCCCCAACTGCACAATGCCATTAATCTCAACATATTATTAAGGGGGCGTGGCTATGATTACACAATTATGCAGCCACACCCCCAACTGCAGCCTCTTGCACCTTGTCACACCCCCTCCCGCCACCTATGATAAGCCACACCTCACCAGAGGCAGAACTCTGGGAGGCAATGGAGTCATCTGCCGCCGGGCTCCTGCTCCCAAGGGGGCACCTCTCCTCCCCTGGAAGTTTAAATCAGTTATTTAAAAGCCAACAATATTGCTTCAGTGGCTGAGTTCTGAAATATATGTGTTATCTATCTATATTTCTTAACAGAAATATATATTTTATATAAGGTTATATAGGTATGTGTGCGTGTGTGTGTTTGGGGGGGGGGGCACCACTATATATCTTGCCTCCGGGCAACTGGAACAAACTTACGCCACTGCACCTCCCACATAACCCATCGATGTTCCATTTTGCCTCCCCCCTCCTGGAGCAACTATAGTGTATGGACTCTGACAATGGGTATCTCAGTCCTTGCACATTCAGGTGTAGGACCCAGAATCCGTCCAGTAGCGTTTTGCTTATATCATTGCTATTTTAAATTTCAAGGATAAAAACACCAAGTAGCAGGGGTTGCAAAAGCCGCCACTTAGTCAGATATCCCCATTGTGCTGTTTGGCAAAAGGCAATTAGGTGATATCAATGAATAGGAAAGGTTGCGGGGCAGAACTCAGAGGTGCAAGCGGTATACAGTAGATGCAGCGATTTGTACACGTATCTGAGTCACACTGTGCTTGCCCCTGATGAAGACGCAGACTTTGCATGCACAGAGACAGAACATCAGTTACTGTTTCTGGGAGGTGACAGGGAAGTAGCTAGCCAGACGCGGGTTGCAGAGGTTGTAACCCCAATATTATACATTGAGGCACAATCATTAGAAAGTGACTTTATATTTACTTTTTATTTCATTTTTTGGTGGTTACTCAGGTGAACACGTTCCAGGCTGTCCTTACCACTGATGGGAGCTCTTACTTCGCCATCCTTAATTACGGTGATATCCAATGGACAACTGGAACTGCCAGCGATGGGAACCCCCTGACTGGTTTGGGTGGCACCCCGGCTCAGGTAACAATGTAACAAAGGTAACATTCCTTATATATAACAATACCAGCTCCCACACAGGCATCTCTCATATCAAGTACCGGCTCTCATCCTATATAATAAAGGCCAACGCTGCTCCTCATGTGTTTTGCGTACTGACGGCCACTAGGTGGCACCCGACAGTGCAAGTCAAGTGTTGCCCACAGCCGCCGGTTCTAAATGGTATGTTCCGTGATTTTGATTAACAGGCTGGTGACTGGTATCATATAATCTTTCTTATGCTAAAAAGATACTTTCAGGGACATAACAAGAACTTTTTGGGCCCCATAGCAACATATTGATTGGACCCTGTCCCAATACTTCTTGAGAGACACCTCTACCCAGTATTAAGTGAACTATAGTAGTGCCCTAGTTCATTTTCTAAAAGCATAGTAGTAGTGCCCTGGGGAATATTATGCCACATAGCAGTGCCCTGGGGAATATTAATGCACATAGCAGTGCCCTGAAGAGTATTATGCCACATAGCAGTGCCCTGGTGAATATTATGCCACATAGCAGTGCCCTGGTGAATATTATGCCACATAGCAGTGCCCTGGGGAGTATTATGCCACATAGCAGGGCCCTGGTGAATATTATGCCACATAGCAGTGCCCTGGGGAGTATTATGCCACATAGCAGTGCCCTGGTGAATATTATGCCCCATAGCAGTGCCCTGGTGAATATTATGCCACATAGCAGTGCCCTGGTGAATATTATGCCCCATAGCAGTGCCCTGGTGAATATTATGCCAAATAGCAGTGCCCTGGGGAATATTATGCCACATAGCAGTGCCCTGGGGAATATTATGGCACAAAGCAGTGCCCTGAAGAGTATTATGCCACATAGCAGTGCCCTGGTGAATATTATGCCACAAAGCAGTGCCCTGGTGAATACTATGCCCCATAGCAGTGCCCTGGTGAATATTATGCCACATAGCAGTGCCCTGGGGAGTATTATGCCACATAGCAGGGCCCTGGTGAATATTATGCCACATAGCAGTGCCCTGGGGAGCATTATGCCACATAGCAGTGCCCTGGTGAATATTATGCCCCATAGCAGTGCCCTGGTGAATATTATGCCACATAGCAGTGCCCTGGGGAGTATTATGCCACATAGCAGTGCCTTGGAGAATATTATGCCACATAGCAGTGCCCTGGGGAATATTAAGCCACATAGTAGTGCCCTGGTGAATATTATGCCACATAGCAGTGCCCTGGTGAATATTATGCCCCATAGCAGTGCCCTGGTGAATATTATGCCACATAGCAGTGCCCTGTGGAGTATTATGCCACATAGCAGTGCCCTGGTGAATATTATGCCACATAGCAGTGCCCTGGTGAATATTATGCCACATAGCAGTGCCCTAGTTTTTTTTATGAACCATAATGCTGTGGTCCCTTAGTTTACATGATGTCACATTGTAGGGCTCCCAGTACACATTATACCACACAGTATCCTCAATTCACATTATGACATACAGTACCCACAGTTCATATTATGCCATACTATAGTGCCCCAGTTCTTATTATCTCACATTACAGTGCCTTGACATTACAATAAGTAGGTCAGAGCATGGCATACAGTGCAGTCCAGTACACATTATGCCACATTACAGTGGCCACCAGTTCACATTATGCAAAAGTTAAAGTTTTACCATTTTAAAATTCAATCCACTATCACACAGTTCAACGGACCAAATTACTCCTTTGTGTGCTAAAAGATGTCATAACATAAAGTAAAAGCAATTTTTGCATGACGCTGATCTGTTTCAAACTTGCTGGATATGGAGAGAGAGAGAGCTGTGAGGACAGAGATTGGAGGTAGGAGCAGATAGGGACTGGGGGTGGTGTGGAGAGTTTGTGGGCTAAAAACTGTCACAGCTCAAAGTGAACGTAAATCCTGTCACAGCTCAAAGTGAAAGTACATTGCAGAAGTCATCATTTTTATGGACTTTTAACTAGTGATCTACTAAAGAATTTTTTTGCTCTTAGTTTTTTTTTTATTGTCTCCACTTTTTCTATCATTGCACCTAATAAATAAGGACTGAAACGGATGCATACAAATAAATAAATTATAACTGACCGTTGCTTAATTTGAAAATTCAATGATTCTCTATTGCCAACTATTGCTAACAAAGGGTATTGCTGCATTCCAGGCATCTATTCTAGTGACGGATGGACCTGTGTTTACCACTGTTCTATTTGGGATTTACTCCAACTACAGTAAAAGTGATATTAAATATGACTACTTATAATTAATAAATATAAAAATGGCTACTATGTCCTATTTCAGTAGTACATGCAGGAATTCACTTCCACAATGATAAATGATTTATCTAACTCATAATTAGAAAAAGTTTGACTCTAGTTTCAGACCCTAGGAGAGGGGAGATGTTCCAGATCCCCTGTCATACAGTCCCATATACTGTATTTCAAGGTGACCACAAATGAATGGCTATGATGTTGTTACATTGGCAGGCTGGATTTAACAGTGGAGATGACACGCACTACTTCAATATTCCTGGATCCAGAACTGATGAGGTGCTGAATATTAAGTCTACATCCAACGTCAACTACCCAGGACGGTGGGTTTTTGAAGTCGACAACTTTAAGGTTCTTGGAGGCTGCAATTTCCAAGGTATTTTCACAATACTGTACATAGAGACCAGCAGTTTAATGTCTCATTGTAAATTGAAACTGAAGATACCAAGAAAATTATAGAATAATTATTAAATAATTATCACAAAGTTAACAAAATGTTGACTCCTCAAAATGGCCGCCTTGTGCAGCTAGAACCACCAAACACAACTGCCTGTGATATCTATACACAATGGAAATCAAAGATTTTAGGGAAGATGCTTCCCAGCTCTGCTGCAGATGTTCCCATGAATGTGCCACACCTGTGTCATCCTTCTGTCAGTTTATCTAATTCAAGTTGGACAGGGTTGACTGTGCGGCCATTCCTTGATTTGTAGCCTACAATCAAGACATTTTTATGGACGATATCTCTGGCATAGCCTGGAGATATATTTCTATGTCATTATCTTATTGTAGGGCGAACTCTTGACTAACTAGGCATACAGCATATCAGAGTGTATTGCGTGGTGCTGCAAAATGCTGTGGTAGCCATTTTGAATCAGTGTGCAAGTTACTTACTTGGGATCCAGCCAACCCAGACCATCATGCTTCCTCCTCCATGTCTGACAGATGGCCCCAAGGGGTTTATTTAATAAGTGGTGACTTGTAAAAGCCGCCTACTAGTAAATAAACCTCACATGCTGAGGAACCATCTTTTACCCATTTGACAATATCCAAAAACTCTGTCTGATAAACCAAAGATTTCACATTTTGATTTGTTGGTCCATAAGACCTGCGTCCAGTTCTCTTTAGTCCATTGGTAGAGCTTCATGTCCCAAATAGGGCCATCTTAACATACAGGCGCACTGGGAAGTTATCCATGGCCCCATGATTCTAGAGGCCTTTGAGCATGCTGGTGCCTCCAGGACTTTTTAGGAGGCAGGTTGATATTCCTGCCTTAGGATTCTGATTGTGAATTACAACCAACCAGAGCATCCAGTCAGCCTTCTCTTCCTGCCTTCCAGCCTGGAGCCAGCAGTGATTGGTCATCAGCATCCAAGTGCTAAAAGCCATTCACTGTGTGGTAGCATGTGGAGAAACAGCGAAGGACCACATTATTTTTGTAGGGACCCCAGTACATTGCTGTGCCCAAGCCTTACAATGCTGATAAGATGACCATGGGCCTCGCAAGTGTTCCTGGAATTTACTGTTCCTGATCATTTAAATACCAGAATAACAGCTATTGTAATAGGCCACACCTCCAACTGAACCAGTAAAACCTCCAAACTACAAAAGCATGCCCACTCTCTACTGTAACCACATCCAGATTTTGCCCAAAGTAATTTATTGGAAATCCTAACAGATATTTTTTCTCTTCCTCAAATTTAAAATTTCTCTTTCAGCAAAATTTGTCAGAGAAGGAGAAGAGTTTTGGAGAGAATCCACCTGCGACACAAAGTGCGCCTGCCACGATGGGCGGGTGTGTTGTGAGGATGAGCCCTGCCCTGAAAATAGCACCTGCCAATCCGCAGGCTCATTCTTCACATGCAAAATCAAGCAAAAGGTCTGCTTGTGAGAAGAAGGCCGGCCCCTGTGCAATTCACCCACATGTGCCCATTTCTTCCATTTACAACACAAAAAATAGACAGTTTTGCTTATTTAATACAGTAGTGCTAGTATAATGCATGTATTGTAACCCATAGCAACCAAATAGATGTTAATTTTCAGTGATACCATTACGCTATACTGATAAAAGTTTTGCTTTTAAAAGTATTGATACTAACATTGCTGCCTGCAATAGAGGATTTCTTGTTTGCAGCTATATACTCGCTGTTTCTTTTCTTCTCACTCAGCAGAGTATACATGATTAATGTGATGTCTATGCAATAAATTCCAAATGCAATTTGACCTTGTGTGAATTCATCCCAGAGCATATAAGTATGTTTTCGAGGTGTTAAATGTTATTTGATTGTAAACACTGGACTTGCCTGCAGCTTGTAGACACTGCCTTTATTTATTGGCTGTTCTGTTTTCCATATCATTAGTCAAATCATTATGGACACCGGCTAAATCACAACTCATTAACATCAGCACGCTATGGATTAGTGCACACCAGCACCTTTTAAAAGACCCTGTGTGATTATGTCCTTCTGTCTTTCCTGTAAGGAGTGCCCACAAGCAGGGATAATGAGAGTCCTTAGCAAGGACTTCTGAGCAGCTACAGTAAATCACACTGATTACAGCAAATCATTGTCCTTGCACAGAAACTTCTTAGTGGCACCCCGGGTAGAATCTGCAGAATTTGGGAGATTAGAAGTACAAATCAGGGCAACAGGAGATTTATGACTGAAACGGGAGCCTCCTGCAGAATGTGGGAGGGTAGGCAATGATTGATAGACATAAAAAGTGCTGTTGAATACTATCCTTGTCATTGGCTCTCACAGATTAGGCAGGCAAGCCTTATTGCATACCCTCCAACATGGCCCATTCCATTAGGTACAAAATGCTCTGTTTCTGGACTTCCTTACCAGTGGCAGTTACAGAGGTGGGGCTGCAGCACAGTCCAATATTCAAAAAGGGGAGCCACGTATACTGCCACCCCAAACATCACTGTTCTGGACTCACTGGCAGTTGATGTGACCCCCTCTTTGAATATTGGACTGTGCTGGAGTCCAAACTCTGTAACTGCCACCGGCAGAGAAGTCCAGGAACAGAGCATTTTGTACCTAATGGAATGGGTCATGTTGGAGGGTATGTTATTGGCTGCTGGGAATAGACTCAGCAGTATAGATCGTTATATACAGTAGGATACTATGGTGGAAATTTTATTTTACATGGGATGTTGCTGTGGGCAACCAATCAGAATGTACTTCTTATTTATTTAGCACCTTCTAGAAGATAATAGATCGTATCTGATTGGTTGGCCATAGCAACCTTCCGTGTGAAATAGAACTCCAATCTTAGTAAATTTCCACCCATATGCATATTTAAAGAGGAGGGGCCTATGTGCAGTCTCCAACTGGGCCTCTTCCTCTCTCTACTGCCGTTAGCCAGACAGCATAGTCAGGTTCTTCTGTGCATAGGAAAACATTTTGTATCCCAATCATAGGCGCCAAAACCGGGGCCCGAGCACCCACAGAAAGTGAGGAGCACCCACGGCATGGGCCACGGCAGCAGGGTCCCAGCAGTGGATATGCTGTCAGCAGCAGGGGTCCCTGCGGCGGATGGGAACTAGTAGTGGTATTAATACTGCTGCTAGTTCCCATCTTCCGAAGGGACCCTGCTGCTGACGGCATATCCGCTGCTGGGACCCCGCTGCGGCGCTGCCACTGCCAGGATCCCCCGGGCAACAGCGAGCAGCGGGTGAGGTGGGAGGGGTGATAGTCTGTGGGGGGGGGGGGGGGACATATACACATAATAATCAGATAATACAGAGATCTTGGTGGCATATATCTGCAGATATAGGGCTAAGCCCCCAGGCCGTACGTCAAGGCGTCTCTGTGTCACTGGGGGTCCCTAATACTGGGTATGGGTCTGGGGTGTGGGCCCCATCATGCCGGCAGAGGCTGATCACTCCAGGGCAGCACACAAATGAAAATTAGTAGGGGTTAATAAGAAGCACTTAAGTCAGGGCTGGGCAACATCGGTCCTCCAGATGTTGATGAACTACACATCCCAGCATGCCGTGCTTCAGTTTCAGCATGGCCACATAGCAAAACCTAATGCAAAGCATCCTGGGATGTGTAGTTCATTAACATCTGGAGGGCCGGTGTTGCCCAGCCCTGACTTAAGTGCTATGTAAGGCCGGTTTCACACACTCCGGCTCCTGCCGGACGGTGAAATCCCGCACGGCCACGGAGCCGTGCCGCACACAGTACTTTATCATGGAGGGGATGGCCACAGCCCGGCAGCCGTCCCTTCCAGTGGCGGGATCCGGCTGCAGCCGTGCGGCCGGGCCGTGGCCATCCCGTGTGAATGGACACAATAGTGTCCATTCACAACTAATGTGTGCGGCACGGCTCCCTGGCCGTGCAGGATTTCGCCGTCCGGCAGGAGCCGGAGTGTGTGAAACCAGCCTAAGGGAGTGATTACAATACAAAATATATACAATGTAATAGGGAAAACAAAAGTGTTAATAAAGTGTTAGAATGTGCTGACCTGAAGCAACCCAGCCTTACCAACACAGGGGACGCTATGCCCCAAAACCATCCCATAGTCAATAACAAATATGTCTGGGTCTAATAGCCCAGTGTAAGGCCACATGATAATGGCTTACGAAATCTGAGAGCCAGCTTATGGTGTGTACACACGGGGGCGATATGCCGTGGTATGCGAGTCCCGATGCGATCAGATCGCATCGGGACTCACATCGCATGGCATGCATGGAGGGGCACAATTTAGACTATATAGTGCAGATCTGCTCGCAAGCCCTAAAAAAAAAAGCATGCGATTTGCATGCGATATGGCTTCTGATGTTCACTTTATCGGCAACATCGGAAGCCATATCTCACCGTGTGTACACACCATTACCTGGAGATACCCCTGGCTTCTCCAATGGCACTCAGGAGTCAGCAATCCCTCCTAATGCTGACCCATCTATGCCTCTCTCAACTACACAACACATTTGTATATGTCTCACTCAGTGTGCAATTGGGATGCAAAATGTTTTTTCCTAACCAGAATTGCCCCTCCCTTTTGGCACCTGAGTGACATCACAATCAGATTGAGCAGCTTGCCCACAAATGTGTTGTCTACTGTGCATACGCAGTAGGGAACCACCAGAAAGATGACCGAACCGCCATTTTCCCTACTGTCTATGCACAAAACTGGGAAAATGGCCGCCATGCCTTGCACACATTTATGCCCTTGATGGTACCATCACACATTAGGGTTTATTCTGGTTGGTGCGGCTGGGCCGTACGCGTACGTTCCGGGGTTTTTAATGATCTGCGCATGCGTACCATCTCCAATGCGCAGGCGCGAACACTCCACAACGCTTACGGACGGGTCTCTCCGTGCGAAAAAACCTGTACGCGAGAGTACGGGCATTGGGGGCGGCATAGGGGCGTGTTGAGGGGAGCGGCCGAAATAATGAGGGAAAATGGGCGTAAACATGGGCGTACACGGGGGTGTGCACCAAAAATGAACGGTGCTACTACCGCTCGATCGGCTAAAGCACCGTTCATTTCGGACACAAAACAGGCGGCCGCCAACCGCCACCTCAGACCACCCCTACAGATACCGCATGACAGCGGACGCCTGGGTTTGCTAATTTACGCTGATTACTACTCAAACACATACACCTGAATGTAATAAGCAATGCTGCAGTCTATTAAGTCCAAACCATTATTTCACTACCTGCAAGCCACACACAGCACTGAAACACCTTGGAGGCTTATCTTTCTATACTTCTCGACATTTAAAGGATTGTTTAATTTAAGGTGAGAATCTTTGTAAGACCTGCTTATATATGCTAAGGTAGGTATTTGTTAAACAGTTATACACATTCACTACGTGCTTTCATAGACTTTACACAGTAGCACACTCAATCTACACAAGTCGACATGTGTCAACGTGTTCACTCTAATACAAACATATGTTTTGTATTTATGATACAATAACATAAACCACATCTAACACCTACAAAGGATGTTTCAGCAATGTTTTAAGCCCATGCCCACTATTTAGCGCACAATCTTTGTATAGTACCCAAAATACCGAATTGTACCACTATCTGATCTGCTATGAATTGGATTTTACTACACTCTGGATATAAGATGCCACCAATCACATTATTGCACTCACATCTCTCTAACAAAGGATTCCTACACCTGCTTATGACACTGTAAACTCATATATATTTAAATAGTTAAACATGTTTGTTCACAAGCAATTTTATCATGTTTGGCCGATTCACACATCTTTTTTTAGGGAGGACACATATGCATTCCTACACAAATGTCCCTTTTGACCCTTGTTTGTCTACCTCACCCACTCCATGAGGAAATCATTGTTCTGGACCTGCTTTTACCTACTAATGTAGGAGCTACCTCACCTGCACACAAACTGCTTTCTCACCTATTAAGTTGCTCTGCACATGTGCTGACACAAACTAATTAGCAGGGAAAAGTTGGATAGGAACATGTGAATGGCCATGGAGAGGGTTACACATGGGAAACTTCTACAACACTTCAAGAAATGCTCAAAAATACCCTGGTCAGTAAGTACACATAAATGTATTATTTGTTTCACACAAGAAATTACACATACAACAATTGTGTTGTAATTGGGAAAATAAATTTATTTGCTGTTCAGCATCACAGCTTATTTGCCACTTTAATGTCAGAAATAAAAATAAAATATAAAATATACACAAAAATAAAAATCAGCCAGAACAAGAGGTTGCATATCTCCAAACATGTGTTACCCTGCAAATGCAATGGTGAAAGAAATGGGGACACCAGAATACGTACTGCAACAACCAGGGTGAATACTAAGCATGATACACACCACCAAAAATTTATCCTGCATTTCTAGAGGTCAAAATAAGAACTTTAATGCCCATGGCACGAAAATGGATCGATGGCCAACTCAGGAAGTGGATGTCTAGTGCAATTTAAACATTTGGGGTCCAACCACAGAGGAAGTGAACCAGGTGTCATTATTTGGGCTCTTTTTTCCCCTTTTTAGATGGGGCCTTGGGGACAGGGGCCTTTGGCTCTGATGGCTACGCCGTCTTCCCCTAGTGGACACAGGAGGGTCAGCAGAGGTGGAAGGTTGGGGAGCAGCTTGGGGTGGGCCAGCAGATGGGGGATTGTCCCTTAGGGACCTGGCGGTGGTGAGCAGCTCCGCAAGAATGTCATTCTGGCGGCTGAATTGCTGGTGAATGCTTTGCATGCCAGCCGCCAGAGTGTCATTGATGCGGTTTAAGGCCTCACACTGCTGGCTCTTTGTGGACTTCCAATCTGCCAGAAATTCCACAACCTTCTGCTGACAGACCGTAGAGTCCTCCACTCGCTGCTCCATCCTCTCCAGTATCACCATCCACCTGGCATCCCATGTGTCCTGTGGCTGGGGGTGTCGTGTTGGTGGAGGCTGGACCACTTGCTCCACCTGTGGCTCTGCAGAGGAAGATGCTGCCCGTTCATCCTGTGTTTCTGCTTCTTCTAGGATAATAATTGAAAACAATGTCACCATCACATACGCACTAAAAAATATCTTTCCAAATACAATGCATTACTGTGACTTACCATCAAAAGCAACAGCAAAGACCTCCACCGGGAGCTCACTATCCATATTGGATATCCCCCTGACCTCGGCCACATCAATGACATCCAAGGCATCCTGCTCCAGGGGGGTATATTCCAAATGATCTGGCATAGGCCCCCTCCCGGTGGACATGCTGTGGTTGTACCGGTCAGTCATCTTCCTCTTCAGTGTACTTTTGAAGTCTGTCCACCTACAAGTTTAAAAATACAAATATCACCATGAGATATGTGCACCACTGTGCTAGTGAACATCATGACGACGTTACATTTCCTAGTGTGGGTGATCTTATGTTTTTTAGCCATATGTGTCCCACACACACATTAATGTCTCCATTATGAGGCATTTCAGTGTCTCATCTCATTCATTAGGCCACTAAATGCACATACATAGATCACTATGCAGAAATTACATCATCCATGGCCAAATTATGCACCTCCACCTGGTGTGAAACTACACATTCCACCATAGCTTGACAGTGTGGTTATTATGGAGTAATTTAACTATGGGAAGGCATACTGGGATGTGTAGTTTCTCACCAGCTACATGTGCACAGTTTGGTCATTCTTGTTTCAGTAGCATCATATGGAACATGTTACAACAACTCTTTTTCAACAACACACTTTCTGTTGTCCCATCACATACTTCACATGAGCAGAACTGTGCCCATAACCTCACATCACACCAATGGTGCATGTTTCATATATAAATGTGGGTTATTAGACATGGTTGTGTTCACATGTGACATTGAAGTGTAGCACTATCTACAAACACACCTTTCTATTATGCTCAAAACATACATGTAACATATGTACACACATATGACATTATCAGGGGGAGAAACACACTTGCCTTTTCTTCACTGATAGCCAATCTCTGACCACTGGTGACACCTGGTTCACTTCCTCTGTGATCTTGTCCCAAAGGTTTCTCCTTGCACTGGCACCCGGCTTCCTGGTTGGCAATTCGATCCATTCGCGTGCCCTGGGCACTAAAATTCTCAATTCTGCCTCTAGAAATGCAGGGTTTCTCTTTTTGGTGGTGGTATCCTGCTCAGTCCTCACCCTAGATGTTGCAGCTCGTTTTCTGGTGGCCCCAGTTCTCTCACCATGCACCTGCTGGGTCACACCTGTTTGGAGAGATGCAACCTCTTGTTCTGGCTGGTTGCTTGGCCCTTGTGGAGCTGGTGGAGTTTGAACAGGGCCTGTTAGTGAGGGGCCCGCTTGGTCTTGCAGGCTACTCCTCTCTTGGGCCCTCCTTCTCCGCTCCTGTTCCCTCTTGGTCAAAGCTTCAAGCAGGGATTCTGCTGTAGCTCTCTGTAGAGCGTCCTCAGCTGCGGAATCATCTGAGCTAGACATGTTTGCAGCAATTCTGGCCTGCATCTGACTGAATATTTATATGGTAATCTCCCGCCATGAACAAGGGGGCGTATATTTTTCCCGCAATGTAGTAGCTAATTTAGCCGATATTTCCCGGCGATAATTCCCGCTTTAATTACGCAGGTCTCAACGCACCTGAACATTCACCTGTACATGCACATACACAGGTTGTGGACCATTGTGTGCTACATGGTGAAATGTGTGCACCTGTCATTCCAATGATGAGTGTTGTCAGCTGGTATCTGTTGGAGTTTGTGTATGCTTTCTGAATCACATTTCAAAACATCACGTTATAATGCTTTCCTTACATATGTAATGAGTATGAAATTGTCATACACTAACATGTTGCATTGTGCCTTTTTTAGCAGCGTATTTATTAGTAGACGGTTGCGTGTATTATTTTCAGCACACTGTATATACAGTACGTCTCTCTATACATTGAAAGCATACTGTTGGTTATGGTGTGTGTATATCAGAACGGTCCGCGTAAGTTTCTATTCGCATCCAGTTTGTTAATGTAAGAAGGATTAATAAAGTTAATACTAAACAAACAAGTTTTTAGACCAATCAGCAAGCACCAAAAGTGATATATGTACCTGCAATTAATAACTGCGCCATTGCCAATATGACTTCAACCAGGGCTAACGCCTTTTCTAACCAGGAGCTGGTGGCCTTGGTTGAGGTCATGGACCGGCGCCTGGGGCCCAGGGGCCCATATGTGTCCAACATGGACAAGCGGCGGGCATATAATGCTGCCCGCCGGCTAATATACGCCTGGACCGGCTTCCGCAGAAGCCTGGCACAAGTTGAGCGGCGCTGGTCTGACCTGCGCCGGCGGCAGCCAGTGATGCTTTCATCAATTCGCCGCCATATTGCCTGATGTAAGTTTTTATTTACTAGTATGTCTGCGTTTTTTTTGCAATGATTTCTGTACTTTTTATAAATATGTTCATGAGTATGTGGGTGTATATGGGGTGTATATGGGGTGTATAAGGGGTGTATATGGGGTGTATATGGGGTGTATAGGGGGTGTATATGGGGTGTATAAGGGGTGTATAGGGGTGTATATGGGGTGTATAGGGGTGTATAAGGGGTGTCTATGGGGTGTATAGGGGTGTATAAGGGGTGTATAGAGGTGTATATGGGGTGTATATGGGGTGTATAAGGGGTGTATATGGGGTGTATAGGGGTGTATAAGGGGTGTATAGGGGTGTATATGGGGTGTATAGGGGTGTATAAGGGGTGTATAGGGGTGTATATGGGGTGTATAGGGGTGTATATGGGGTGTATAGGGGTGTATATGGGGTGTATAAGGGGTGTATAGGGGGGGTATATGTAGTCGCTCTGTTTTTGGGTGTAGCATATCAATTAGTTAGCATGATAAATGTATGAAATATAACAGAAATGATAATTTGTAAGGTTATGAGCATGACTAATGTGAATTTTTCATTCCCCCATTTTTATGAAACCCAACCTTCGATTTCTATGCCATCAACATGAACATTTCAGCACGCGCAAGGGCACGCATGGAAGCCCGGGAGGAGGCAGCCCGGGAGGAGGCAGCCCGGGAGGAGGCAGCCAGGGAGGAGGAAGAGGAGGAAGAGGAGGAAGAGGAGGAGGACACATTGTGGCCTGCTGGAGCACACCCCATATCAAGATCCCCTTCCACCAGCCACTCCCCTACCCCCACCCACACCCCTACCCCCACCCACAGCCCTACCCCCACCCACACCCCAACCCCCACCCACACCCCTACCCCCACCCACACCCCTACCCCCACCCAAACCCCCTCCCCACCCCATTTCCAACCCCCCTACACCTCCCCACCACCCACCCCCAAACCTCTCCAATCCCCACTCCAACCCACTACCTCTATCCCAAGTCCTATCCCATCCCCCTTGCTCCTGACCCCCCCAACCACCGGACACCGAACCAGCGGCGAGCAGGATGGCTCAACTAGCCGTAAGTAAATAATGTGGCCAATGTTTACCTACACATTTCTACACATAAACAATCACAACACCCACATATGTGTATCCAACATCAACATTAGTTGCAACATATCACTGCAGGGCGACCATGAGGTGTGGCCTGTCCTTCTCCAGGAACAAGGGTCCCCTTGGTGGTTTTTTTGAGTGTGGCCATGCCTCACCCCTTGAATAATTGACATAACAGTACATCCAATGACATATCCGACATTAGTGGTGTTGTAGTTATGTGGATCCAGGTGTTGTGTAACTCCACTTCCCAGCATGATGTGCAACATTAATTTATAGATTGTTTTGTTAATAGTATGTGAGGCCATGCGGATGCATGCTTTACAAACATAGCTTTAGGCCTATAATTTGTACAGCAATGGCAAACATTTTACTAAGTAAGGAGTGGTTAAGCCACAACAATGTCATTACCCTTAAATAGCACAGGTTAATTGTGAGGTTAGAGGTGATTCCCCCAAAACAAACCTCCCAATGGTGATACAGCATACATTCATCCAATAAGGAGGAATTTATTTCATTTCATGTAATATGTACAGTATGTGTGTGAAAACATACTAGTCTTTTGTACCGTGTTTACAGCAGACCCATCTTCAATGTAGTAGAAAAATGTATGTGGGCTTCAGACTTAACTCACAACTTCTTATTATGTTAAAATACAACAAACATTTGTGGATAATATATATTAATTATAATGTTCTTTCCCCCTTCACTACAGACACTGAACAGCACCAGGAGGAGGTGGCCAATATAATGCGGGAAATATTCCTGACTTTATTTTATTTAAATATTCTTTTTGTACGTCTGGAGGCCCTCATGTATTTTTTTTTATCCCCCCCCCTTATTATGTTTGTTAAGAATAAAAGTGTTTTTACAGTTAGAAGTTGCCTGTGTTTTGAATCATAAATATGTGAGAGGGTTTGTAAGGGCAGGTACATACAGATGTGTAATGTAAGTTATATTGGTAATTTGAGGTGAGGGGTAATGAATGATGTGTGAATGTGTGTGTTTTGGGGTGAAATAACACATAGTGAAAAGGCATGATTTTTTTATTGTTGTTAGATTAAAACATCACACATAACATCACGGTAGGTATACATGTTAAAAAAATCAGATCAAACTAATTATGGACATAATTTAGTACATACACACAAACACCAACATAAATTTATTTAAAAGTAAAAGCAATGTGGGGACACATAGATAGTGATTAAAATGCCACATTAGAACATAACAAATATACATGTAATGAGGGTTAAAATGTTGTGTTATTAGGGTCTTTATTAAGGTAGACAATTGAGTTAATAGAAAACAATAATTGAATAACAATTAGAATAATTAATTAATTTTCTTAATTATAGATGAAAGGCAAGATTTGCAGGTCCATATATGTGAAGGGTATGCCAGCGTGCACGGACGTACGCTCACTCTCATGAGCGGTGACATACGCTGAGTTTTCCATTGAAAACAATAGAGACCCGTCCGTGCAAGGTGGCGTACGCTCAGATAGCCGCAAGAAGTCGGTGGGAAGACGGACGAGAGACGTCCGTAAACGGTGGCGTACGCTCTGTTGTACGCCAGTTGTCGGAGTCTAAGGGGTGAGCCGTCCGTGTACGTTAGCGTACGCTCAATTGTACACCACTCCCCTTTGTCTGTGTTTCTGGCCGTACGTATGCGGCTGATTGGTGGGTGGACTTAACCTTAACGGCCGCGTACGGAGAGCGTACGCTAATATGTAACGTACGCAAGTTTGGCCGCACCAATCAGAATAAACCCCATTGTCCTATAGACATATGCAATGTGTACATCTAGAGCAGCACATTTCCAGCATTGCCCACAAAATTGATCCGTTAATGCATCAAAATCCCAATAGACAATTACTGCCCCCCCCCCCCCCAACAGGCTTTGGCATGCCCCTGTTTTAAGACTGATCAGCCAGATAATCTGAAAGCCGTACCTATAATGTTAAACACACAAAGACAACATTTTTTCCATCTTTGAGTCTGACTAGCGCTGTAGGCGGTGATGTCTTCCACGGACGCCATATTCCACCGCTCCCAGGCTGTTCAGGATGAGCGTCACCACTGATATTATCTATTATTGATGGATCAAGCCTGACTCTAACACAAACCCTAATTATTGCCTAACCTTAATAGCATATTAACATGTTTATGTCGGCAATGTGTTTGTTGATACTGTATGTTAATTGTCAACCTTTGAAATATGTCAACATCCTGAAAGTTAACATTTAGAACATGTCAACATTCTGAAGTTATTTACTAAGACGGGAGTTCTATTGAAGATTGGATGTTTCCCGTAGCAACCAATGAGATTCTACTGTTTATTTAGCAGCTCCTAGAAGATAATAAATAGAATCTTATTGGTTGCTATAGGCAACCTCTCATCTTCAGTAGAACTCCTGTCTTAGTAAATGTATCCCGTTGACTGGAACCCGTGCGTTTTACAAGGCTTTGTATTATTGAGGCCCAGAATGCACCATGTTGAAGTACAATATGTAGTAAACATTATTGTGAAGTTTCACAGATTCACAAGATATCGCTATTAAATTGAAAGGTCAACAGTCACAAGGTCAACACTGGAAAGAGATCAACCAAAGCAAAAGGCTGACACAGAAAGGGTTGACAGTTGAATAAGCAGACACGAGTGTTAAACTTTTTTGTATTATATCATCCATACGCACGTCAACATGTGCCTGATGTCTCCCTTGTGTATATGTCAACATTTTGCATGTTGACCATATGGTGTCGAGCGGGGATACGGTCATTGGGTCTACAGCGACATGGGGATCGGTCAACATGGTTCTAGGTCGACATGGGTCAAGGTTGACATGGGTCTAGGTCAACATGGGTTTAGGTCAACAGGTCATTAGGTCAACAGGGTCTAGGTCGACAGTCAAAAGGTCGACATGGGGTTTTTCACAGTTTTTTGAGCCGACATGTGCCGACAGGCGGTATTTCATGCCCTACCATCCACTAGGACGTGGTGGAAGAATAAAATAATGTGTCGAGCACAGCGAGTCACCGTGCCTGAAGCATTGCGAGCGACGTGAGGGGATGCGGTGCATTGGAAACTGTGTCCATGTCGACTGTGTCAACATTCCGGTAAAAAAACTGTGAAAAACCCCATGTCGACCTTTTGACTGTCGACCTATTGCTGTAGACCAAACGATCCCAACCCGTCGAGCTAGACACTATCGACCTATCACCTGGATTCCATTCCAATGGAAATGCATCAGACAGAATCAGCTCTATTCCGCATTCGCAAAGTCTCAATTCAAGAACAGTTCCGAAGAGTTGTAGCATTCATTGAGCCGTGGGGCCCTCTAGTGGCGCTAAAGGTAATGTCACAGAGATCATTTAAAAATGTGATTATTTTACTAGTTTAAAGCTCATCCAAATGACGGCTTCTGCAATGTACATTCACTTTGAGCTGTGACAGTTTTTAGCCCACAAACTCTTCACCCCACCCCCTTATCCCTTTCTGCTCCTAATTACAATCTCTTTCTTCACAGCTCCCTCTCTCCATATCCAGCAAGTTTGAAACAGATCAGTGCCCCTGCAATAATTGCTTTCACTTTCTGTTATGACATCTTTTAGCAAACAAAGGAGTCATTTGGTCCATGGATTGGCCTCTAGTGGTCACTTGCAGTATCTCACCTCATAGAGGTGAGGAGTAGGTAGCCTTATATATACAGTATAAATATATATATATATATATATTTATAGCTTGGAGAAGGTGGTCCGGCACTCCGCTCAATTCGGTATATGCTCCGGTGCTCGCAGCCAGAATAGGATAGTAGCTGTGTGTGTTTGCTGCAGCACAAACGGAGACGAATCAACTTTGCCAAATAACGTTTTTACTGTGTGACAACACAAATCTCTGTGCCGACGTTTCGGGATCCCGTGTGCTCCGTTTTCAAGGAGAGAGATCTCTCTCCTTGAAAATGGGGCACACGGGACCCCGAAACGTCGGCACAGAGATTTGTGTTGTCACACAGTAAAAACGTTATTTGGCAAAGTTGATTCGTCTCCGTTTGTGCTGCAGCAAACACACACAGCTACTATATATATATATATGCAAAAAGAAGGTAAATGAAGCGCACAGTCAGTAATATATATAACACAATTTTACTTATAAAATACTGACGTACATTAAAGGGTAAAAACCGCAATGCTTGCCAGGGAGTAGACGGGCAGTGCGGCAGGACGGTCAGAATGGAAACAGCCGTAGGCGGTGATCAGTCGCCGGCAGGAACCTCATCTAACAACCGCTCACTCGGATCCACTCCTTCAGATCGACATGGACTGCAAAGACGCCACAGCGTCGGGATCACTGGAAGCCACGCCCAGCGCGTTTCGTCACAGGTTCGGACTTCGTCGGACTTCGTCACCCCCTGACGAAGTCCGAACCTGTGACGAAACGCGCTGGGCATGGCTTCCAGTGATCCCGACGCTGTGGCGTCTTTGCAGTCCATGTCGATCTGAAGGAGTGGATCCGAGTGAGCGGTTGTTTGATGAGGTTCCTGCCGGCGACTGATCACCGCCTACGGCTGTTTCTACTCTGACCGTCCTGCCGCACTGCCCGTCTACTCCCTGGCAAGCATTGCTGTTTTTACCCTTTAATGTACGTCAGTATTTTATAAGTAAAATTGTGTTATATATATTACTGACTGTGCGCTTCATTTACCTTCTTTTTGCAAGCATACCTTTGTGGATTTGTGTTGGATCCGACAAGTGGAGCAGCACACATTGCAGGACTTATTGGACATTGTTATATGCCTAAAAGACATTGGACTTAATGCGCTGGGTATCGTTCCTCTGTATATATATATATATATATATATATATATATATATATATATATAATTTTATAATTTTTTTTGGGGCTTAACTATAAAAATGCTAATTGTCAAAATATCTTTCCTTTGCGATCTGATCTTTTCAAAACTGAGCACCAATGAATTCTCCCACCACTTGCAACAGGCAGGGCTGCCACCCAAAATTATGGGGCCTGAGACTGAGTAAACAGACAGGTCTTACTCCTCCACTGCGGGTTTCAGAAGAACTCCTGTGTCTGCAGCACTGGCCGCACTACTCCACCTCTACATTGCTTTATGGGAAATGTAAACTTTGTATTTTATAAATGATATTTGATAGACTCCAGCCCTGAGCCCCCTTTCTGTCTGGGCCCTGGACTGGAATCCAACCCCCCCCCCCCTCCCTGACCTAGCCAGTTCTGTTTGGTTACCTGCATCCACTTATTCTCGGTCAAGGTCAACAGATTGCTCCAGAAACAGAACAGTCATCTGATGGTAAGATTTCTAATGTTCACATAAATGTAGTGTGTAGGGGACAAGGCCTTACGGCTGGTACTCACTCTTCTGGCTGCCCCGGTCATGCGAAATGACGGTCTTACTCCCGGCACCAGTCCCTCTCCAGCGGTTCTTGGCTGATACTACTGGAAACAAAATCGGTATTCGCAAGACTCCCCCACTTGCCGAATTCCGAAGTGAGGGGTGGGAGTTAGGGGTGGCGATGGGTAAATGGTCATCATTGGTCGGTGCCTCAGCCACCCAGTTTCACCCATAGGCGCTTGCGCACCCAGGTGTTTAGATAGGGGTCTCACACGTTCGTGTACAGCCCCAAAGCCGATGCTCAGGGAAAAGGGGAAACAGACAAACGGAAAGAATACTCACTCCTACAAACTGGTCACCTTGATAGACGCTCATCCACACCTACGAGAGAAGACAGACAACCTCCCTCTCCTACAATCTTTCCTAGCGCAACACTGGCTAACCTGCCCTCCCCTCGCTGGTACTACACACACACACTAAGTAGATAATGCTAGGAACCTTAAGGCTGCTATGCCACAACACAAAGGACTAACAACTCAACATAACTCGACTAACATGTCAACACAACCTTTATTATACCAAACACATAACCAATAACATGGGTAACTGAGGACATATATATGGAGTGAGGCTACTTACCGCCTTCCTATCTTTACCCCTCACCTGAGACCGCCTTTGCCTGGGAACAGCCGTTCAGGACAGGGTAGGGAGAACAGCCGTTCCCCCTTTCCTTACTAGGTCCGGGCCCTGGGAAGAGCCACCGCAGAGCCCAGGTGCAGGAGAGGATGAAAATCACCCTTGGCATAGACCCAGGGGCCTGGTAATGAGCACAGACCTAGGGGCCTGGTAATGAGCACAGGCCTAGGGGCCTGGTAATGAGCACAGGCCTAGGGGCCTGGCTACTGGGGCACAGACCAGAAGGGCCTGAACACACTCTTGGACCTAGCGCCCGGCGCCTGGTGGTCTAGGGGGCTGGATGTAAGTGGTGGCCGCCCAGGGCCACTTACCTCAACTGCTGGAAAACTCCTGTGCCTTCCTGGTGCTGCAGCAAAGTCTTTGGGTCCCGCGCCTCTTCTCCTCCGACCTCTGGCGCCGGGCGGGGGCAGGGCTATTTAGCGGCACCTCATCAGCCCCCCCAGCCACCCACCTCTACTATACGGCACCTCTTCACATAAAAATAACCTTCACTGATGAAAGATCCACAACTCCAACTGGTCCAAGTTCCAACTTATTGAAGAACTCACACAGTTAAGCATTCTGAAGGCATCAGCCTTGCTAATATTTGTTTCTGAACCAGTTATATCCCCACATTTTGTTTCCAAAAGAGTTTGGGCCTCCAATAAGCCATTTATTCTGAGAATCTAGTACTTACCTCATGTTCTTCATCTTCAGTTACTACCTCCAGTTCTTTGGTTAAAGACTTGTTCTCCAGTTGTATGGTACAAGATGTGTTCTGCAGTTTTAGGTCCAAGTATTGAGGTCTAAGCCATTCCTTCCAGTCCCGAGATCCAAGACATGGCCTCCAGTTCTGAGGTTTTTAATGGCCTCCAATCCTATTAGTATATTTATATACAGTGGTGGCTCCAGATGTGGGACTGCAGCAGAGTCCAAATATTAAATAGGGGATCGTCTATCATCAATATATATTCATCAATTGTTTATGGCCGATGTAGAATAATTTTGCCATCAAGGAGGCAGAACCAGAAGGTTTCTGTCCATCAATGGTGAAACATAACCACATTTTTTATTCCAAGGTGTCGGCACATGGAGCATAGTTACATCCCACTTCACCCCCAACACCCACAAAGTCCCGATCCAAGTTCCGGTAGGCTCTCAAGCCAGTCAGTCAACATAGAGGGATGACTATTGGTTGTTGAAACCATCTTTGGTTATCCATTGGATCATTGGCTATCAAAGATGGCCACTTGCACTACTGCCATTGATTATAACCATCGATGGCAACCACACCGATAGCATTGACAGAGTAGTAGGTATCTGGAGATGAAATGAAAGTGGTTATATATTTGCCAGTTCTGTGTGTGTCTGCGTGGACCAGGTCTGTGCATGGAGCTAGGGTAATGGTAGAAAGATTAATAAAACTAAAATAAAAAATATTGATGTAATTTTACAATAATTGTCTACCAAACAAGTTACGCCCATGAGTGGAAGTGCGTGTAGTGGTTCCTAGATATCAAACGCTTAAAACCTCAGGTCTATACTTACAACTCTAAAGCCCCATATACCTGTACACTACCTGATTTTTTAAAGCTATCGCTCCAAAGGGCCCTTCTGAGCGATATCTTTTAAAAAAGAGTGTAGTGTATACAGTAAATATCGTTAACGATGTGCGCCCCCGAGCATCGTTTACGACCCCTGTCTTCAGAACATGCATTTCAGTTTTGGCTATAAAGTCAACGACCTGCAAGTTCAGTGGCCATTGATGACATCACTGGAACATATCGCTGATGATATCATCCTAAGGGGGTTATTCTGAATGATTCGTTCGGATGCCAATTCGCATCCTTGGGAGTCAACCAGAACCCACCCTGCGAATGGTGGTACGCCGGCCCACCGATTGCACGACGCCTACGTTCGCATGGCATGGCAATGGATGTTTTACATAAACATCCATTCGCAGGCCAGTGGCTACCTCCAACATCTTTCAATGGTCGCCGACCATCAAAACATGTGGTGCGCACACGCATATATAAAGTGCGCGTACGTTCTTGCGGAAATGGGCAGGCAGCTTGCCATCCGGTGATGTCAGCTGCACGCCTCCAGCGCCACATCACCGGGCGACTACCATGGGAACACCCATGAAATGCTGCCCATTCCCATGAGTGAGTACCCCTGCCCACCTCCTCACGCCCCCCCTCCACTAGCCCTTCTGACCACAGTTTGTTCGCTGTGGGCGCACGCACCCAGCGTCTGCACATGTGTAGAAATGCATCTTCGCATGTGCAGTCACTAAACATCACCCCCGTGCTAACTCATAGGGACTACGGAATGGACCTGAACAAGGCCCATTGTTTATGTACAATATTGTTCCCCCAATTTCGTTAACAGGTCGTCTAGTGTGTTTGGGGCTATAAACTCTGTTATTAGGAGTCCATATACAAGAGCCCAAGGTAATATGACTCACAGACTCAGCCGGCTCATTATTAGGATTTAGGAATACGACCTAAGTGTATTTGGTCTCCACCCCCCGAGAAACCCTTTATGGACAGATCGTTTGCTGTAATCCCTTATGTGTTTATGTGACTTGGAAATGATCTCCATAAAGTGACATAATTCTCACCCAGTCAAGAGGAAAGGCAAATACTATGGGATAAATACATATTTCGAAATAAATATGGGCCTCACCCCAACACAAGGACTCAGAGTGTAGTCACAGATAAAGCAAATATTATACTAATTAATATTGTTCCGTCTCATGTACGCTCTGCTTGTGGAGGTTGTGCTGCTGTCAGTCTGTGTCTGTTGGGGGCTTATGTGGGCCAATAGCTAAATACAAAGCGGATTTTACCCGAATGAGGTGCCATCGTGTTATTGCTGCAATACAGTAAGTCATCTGCAGACTTGCAGCTTAGCGATGTTTTTTAAAATGTGTGCAGATGAGAGGTCCAGTGTCCAGGTGACTGGTGAAGAGGTCAACAGTGATTGGTTGACAGGTGATAGGTCAAACCAAAAGGTCAATATGCATAAAATGGTTGGCAGGAATTTTGACAATGACAACAAAAAACATTAAAAAAAAATCACTTCAATATTTTCATATGTTGACGTTATGTATCTGTCAACCTTGTCGATCTTTTTTTGTGTCAACCTAGGCACTGTCTAACCTTTAATCCATACCTGGGGGGTGAGGGGGGTGAGAGGAGTGCCCCCTGGCCCATCTCAAAGACCCCAAGAATCTTGGGGCTTGGCGATCTGCCCAGGGGGGAGCACCCACATATTTCGATGGTCGGATGTGGTGCGTGCACACATATGTAAGGTTGATCTGAGCATATGCATGCACATTCAGGGGGAAGCGGGCAGACATCTGACATCTGGTGACAGTTGGGGGCCCCCCAACTGTCCGTCATGCCCGCATTAGCAGGGGAACTCCAGCGGTCTCATGGGACTGCAAATTAAACTCTGGGCATTCCCATATGCTAATGGGGCTGCCCGGTGCCCCATGCCCCATGCCCCTCGCCGCCCCTCGTACGCTGTTCTGAGTGCATGCACCCGGTCAGAGGTGTAGCTACCGTAAGGCAGCCACCGCGGCTGCTTGGGGGAGCAAGCGCCAGCGGGGCGCCCCTGGTGCCCGGGCACTCTGGTCAGACCCCCCCTTACCCCTCCGCATGCCGCCGCCACCGCATTAGGGGGCAGCCATTTTGTCGTGACATTTTTCATTACTGCAGGAGACGGAGCCCGGAGGCTATCTGCGGTGCCGGACTGAATGCGGGGTCGGCGGCGGCGGCGGCATGCGGAGGGGTAAGGTAATTTTTTGGCGGGGGGGGGCGCCACAATATTAGTTACGCCTCTGCACCCGGTGAAGAGTCTGTCTGCACCCTGCATATACAAATGCGCAGAAATGTGCAGAGCACGACCATCTGTCCCTGTGCGAAAGCAGGGTGGCAGCGAACAGACCTGAATAAGCTCCTAAATCTGTCGAACGTGGGACTGTAATTGAAAATGAGCTGTCGGCCAGGACTCAGTGCTCGCATACAGGACAAGCTTCATGCAAATACCCTGAATCATTGTTTGAAAAGGGCGAATCAGAAAAGGTGGCAAACACCAACAGCTTTGTATTGCTACAGACATACTTAAATATTGTTATATGCGGTATGTGCACACACAAGGTAACGGCGGAATAAAGCTGCAATAGGTCCTGAGATTTGTTTAAGCATTATTGCTCCGCCCTTCTCGTTCAGCCCGGACTGTATAAGATGCTGCACCATCTGCGTGCCCGCAGGCTGCAGGTACCCGAAGGCACAGAGGTAAGGATCCAGATTTCATGCAGAGGGACAGATGTAACAAGCTTTAAAAAAGTGATAAAGTGGAGAGTAATAAACAATCAGCCAATCAGCTCTTACCTGTCCTATTTTTCAAACCCAGCCTGTAACATGGCAGTTAGGAGCTGATTGGCTGATTGTTTATTACTCTCCACTTTATCACTTTTTTAAAGCTTGGTACATCTGGCCCAAAGAGACTTAATTTTGTTGATCTGGTTTCCCTGTGAGTACAATACCGTGATGTGACAGTCTGGCCTGATTGTATGATTGAGTTACTTTCTAGCAGTTCGGGCAGTTTTTTAAGGGTTAAAATGGTGCGTAGCATTCCAGAGAAGAGCCTTGGAGGGGGCAAAAAAAAAACAACAGAAACACCATCATTTGGATGAGGAACGTCAAATGAGGATGTTTAATTATTATCTTCTGATTGTTTTTGATCGGCAGAAATAAAATGTTTTTTTGGTTAAGAAATTTGTTGGGTTTGTTTTTTATATTTTGTTGCTTAAACTTATACGGCGTACACACGGTTCGATTTTGTCTATTTTTCTATTAGATTTTGGTTACATAAACAAAATCGAATCGAAATCAAATGGAAATAGAACACATTCGATTTCGATTCGATCCCGATGCGCGGCCCTGCGCCATCGAATTCGGATAGAAAAATTGGAAGCAAACCAAGAAAGAGCAAGTACCTGCAAGTCAGAGGCGTAACTCTGGGAGAATTTTAAGAACAAATTTTTCCTACGATTAAGTTGGAATTAGGTCCTACAGATGCAGCGCCCGTCATTCAGCGCCAGCTCCCCATGCGCTGGCGAGAGCCGGCAGAGAGGTGCTCCATTTGACGCAAGCGCCTCACACGCACGTTTCCGTCACTCAGAGCGTAATCCTTGCCCTTCTCCGCTTCAGGGAGGGGGTGTGGGGGGCTGCGGGGACTGGCGGGGAGGCGGAGGAGTGGTAGTGGGCTCAGGTGGAATGGGCCGCGCGCGCGTCTCGTGCGTGCGCGCCTCCTTCCGACTAACGGCGGATCCTGGCGGTTGGCGATAGAATCGCCAGGACCCGCAACACTGAGGGGCGCTCCATCTGTATGTACACACTCTGCGATTTTGGCTAGGGACGATTTTGATTATACAAGAACACTAGAACACTACACTGTATACAATAGAGTCTGAATTCATTTTTTTTTTCTTACTATGCCGATCCCATGGCGCAGTACATCGGTATCACAAGCCGTATACACACTGTGCAATTTGTGCTAACTTTTCTTCCAATTTTGACTTTAAAGTCAAAATCAGAAGCTCAAATCGCATCTTGTGGATGCACCTTAAGATACATCGATATGTAATGTAAAGATGACATTTTATTTTCAGTGTCTTAGAGAACTGAGGCAAGATGGCAGTGACCTGGAGAGTAACGTCGCTGCTGCTACTGGGTAAGTGCGGTTCCCGACAGCACAGAAAGCGTCATTATGTACAAGACAGAGACAAACGCTAATGTCACCCTATCTCTTTCCAGCTGTGATTTCAGTATTGGATCTGGGATCAGCAGGATCAGGTAAAACCAAATCATAGAAAAATGTAATTAATCAGGATGGTGACACTAAGGGGAACTCTTTCATTCAAAACACTATGGAACACTTACTGTATAAATGTGATGCAAAGACAGTTAGCAGGTTAGTATAAGACCAAGGGGCTAATTATAGGGCAGAAGAAAGATGACATCTGTTTAAGGTACAATTCCAGGAATAATGTATATTCCTTCTAAGCATTGTATATTATTATTATTATTATTATTATTATTATTATTATTATTAGTCAGTGGGAACGTAGAGGATAGAAGTAAGGACATAAGACTAAAATGCAAAACACAGAGATAAAAAATACGGGACAGTCAAGAAACACAGAAATAAGCACAATATACATATACTGTACAGTATACTGCAAACACACAGACACACACACACACACAGACTTAGATTGCAGGAGGAGAGGGTTAGGCTGTGGCCAGGGGCGTAACTATAGCACCGCAGCCCCCGCGGTCGCGTGCTGTGCATGTGGGTGCGCCGGGGGGGGCTGCGGTGCTATAGTAATGCCCCCGCCCCCCATCCCCCGCAGGCTTACCTGTCTGCGCATCCCAGCTCCCCTCCTGGCTTCAATCAATTCTATGGAGACGGACCACGATAAAATGGCCGCCCCATAAAGCAGACAGTTCTCTGAAACTGTCTGCGGTATGGGGGCGGCCATTTTATCGTGGTCCATCTGCATAGAATTATTAATTGAAGCCAGGAGAGGAGCCGGGACGCGCAGACAGGTAAGCCTGCGGCGATAGGGGGGGCACCGGTGGCCGGGGGGAGACCGGCGGGGAGGGGGGGGCACCCCCCCCCATTAACGGCGGGGGGGCGCCCCAAACCAAGCTACGCCACTGGCTGTGGGGGTATGGATCATTGGATAGACAACAACTAGGTTGACAGGCATGACTGTCAACATGACTATAGATCATACAGGAGGGTTAACATGATTGAAGGTCGACATGGGTTAGGTTGACAGGGTCATTAGGATAGGTTAGGATAGGTATTAGGGGTAAGGAACGTCCAAAAATAAAGGGATGTGTTTAGATATTGAATGTCCAGATCCCCACTGCTGGTATTTTGTACCCAGCGCTTCTCATTCATAGCGCCCCCTGCTGCTTACACTCATATATTCCCTGCTTTCCGCTTTCCAGATGACCTTATGTATCCATATGGACCACCTGAGGGCGACAAAACAACCCCAGTAGAAGATGACGGCACATCCGGCGAAGTCCCGCTCTCTATCAACTTCAAATTCTTTGGGAAAGAATACAAATCCCTCTTTGTAAGCAGGACCATCACCTCCGCCAGGAATCAGTTATTTTAATTGTTTGTTTTTAGAAATTCTAGTTTAATACCCATCATAGCTAATAGCTGCTGATACAGACACAGGTCCTATAGACATAACCTTTCCGGTATCCTAGTTGTGTTGATCCAGAGATTGGACTGTGAAGCGGTCCCACCCCTGGATCTGCCACTGGTGGTAAAGCAGCAGCCAACTAGTTCCTAACTGACATTTTTCAAACCCAGCCTGTAACATGACAGTTAGGAGTTGATTGGCTGGCACTTTGTTACCGGTCACTTTATCACTTCACCTGTCCCTAAGTCTTGAGCCATCTGTGTGCGTTCTAGGTGAGAATCCATTTGTAGGTATAACATATAACACCTGCCTTCTGCTCCTTGTCTGTAGGTGAACAACAACGGCGTGATCTCCTTCAAAAGCGCTGTGTCACAATACACACCCGACGCTTTCCCACTGGCACACGGAGAGACGTTCATCACGCCTTTCTGGGGTGACGTGGACAATGGTCTGGGCGGTCTGGTGTACTACAGGGAGACGACCGACGCCTCTATACTGCAGAGGATAACAGGGGATATGGCCAAGCACCTGCCACTAAAACATTACGTAGCCACGTGGGCATTTATCGCCACCTGGGACAAAGTCGCCTTTTACGGTGCCGCCTCTGCCAAGGTCAGTATTGTCATTGCTATGTGCGATATACTGTAATATAGGATAAACATCTGAGTTTTATTTTAATGAGATATTCTAACTATAAAAAAAAATATGGTAATATTTTACTACTCTGCATGAAAAAACACAGGGCACAATGGACGGTGGTGCTGGTGGTGCCACTGCACATAGTACAGAGCTATAGCAAACAATGGCCTCATATCGTTAGGGGGTGTCACAGGGTACGAGATTGTGCTGCTCCCACTAGTAGCTACAGTAGGTAGCGTGATCCGATTTGCATACGATTTGCATACTATTTGCATACGATCCGATCCCATCTGTATTCAGATGAATGGATCCTTTACAGATCCTAACTGCAGCAGGTAGGATCGGATTCGGATCCAATTCAGATCTAACCAAATGATTTTGACCCAATCTGCATCCAATCTGCATCCAATTGGTCTGAATTGGATTCAGATTGATGGGATTGTTCCCAAATCGTTTTGGTGTGTACCCAGCATAACGCTGCCGGGTGAATCACATCATCAGTAGGTATTTCAGGGACGGCTACTTACTGGGACTTCTCTTCTCCCACCGGACCAATAGAATTTACCCCTGCAGCCCATGGCAAGTTGTATACTTAACTAGCGACCCACCCTGGCTTTGCACGGGAAGCACTAATTATCTATAGACAGATGACTTCTGGTGGATGGATGGGGGCGGTCATGTGACAAAGTTTTTGCAGATATCTGTAGTTACAGTGCCGATGGTCAATCTGGTTCCGTTGCACAACTTTGGTTCGTTTAAGTAGTGAATAAGCATCACCGATGATCCAACCTTCAATGTTAATACGTGCAGTGGCATTCCGGGTGGTTCCAATGAATTCAAAAATTCGATCGGATAATTGACGGCTTGTTCTTCGTCCATTACTGTGTCGAGCGATTTGTATTTGTATTGTATTGTTGACATCATCATTTTTTGGTGCCACAATTGCACGTTTGCACAGCCAATCCAGATTTTTGTAGTTGGTTGTTAGATTTAGGAATACCTTGTTGACAACGGCTTGAATATTCAGTTGCATTTGACAGAGGTTCGGTGGGAACGAAATCTCATTCGTGGCGCGATCAATTAATTGCCCAAAAAAAAAATTCTGTTGATCCAATCACTACCAAACTTCACAGGATCACCTGCTGGGCTAATCTGAAGATTGCCTGAAAATTTCATTTAAATCGGTCATGCCATTTTGGAGTCCATAGGGAACATACACACATACATACATCGATTTTTATATATAGAAGATTATAGGGAGCTAATCAGCCCTCAATAATCAATAGGCACTTATAATATAACACTAATAATATGTAATATAATAATTAGAGAGAAAATCATTGTGATTTTTATTTTCCTCACACATCCATAAAAAAACATATTCCCTTTGGTTGCTTTTCAGGTGAACACGTTCCAGGCTGTCCTTACCACTGACGGGTACCATTTCTTTACCATCTTTAATTATGGTGATATCCAATGGACAACTGGAACGGCCAGCGATGGAGACGCCGTGACTGGTTTGGGTGGAACCCCGGCTCAGGTTTTTATGCAAATACTCTTAGTCAATTCTTCATACCACCTCTTGTACCCTATATCAGTATGTTTAATGCATCCCATATTGCATGCGATACACCCCGCCACTTATCGCATGCATAGCAGCATTCCTTAATGCCATCTGCATGAATAATTGTGAATATAAATGCAAAAAAAACAGCTCTTCCAAAATTAGCCTTCCTTTATCTTGTGGGGACTTCTGGGCTAAGGACTGATGTCCTACTGCACATTCATGGTCGTCGGCAGAGGCTGCTCCATAGGTGTGGCTGTAACAGAGTTTAAAATTCAAAAAGGGTAGTCACACCAACTTCTACCAACTGCCATTCCAAACGGACTCACTGGCAGTTGGTGTGTCACTCCTATTTGAATTTAGAACTGTGCTGCAGCTCCACCCCTGGAGCTACCACTAGTCGTTGGCCTAGTCATGTGAAGCCAGCTCCTACTGGGATACGCGTGCGCATGAGACGCATGCGCGTCCCAGTCCCTATCCCCAGAGAAGGGGATCTGGCAGGCAATGGATGAGCAGCGCTACATCTGTACTCTAACACAGTGGTCTCCAACCTGTAGCTCGTAAGCTATCAGTAGCTCATAGCCATAATTTGGGTAGCTCCCCTAGATACAGTACTGCTGAGACAGTTAGGAGGAAGTGATCCAGTGTCAGTGTCCTAGGACAGATAGGTGGCTTCATCAGAGACTCACATCAACACCACCGGTGGGAGACAGCAACACCGCTGACATTCCACAGTGGTGGTAAGCGGGAAGGTAAATGAGAGTCACTGCAGGATGGCGAGGGAATCCACAGAAGATCCTCCACGCTGCAGGAGGTTGTCAGGTTAATGTGGTGGGCCAAGGGCTGGAAGTCGGTCTGATAGGTACACAGACCACTTGAGAAACTACCAGATTATATTAATTTATTTTAGGTTGGTGACCATTGCTCTAACAATGCTCTAAATGGTAGACTCCCTGGATGGGCCGTATGGTTCTTATCTTCTGTCAAATTCTATGTTTCTGTGTCCATGAGAGGTTAGAGAGGGATCCTTTGGAACCCTCCCTCGCTTGAGATTTCTGCAGTGAGAAGCCCATAGGGCAATGGCATCTATAGATGACATTGATTGCCAGGTACAATCTATGGAATGTTTCACTTTGTGGAGCTTGATACATATGGGGATTGTGTCCCTCATGCCTGGCCATGCCCTTTCGGGTTTCTGGCCATGCCCTCACCAATGCTTTCCCCAATGGTTCTTTCATGTCTCAGTCTAACTCTGTTGGTATGTACCAAATATAACAGGTTAATATATTTTCTCTGGCGTTTTCTAAGCTGCATCATACCCCATATAATATAGTTTCACATGTTGTTGGCAGGCTGGATTTAACAGTGGTGATGACACTCACTACTTCAATATACCCGGATCCAGAACTAATGAAGTATTAAAAATTAAGTCTACTTCCAACGTCAACTACCCTGGACGATGGGTGTTCGAAGTGGCTGATTTCAAGGTTCCCGGAGGATGCGTTTTCCAAGGTATCCATAACTCTTATAACATTACTGAAAGAAAGAATAAAAGACCATCTCTATGCAAAGAACAAATGTAATCTTTGTGGCATACTTAATTATCCATTTTCCATTACTACCCACGCTATACAATTGATAAAGGATGGAACCAGTAGTTCTTCCTTTTACATGCAAGGGGATGTGTTACAAAAACACATCCCTTGGCGTGTCTCCGCTGCAGGAGAATTCATTCCATGGTCGCCAAACATGGAATGTTTTCTCCTATCTTCGCAGATAAAAGTCAGTGGGAACTGTCTTTTATTTGCGAGCGCCGGGACGTAGATGGGGCAGACATCGTCCCTCCCACATACCCATTGAACGTCGATCATTTGAAATGGGGATGCCCATTGGGATGGGCGTTTCCATGGTCGCTGCCTGTGCCCGCCGCCATCTGCCCATGGCCTGTCTCGATGTTTGCGAAGGGCTTGGCGAATGTGCAAGTCGCCAAATCCATTCGCAAAGGGGAACTGGTCTGCCCATGCACATAATACTAATAGACGATGCGTATCAGCAATCCCCTAACATCGGGATGGGTGCAGAACTCACAAAATAGCCAGTAGATCAGAACCATTCCTAATTGCAGGTCCACTTGCTCAAATGTCCACAATGACACCAAAAAAAACACCTAAATGTTGTCAGTGCACTATACTACACCCGGTATTCATGCCTTAAAGCTGTTACGCTGTGATGGAGGCGTAGAGCTAATTTATGAAACCTATTTTTATTTCATTTTTTTATTGTAAGAAAAAATAATTGATACTGCAAAATATCTAATGAGACATATTAATGACTAATCATATTAACGATTAATAATAAGCACTAGATTAGAAAAATCATAAATCATTATCAATTATACAACAGTCATGTGAAATCAAACAAACACTAAACAAATGACCTTGGAACCAAATAATTCCATTGTTTCTGGTTCTTTAAATATCACCCACTGTTGCGGGCCACGCCCCCCTACTCAACACGGTCATGCCCCAAATTATCCCGACACGTCCACTGTTTACCGTAACCTCAGCAGGTATTTTCTGTAGCGATATGGGATTGTCTCCAGAACATGAACTGTTGTGTAATACCGTATGTAGCACTTATTGCTTAGGGAAGTGCCGTACAAGAAATGTTGGAAACTATTAAATTTCATATTTTTCCTACAGCAAAGTTTGCCAAAGAAGGGGAAGAGTTTTGGACAGAATCCACGTGCGACACTATGTGTACCTGCCAGGATAATGAGGTTTCCTGCGTGAAGAAGGCCTGCGCTGCCCCTGACACCTGCGAAGCCTCCGGATCATTCTTCACCTGCAAAATCCAGGAAAAAATCCAGGAAAAAATCAAGGAAAAAATCTGCTTCTGAGATGCACCCGGGATAAACGTAAATGTCCGTCCTGCCCATTTAAATCTAAAAGAGACCGTAAGCCTCATTTAATACAATGTCCCAAACATTACGGTATACATATACTGTACAGTAACCCATAGCAGCCAATGAAATGTCAACTTTCATTGACAGGCTTGTGCGCACCTGATAAAAGCTGGCTCCTGGTTGCCGTAGGTTACAGCACATCACCACTTTTTGTGCTATACATATCTGTGCCGTGTGTCATCATAGTTTAATACTTAATTGCTGTAAGATATGCAGTCAGTATACACAGAATATGACCCCACTTATTCTAGATATTTTCTTTCATGCTGCAACATAAATAAATAAATAAAACATTGATTATTGGGTAATTTTTATTGTATGTTTTATTAGAATATAGTTGGCTTGCTAAGCAGTGAAAGTTTATTGCTTAGCGGGTGTCAGCCGCCGCCGTCCCAGAGCGCCTCTGCGTGATGTCACGTCCGGGACGGGCGGCGGAGATGGAGCGCCGGGGGAGCGTCGGGGGCGTTGCCTAGCAACGCCCCGAGCTTCCGGCTCCGTGGTTCCGGCTGCTGGACGTCGGGGCGTTGCTGGGCAACGCTCTCGAGTCTCCAAGCAGCGTGCGGCGTCAGCGCAGCTGACGTCAGCACAATCACAGGCGGCAGATTCAAATAAATAGCTGGCGTCTGCTGGGAACAGACGCCGGTTATAGCTTTGGTCATACCTTAGTGTGCCTTGGTGTTCCTGGTTCCAGAAGTACTCTGCAGTCCTGTGCCTTCCCGTTCTGTGTCGTGCCTCGTGCTGTTCCTCGTGCCGTGTCCCGTTTACCTGTGTCCGGCTACAGATAAGTGTCATCAGAGGACCTGGTTGCCAGTGCTTTCTAGCTCCATATTCCACCTGGTTAGAAGCATTGCTGCCAGCTGTATCTTTTATCTTTATATTCCATCTTCGGCATTGTTGCCCTCAGTTGTTGTGATATTATCCCATCTTTGTAGCATTGTTGCTTCCTTGTTCACCATTTACATTTAGTACCATCTTCACGTATTGTTACGTTTAGTACACGCCAGGCGTCCGGGGTCCCCCTGCCTTCTGTAGGTATAGTTAGCTTTGCCCTTGCGCTCTCCTGGCCTCAGCAGCAGGTGTTGTCCAACCTTAAGACCTGCCTGTAGCGGAGCGGAGCGGGCCTAACTCGCTCCCCAGCCGAGACGGGCCCAGGTGAAGCCTAGCTCTGCACACAGCTGCTGACTCCTGTCTGAGGCAACGGAGTTAGGGTCCGGCAGGGGTCCCCTTCGCATAACATTATAACCGGCCAGATAATATTGTAACACAACCATATTACCTTTACAGTGGTTGTGTATCTCTTGGTTTAGCATGGATCCCAATGCGGGGGTTCCGGCCCAGGTTTTTGCTGAACAGTTACACCACCTTACTCAGCAGTTGCAGGATCTTACTCTCAGAGTTGAGTCTCAGGAGGAGGTTCGTAGAGCAGCTCCTGCAACGGCTATGTCTGTTAAAGAACCCAAAATGAGCCTTCCTGATCGGTTCACTGGGGATAGACATCAGTTCTTTAATTTTAAAGAGAGCTGTAAATTATATTTTCGGTTACGGCCCCTGTCCTCCGGGTCTGAAATACAGAGAGTGGGGTTGGTTATTTCCCTCCTCCAGGGGGATCCACAGACGTGGGCATTTGGGCTGAAGTCAGACAGTCCGGCTCTCCGGTCCGTGGAGTCTTTTTTCCAGGCAATGGGGATATTATATGATGACCCAGATAAGGCAGCCGCAGCAGAAGCTCACCTTCGATCTCTCAAACAAGGTCGCCAGGTGGCAGAGGCCTATTGCTCTGAATTCCGGCGATACGCTAATGATTCTGGGTGGAATGATCCAGCTTTACGCTCCCAATTTAGGGTTGGGCTGTCTGACCAAATAAAAGATTCCTTGGTGCAGTATCCCACACCAATGTCCTTGGACGATCTCATGCAGCTGGTTATCAGGGTGGATCGCCGGCTCCGTGAGAGACGCTCAGAGCGAGGGGCAGGGTTGGTGCCATTGCCCAGTGTCCCCGAGGATTCTGCTGTTGACCTGGGGGAACCTATGCAGTTGGGCGCAGCTCGCTTATCTCCGCAGGAGAAGGCCAGACGGCGTGCTCAGGGCCTCTGTTTATACTGCGGGGTGCGGGGACACTTGGTAAATGCTTGTCCTGAGCGCCCGGGAAACGCCAAGGCCTGAGGATGCGGGGAGACATCCTATCAGGCCTATCTCTTATATCTCCCAGTAATTCTTTATTAATCCCCATATGTATTTGTTCTGAGATTCATAGGTGGGATGGCCAGGCATTTATTGATTGTGGGGCTGCGGGTAATTTTCTGGACTCCCAGTTAGCCAAAGAACTGGGGATTTCCCTCATACCAGTATCTCCAGAGATTTCGGTGTATGGCTTAGATGGCAATCGATTGCCCAATGGAGTTATTACACAGCGCACCGTTCCCCTACAGGTCCAGGTTGGGGTTACCCATTCCGAGCTCTTATCCTTTTTTATTTTTCATAGTCCTGTTACACCCGTAGTGCTGGGATTACCATGGCTTAAACTACACAACCCACATTTTGATTGGCAGTCAGGGGAACTTGTAAGTTGGGGTGAGCAATGTTCTCATAATTGTCTAGCCCTGCCAGTCCGCATGGTGACTCCCTCAGTTTCTGGGTTACCTGAACCTTATTTGTCTTTTTCTGATGTGTTTTCCAAAAAAGAAGCAGACGTCTTGCCCCCTCATAGACCATATGATTGTGCCATTAATCTCATTCCTGAGGCCAAACTTCCCAAGGGGCGATTATACTCCTTATCCCTTCCTGAGGAGAAGGCGATGGAGGAGTATATTGAGGAAAACCTGAAGAAAGGGTTCATTAGGCCCTCAAAATCACCCGTCGGAGCCGGGTTTTTTTTTGTGGGGAAAAAGGACGGCTCCCTTCGCCCGTGCATTGATTTTAGACAGCTCAATGCCATTACAGTAAAAAATTCGTATCCTCTTCCACTCATATCTGTACTCTTTGATCAGCTTCGTAAGGCATCCATTTTTTCTAAAATTGATTTGAGAGGGGCGTACAATTTAATCCGCATTAAAGCCGGTGATGAGTTGAAAACTGCGTTTAATACGCATTCGGGACATTATGAGTATTTGGTTATGCCCTTTGGTCTCGCTAATGCACCTGCAGTGTTCCAGGATTTTATTAATGACGTCTTGAGGGAGTTTTTGGGGGTTTTTGTCGTAGTATATCTGGATGATATTTTGATCTTCTCCCCATCACTGGAGCAGCACCGCTTGCATGTATGCGCAGTTCTAAAAAAATTGAGGGAGAACAATTTGTATGCCAAGTTGGAGAAATGCGAGTTCGAGGTGGAGAGCATTTCTTTCCTGGGTTACATTATTTCCCCTCGGGGTTTTCAAATGGACCCAGTAAAGCTTCAGGCCATTAAGGATTGGGTTCAACCATCTAACCTCAAATCCACTCAGAGGTTCTTGGGCTTTGCTAACTATTATAGGAGATTTATTCCATTCTTCTCTGATATTGTAGCCCCCATTGTTGCATTAACCAAAAAGGACGCCAATCCTTCAGTCTGGTCCGATGCCGCTGTTAACGCCTTTAGTAAGTTGAAGGCAGCCTTTCTTTCCGCCGGGGTTCTGAGGCATCCCAATCCTGAATTACCCTTTGTCATGGAAGTTGATGCCTCAGAAGTAGGGATTGGGGCAGTCCTCTCACAGGTGGATAGGCAGGATGGGTTCTTACATCCTTGTGCTTTTTTTTCTCGGAAATTTTCCTCAGTGGAATGTAATTATGATGTCGGCAATCGGGAGCTTCTCGCCATCAAAGCAGCCTTAGAGGAATGGCGACATTGGCTGGAGGGGGCTAGGTTCCAGGTTACCAT
The DNA here is from genome assembly GCF_055691185.1 of Crinia signifera. Lineage (NCBI taxonomy): Eukaryota > Metazoa > Chordata > Amphibia > Anura > Myobatrachidae > Crinia > Crinia signifera. The sequence continues at coordinate 14,366,114 of NC_139226.1, forward strand.
CATAACAGATCATAAAAATCTGGCATATCTCCAATCAGCCAAGAGAGTCAATGCGAGGCAGGCTAGGTGGACATTATTTTTTGCCCGATTTAATTTCATTATTACTTATAGGCCAGGGTCAAAAAATGTCATTGCCGATGCTCTTTCAAGAAGTTTTTCCGCTGTCCAAGAACCGCATTTACAACCAGAGTCTATTATTCCTGCCTCTTGTATTATTGCTGGGGTTACTCATAGCCTTATGGATCAAGTCATGTTGGCACAAGCTTCGGCTCCGAAGGCCGTGCCAGAAGGTAGACTCTTTGTACCTTTTGAGCTCCGCAAAAAAATTTTTTTGGAGTTTCATCAATGTAAATCAGCGGGTCATCCCGGCAGTGATAAAACGTTATCTTTGTTATCAAGAGCTGTCTGGTGGTCCACCATGAGGAAGGATGTCAAGGTATGGGTAGCTGCCTGCGACGTTTGTGCCAGGAATAAGACTCCCCGTTCTTCGCCCATTGGTCAGTTGGTTCCCTTGTCAATATCCCGGAGGCCATGGTCACACATTTCCATGGATTTTATAACTGATTTACCATTATCCAGGGGTTGTGATTCCATCTGGGTGGTGGTAGACCGATTCAGTAAGATGGCACATTTTGTCCCCTTGACTGGTTTACCTTCCGCGGAAAGGTTGGCCTCTTTGTTTTTATGCCACATTTTTCGCTTGCATGGTCTTCCTACTGATATCGTCTCAGATAGGGGCGTTCAATTTGTGGCCAAGTTTTGGAAGTCTATGTGTTCTGCGTTACAGATTAAGCTCAGTCTATCTTCGGCCTATCATCCACAATCTAATGGGCAGACGGAACGTGTGAATCAGACACTCGAGCAGTTCCTGCGGTGTTACGTATCAAAGTCCCAACAGGATTGGGTGGAAAATCTGCCATTCGCAGAGTTTGCCTACAACAATGGCTGGCATTCTGCTACCAAAATGTCTCCATTTTTGTGTAACTATGGTTTCCACCCTCGGGCCAATTCGTTTGATCCTGTTCCCGCCAGAACAGGTAATTCGAGGTGGGTGACCAGTAGGAGAAGTATCTGGGCTATGGTCCGTAGGGCTCTCCTCTCTGCGACCACGGCCGCAAAGCGCTTCTCCGACCGTCACAGGAGACCTTGTTCGTTTAAAGTCGGAGACTGGGTGTGGCTATCCACCAGGAATATTAATATCCATCAGGCATCCAAGAAGTTGGGTCCTCGCTTTATCGGTCCCTACAGGATCATTAGGAGGATCAATCCTGTGGCCTTTCGACTCCAGATTCCACGCTCTCTGAAGGTCAATCCCACGTTCCATGCCTCATTGCTTAAACCTGCCCATCGGCCACGTGCTTACAGGCCGGCCCCAGTAATTCGTCAAGGCATCAAGGAGTTTGTGATCGATAGTATTCTGGATTCGAGAATCACTCGCGGGCGTTTGTTCTTTCTAGTCCATTGGAAGGGCTATGGACCTGAGGAAAGGTCCTGGGTCCCGGACAAGGACCTTCACGCTCCATCTTTAAAAGAATTATTTCATAAGCAAAATCCGTTGAAGCCAGGACTTGGAGGTCGGTTGACCTCTCCTCAAGGGGGGGGTACTGTCAGCCGCCGCCGTCCCAGAGCGCCTCTGCGTGATGTCACGTCCGGGACGGGCGGCGGAGATGGAGCGCCGGGGGAGCGTCGGGGGCGTTGCCTAGCAACGCCCCGAGCTTCCGGCTCCGTGGTTCCGGCTGCTGGACGTCGGGGCGTTGCTGGGCAACGCTCTCGAGTCTCCAAGCAGCGTGCGGCGTCAGCGCAGCTGACGTCAGCACAATCACAGGCGGCAGATTCAAATAAATAGCTGGCGTCTGCTGGGAACAGACGCCGGTTATAGCTTTGGTCATACCTTAGTGTGCCTTGGTGTTCCTGGTTCCAGAAGTACTCTGCAGTCCTGTGCCTTCCCGTTCTGTGTCGTGCCTCGTGCTGTTCCTCGTGCCGTGTCCCGTTTACCTGTGTCCGGCTACAGATAAGTGTCATCAGAGGACCTGGTTGCCAGTGCTTTCTAGCTCCATATTCCACCTGGTTAGAAGCATTGCTGCCAGCTGTATCTTTTATCTTTATATTCCATCTTCGGCATTGTTGCCCTCAGTTGTTGTGATATTATCCCATCTTTGTAGCATTGTTGCTTCCTTGTTCACCATTTACATTTAGTACCATCTTCACGTATTGTTACGTTTAGTACACGCCAGGCGTCCGGGGTCCCCCTGCCTTCTGTAGGTATAGTTAGCTTTGCCCTTGCGCTCTCCTGGCCTCAGCAGCAGGTGTTGTCCAACCTTAAGACCTGCCTGTAGCGGAGCGGAGCGGGCCTAACTCGCTCCCCAGCCGAGACGGGCCCAGGTGAAGCCTAGCTCTGCACACAGCTGCTGACTCCTGTCTGAGGCAACGGAGTTAGGGTCCGGCAGGGGTCCCCTTCGCATAACAGCGGGCTTTCTAATGACGCCCACAGGGCGTGTGAATGCCCCTGCTAGATTAAGGAGAGGGGCACAGGGGGTCAGTACCCCTGGGCCCCCCTCTATCTAGGGGCCCCCTGTGGTTGGCATGTATTTAAAATATATATATATATTGTTTTAGCTAAAGGTTTTGTGCATGGGAGTGGGGTAGTGCTGCAGCTTCACCTATCTGCCAATGTGACAATGATTAATGGTGCTGAGCATCGGGAGACAAGGCACACTGACCGCACAAGTGTGCAGTGCATTACTGGGCATTGACTAAGTCCCATGAGACTTTGCACAAGAGGTCAGAGGCTGAGAGGCTTATGCTGAGCTCTGCTTGGTGGAGCTCATCATATGTTTCTCAGGCCCAGGGAGGACAGCAACAGCGGCCTCTTCATGGGAGGGTTTTTAATTAGAGGCACCACTGAGCCTGTCAGGGCAAACACAGGCTTTTCATGTGGTATTTTATATATATATTTATGTTTATATTAATCCCCCCCCCCCCCCCCGCAGTAACATGTGACAGTGCCCCTGTAACGGTGTGGTGTAAGATGGTACCTGAGTCTGGAGCTGATGAAGGCGGCAGCTTCTGGATTTTTCATGCCTTCTTCCGGAGAACCTGTGGCAGGGAACGGCACAACCCAAGGAGACCCACAAAAGACAACTCTACCACAATTAGCAGCAACAATAATTTATTTACTAACACACGGACTGACCGCTGCAATATCTCAATGACAAATGACAAGAAGAAATACTCAATGAACAAACGTCTACAGTAAAGCATACAATCAAACAATAATCACTCTATCTAGCAATCAATTTAAATGGCTCAGAAATCTCAATATAATCTAATGGCAAATGAATCAACATACACTGTCACGGAGTACCAGTCTCTGGCCCAACATAATGGTCCCACGTCGACAGGTCCTCACATGTAAAAGGGTATGTCCCTATAATATGCACACTGACGTAAAACGATCCTCTGAATCGAGGGACAGGCAGATTCCCGTTTCCTGGGGCAACCTCCTGTATTAATGGCAAAAACAGGCTTCAGGGGTATCCTCAGAATAGAACTGGCCTTGACAATCTGGGCCTCGGCAACGGGGTCAATGGGGTTACAGAAGGATGGTAGGAGCTGGATCCTGGGGTGTCCCTGTGACTCGGGGTTAACAGGGCTGTTTGGAGCGGGGTTGTAAGTGGGGCAACTGAAACGTCCCTGGTATCGCAGACTGCCTGGGTTGGGGTAAGCCCTGGGTACCTGTGTAATCAGCTGCAGATGCTGGCTCCTGCCAGTAACGATCCTCCTGGCTCCTTCACTGGGCTGCCTCCTGACCTGGAGGTCACTGCTGTGCTTGGCTCTCGGTCAGGGGCTCTCTTCTCGATGCTGCTGCTCTGTGGCATGTGACTCCCCTGCCATGGGGTGCAATGCGGCCGACGCGCCGTCCCGGCCTGTCAATCACAGCCGGGCCCGGGAGTATTTGCCGCCCGCTGTCTCAGGCTGCTCCTGGCATCCCCCTGCTGGCGCGCACTCCTCCGGCCAAGCAGAGCTGTCAATCACCGCCGGGATCTCTGCTGCTGCGCCCGCTCTCCTCTCGCCGCCTGTCTGCCCACACAGCTCCTGTGCAGCACGCCACTTGTGGGTCCTGGCTCCACGTGCTGCTGGTCTCCGCGCTGCTTACCCCTCCTGCATGTGAGAGTCTCTCTTCTTCCCGTCCTCCCGGGGAGTGACCTCTGACCTCCCCGCTTCGCGCTCCCCCAGCCAGCCAATCCCCAGTTGCTTTAACTCCTCCTGTGCTGGACAGCAGATAGGGGTCTATTTAGGCAGCGTTGGCTGCAATTGAAGGGCTCCATTGGGGCAAAGGGGCACACAGCTGGGGTGGGCTGCCACACACCTCCCTGCTGGAAATTTGCCTGTCCGCAGGCAACCTCACCAGGGCCAATAAGTTCCTGACAAAGTCCTGTCAATGTCCATGACAACATTCAACCGCTAAATGAAAACAGGTGTGAACAATTATACATTACATAACCATTACAAGTGTCACTACCTTCCTAACTAATGTGGGCTCCCCGGGTCAACCATCCCTCCGCCACAGGACTCCATCCCTCTGCGGTCCAGCTTCTCCACTGCTGTCAACGGATGGCGCCCACTCTCACGACTTGCACTCAGCTTTAGACACGTCTCGCCTCTCGATCTTGCCTCTTCGACCTCTGTATTGCTTGCTGGATTCTGAAGGCGAATTCTTCTCCAGAGATGGTCGTGTACTCGCCGTCCGTTGCAGGCTTCCCATTGATGAAACAGGTCTCGGCCTTTTCATCTCTCTCTGCTGGTTCTATCTTGGCCTTGGGTTCAGGCAACGGTATAGCTGGTTCCACTTCTGATGGCTCCACGGTCTCTGTCACGGCCATATGGACCACAATTTTGGAGTTTCTCTCTGGTTCAGCCATTCTGATATTTCTTGGCCCTAGGTTCGCCGCTCGGTAATTGGCATCGTCCATCCTGGGCACATACTCCCGCGTCGGCTCTGGAAGTTGAGGCCTGGTCACTTCTTGCCAGTTCTGATGGACTGCCTCACTCCGCACGACCGGTTTCTTGCTTGACCTCGTGATGTCAGGTTCTGGTGGGCGGGGCATCTGTCCTGGTCAAGGAGGGTTGGCATTAAATCGGTCACTCTCGCCATTTACTTCCCTCAGTTCAGCTCTACTTCCGCTGTGGCTGTACTCTTGCTGGTAGTACGGTTGGGGCTCTCTATGACTTGGATAGTGTGCTGGGGTGCGTCTGTTACGTAGCACCGGTGTTCCATTCGGTCCAGTCACGTTGGCGGCCTTGGTGCCTTTCTTCCCGCTTGTCAATTCGAATTCTACGGCCTCACCGTTGCTCAGGCTCCGGAAGCTGTTTTGGGGGTTGGCATGCTGGATGGCGGTATAGTGGACATACACGCTATGGCCAGTGTCTGCGCGCTTAATGAATCCATACCCGCGTGGTACATCAAACCATAGGACACGACCTGTAATTCTTCTTGGGCCGGTTTGCGGCCTATCGGTCATCTGCATTCCACAGGACGCTCTCGTCGTATTCTGGAACACTGCCGGTGGACCGCCTCTCCCGTGTCTTCTCATGGTCTGTGGGCACACAGTGACCTGGTCAGTGGGTCGTCGCTCCAACCTCCATCGGGGATTCCGCTGGTGTCTGTACCTTCTATCAAGTTCACGTCGCCATCTTCTATATTCATCTTCCTCCCGTTCTCGACGCATTTCACGGATTACCTTAGTCGCCTCCTTGATTTGTTCTATCATGGTCTCGATAGCGTCTGGACCTACTTGGGGTGGTGGACTGGCGGTTGTCCGCATCTCCTGAGGTGCTGCATATTGCGATCGCCACATCTCGTCGTTCACAGGGGTCTTTGCAATCCTGTTCGTAGACGCCAAGTGTGACAGTGCCCCTGTAACGGTGTGGTGTAAGATGGTACCTGAGTCTGGAGCTGATGACGGCGGCAGCTTCTGGATTTTTCACGCCTTCTTCCGGAGAACCTGTGGCAGGGAACGGCACAACCCAAGGAGACCCACAAAAGACAACTCTACCACAATTAGCAGCAATAATAATTTATTTACTAACACACGGACTGACCGCTGCAATATCTCAATGACAAATGACAAGAAGAAATACTCAATGAACAAACGTCTACAGTAAAGCATACAATCAAACAATAATCACTCTATCTAGCAATCAATTTAAATGGCTCAGAAATCTCAATATAATCTAATGGCAAATGAATCAACATACACTGTCACGGAGTACCAGTCTCTGGCCCAACATAATGGTCCCACGTCGACAGGTCCTCACATGTAAAAGGGTATGTCCCTATAATATGCACACTGACGTAAAACGATCCTCTGAATCGAGGGACAGGCAGATTCCCGTTTCCTGGGGCAACCTCCTGTATTAATGGCAAAAACAGGCTTCAGGGGTATCCTCAGAATAGAACTGGCCTTGACAATCTGGGCCTCGGCAACGGGGTCAATGGGGTTACAGAAGGATGGTAGGAGCTGGATCCTGGGGTGTCCCTGTGACTCGGGGTTAACAGGGCTGTTTGGAGCGGGGTTGTAAGTGGGGCAACTGAAACGTCCCTGGTATCGCAGACTGCCTGGGTTGGGGTAAGCCCTGGGTACCTGTGTAATCAGCTGCAGATGCTGGCTCCTGCCAGTAACGATCCTCCTGGCTCCTTCACTGGGCTGCCTCCTGCCCTGGAGGTCACTGCTGTGCCTGGCTCTCGGTCAGGGGCTCTCTTCTCGATGCTGCTGCTCTGTGGCATGTGACTCCCCTGCCATGGGGTGCAATGCGGCCGACGCGCCGTCCCGGCCTGTCAATCACCGCCGGGCCCGGGAGTATTTGCCGCCCGCTGTCTCAGGCTGCTCCTGGCATCCCCCTGCTGGCGCGCACTCCTCCGGACAAGCAGAGCTGTCAATCACCGCCGGGATCTCTGCTGCTGCGCCCGCTCTCCTCTCGCCGCCTGTCTGCCCACACAGCTCCTGTGCAGCATGCCACTTGCGGGTCCTGGCTCCACGTGCTGCTGGTCTCCGCGCTGCTTACCCCTCCTGCACGTGAGAGTCTCTCTTCTTCCCATCCTCCCGGGGAGTGACCTCTGACCTCCCCGCTTCGCGCTCCCCCAGCCAGCCAATCCCCAGTTGCTTTAACTCCTCCTGTGCTGGACAGCAGATAGGGGTCTATTTAGGCAGCATTGGCTGCAATTGAAGGGCTCCATTGGGGCAAAGGGGCACACAGCTGGGGTGGGCTGCCACAAACACATTGACCAAGTTTATACTGCCTTTACTCTGTGTTTTAACAGTGTAATATTCTCCCATGCAGTTTGCGGCCAGTAATGACAAGTGGCCCCGGGCCCCCCGAAGGCTTAATCTGGCCCTGCCTGCTGCTGTACAAATGTCTTGCATAAACCTCCATTAGCAGGGCAACGTACGGGGCCGAAATCATTAGCTGGTCACCGACCATCAATTGATTTCTGCCCTGTTCACAAATCTAAGTCAGTCTGGACTTGTGGCATCCGGTCCGAGCAAAGGGCAGGCGGCTGACGTCCTGTGCAGGCAGCTGCCCACCCGCGTTCACATGGGGATGACCAGCGTTTTTCTGGGCACACACCGCATTTTCCTGGGTACACCCAGGAAACACTGGAGATCCCAATGAGAATGCCCCCTGCCTGCCTCGATCACCCCCCCCCCCCCCCGTGCAAACGCCTTGGCGACTATGCAAGTCGCTGAAGGTGCCCGCACAGCAGCCCTGAACATGTGCATGGACAGATGCTAAACATCGGTCTCCAGTGCGCAATCGCCATGAATCAAGCCAATTAGCATCACCCCCATAGTGTGCATTGAGCAACCATAGAGATTAGTGATATTGTAAGGAAATTTCCAGACAAGAGACCTTCATCAGGCCATTCTGCGGTGGCGCACATTTCCAGAGCTACAGTCATCCACTTCAGATTCTGCTTCACCGCCCGTTTTTTCAAGGGAAATCCTTATGGGTGTGGAATACATCTCAAACAATGTCTAGGTCTAGATGCAAAATTGCCCAAAAATTAAAAAAAAGTCCCAAGAGCTCCATTCATTGGTTGACCTTTTACTTGCGTAGACCCTTTGATCTTTTGCCAGTGGAAAAAGATCCCAGCATTAACAAGCCCCACCCCCTAATGATAATAAGCCCCAGTTTGGCGCGGCTGGATAACATATTTTTCCAGCTGAAGTATTTGTTAATCCATCCTATTTGTAGGTCAAATGAAATGCACCACAACAAATTATATAATATCTTTATATTTTACGATGCCCTTATACTGTACATAAATTTTCACAAACGTGTTGGTTTGCTTTTATGTGTAACCAAAACTATTTCAGATCAGTCCCATTTTAGTTCTTTCTCGCCTACATGTGTCATTCCACAGTATGGTTTAATAGACAATACACCTTTACCAAGGCTTTCCTGTCGTACACGGACTTTCAGGAGACATTTTGAGCATAAATTCCTATAAAATACAGAGTTTCCCAGGCAGTGGACTCACGACAGGAGTGTAGGGGATGCAGCCTGCTGGTGGTGGTGGTGAGGGGAGGGGGGGGGGGGGCATCAAAATACCATCTCCTCTCACTTGGTAGAAGCCATTCTTGCTGACAACAGTCACTGGGGGCATCTCAAAGACCCCCGGAGTGGCCAAATTCAGTGTTCAGGGTGCAAAGCCATGTCACCTTATTGAAAGCCGTACCCCCTTTTTGTAACTGCATCGGGGTAACTGACGCCCCTGTTCCCAGAGATAGTGAATAAACCAATAGTAGTTTCTTCTCTAGAAGGAATGCTGACTTTAAGTTCAATGTACAGGACCAATAAACGGGGATTTTAGCATCAGAAATATTTTATTAGATATCCTACAACAATCATACTTTAAATCACAGGAAGATAAATGTTAATTTCTGCAAGATTTTGCTGCTGACCTTGACATGTTTCCAGCAATGAGAAGACACACATTAATATCTCAAGAACAGTCTTAAAACTAGAGTACTCCCTAGTGATTTCACTGGATTTTAATGCATGGATAGGTTGCAATAATTTGCCGCAGTGATGTCACTGGTTTTTAATGAATGCGTGGGTTGCAATTGTTTGCCTCACTGATGTCAATGGTTTCTAATGCATGGATAGGTTGCAATCATTTGCCTCAGTGATGTCAATGGTTTCTAATGCATGGATAGGTTGCAATCATTTGCCTCAGTGATGTCAATGGTTTCTAATGCATGGATAGGTTGCAATCATTTGCCTCAGTGATGTCACAGGTTTCTAATGACTATATGACTATATAGGCTGTAATCTTTTGCCTCAATGATGTTACTGGTTTCTAATGAATGTATGGATTGCAATCATTTGCTGCAGTGATGTCACTGGCTTCTAATGCATGGGTAGGCTGCATTCTTTTGCCTCAGTGATGTCACTAGCTTCTAATGAATTCAAAGGCTCCAATCTTTTGCCTTACTGATGTCAGTGGCATTGGTTGACACCATCTAAGGGGGTGTCACCAAAATAGCACAGCAGAATTAATAGTTGAAGTGAAAATGTGCTCGTCATCCATATTGGTCCAGGAGAGGCTGGGAACTGCCCCCAGAGCTCCTGGGGCTCTATACAAGCACCCAGCATGATGGGAAACGGGGAGTGACGTGCAGTAATGCCCCCAAAAGTCATACACCAGAGGTCATGGCATTATTTACATGATGCCACACAGAAAGTGTGTCAGGACCACAATAGATGCCACCTAGCGATGCCACTGGTTCCTGAATTCATAGGCTACAATCTCATGAATATAGATAGGGTCCCGTAGGCACCATATTTATCATGGCGTATCATAGAAACAACGTTATAGGATGAGAATGAGATCCAATACAAAAACATTTTTGGGATTGTATTTTGATAGTTCCCTTTATTGACATGTAATAAGTACAAGGGCCACATGAAAAAAAAATTGCATACGTGTTTATACTTTGATCCACCGTCATGTGTTATGCTAAGGTTGGGTGATGTTACTAATACAAGCTAACAGGTCCAAAATATTAGGTTACTGTATATCAGCAAGGAGAGTAGATAGGTGAAGACACATCCATCCCATGACATCATTTCTGTGTGGCTTCAATGTGTAGGCTCAGTGTGACTATCAGCAGGGTGACTATGAGCAGTGTGACTATCAGCAGGGTGACTATCAGCAGTGTGACTATCAGTGTGAAATGACCGTAGAATATTACAAGGAGACAATAAAAGCTTTGTGAATTTTGGAATTTCTAGTCCCTGAAATGTCATCATGGAGAGAGATTGAAGCAAATCATAAGATACACACAGAGCTACGATTATAGGACAAATCCAATCCCTCTCATTGTCGGCTCTGACCTATTCAGTTAGGTCTTGTATCAAACGCATATCCATCCAGAGCGGTGAGGAACCGTCTGCATTAAAAGGAAACCTTTTGGAGTCTGTAGTATTTAAGAAATCCTGCACATTCCACAACAGGGAAATGAGGAACAATTGAATAAGACCTGGAGTGAAACCCAAAATTTCCCCTCCCGCACAGTAATCCCCTTGTTTAACTGTATATGCCCCTTAGAAATACTGCTGACTTTCCAAGCGCATCTATCTTGTACTCACAGTGGATATAGTCATATAGTCAGGGCCAAATTAAGCCTTGGAGGTGCCCGGGGCATTTAAGACAAGGGGAAGGTACGGTCGGGGGGGAGGGGGGATTATATTCGATTATGCAAATCTCCCAACCTGACCCATTCCAGGAGCGAATACTTGGACTTCACTCTTAGTATATGATTGGTGTCACCTGTGTTAAACTATTTAATTGGTGTACATTGGAGTTAAACTAATAGTTTAACAGTACCCAGATATGCAGGGAGGGAGGAGGAAAAGCTGGGATCCCGGTGTCCCTTATTGCTCTCTCCACCTTCCTCTCTCTCCACTAGTCGGGAAGCTCCATCCAGCTGACATTCTGACTGCCTGGTTCTGCTGCTGCACAAGAGGGACAGATAGTGATATCAGAGTTCTATGGCTTAGGGCAGGGCTGGGCAACACCGGCCCTCCAGATGTTAATGAACTACACATCCCAGGATGTTTTGCATTAGTTTTGCTATGTGGCCATGCTGAAACTGATGCAAGGCATGCTGGGATGTGTAGTTCATCAACATCTGGAGGGCCGGTGTTGCCCAGCCCTGGCTTGGGGTACAAATGGGGGCCTGGGGTACAATATGCCCTGACAACTGGTTCACCCCAGAGAATGCACAAATTCTATTGAGCTGACAAGTTGCAATCTGAAAATCCCCCCCTCCCCCTGTTCTTTCTGTTAAGAATGAAGTTTTAAGTCCCATTATAAAAGTAAATATACAGTAGACATAAATAAAGGGAGAGGTAAATGGACGCGGGTACTATTCCTTTAATGTGTGATAGGCTAAGAGTAAAAGTCAGAATACTTCAATTTAAGGGGTAATACATCAATTGTTGCAACTCACAACTTTAGGACCTCTTTGGGTCATGTATGAAGAAGAAGACTTTCTCTGAGATGTAGAAGGCGGGACGTAATGTCACTCAAGTGCGGAAGCCGTGCGGGATGCCCGACGAATTTAGATGTTTTTTTTTAAAAAAAGGCAATCACTTAAAAGGTATGATTTTGCCTTGTAAGTGATTGCCACTTTAAAAAAAGTCCAAGTTCAGCCGGCATCCCGCTCGGCTGACAAACTTGGGCGGTGTTACATCCTGGAGCAAAGCTAGGTTTAGAATTAGAATACTGACAGCAGCACAGGGAAAAGGGTGGGCTACAGGTGAAAGAATTTGGACTCATTGTGTTAATGGTTTTCGTCATGCAATGTGAAAAGTGGAGTACTGTATGGTCTAACCCAGTGGCGACTCCATGTGGGGAGGGGGGGCACAGCACCGTTTAAATTTCGAACAGGGGAGCCACACCCACTGCCAGTAAGTCAGTTGGAAATGGCAGTTGGTGGCAGTGGGTATGGCTCCCTTATTTCAATTTTGAAATTTGCTACAGCCCCACCTCTGGAGCCGCCTTTGGTCTTACAGCTTTCCTAGTAGATTATTATAAGGCAATGGTAGAAGGTAGGATCTATACTCTGGGTCTAAATAACATGATCTAAATGAGCTGATTGGCTGGAGAAAGAATGCAAGCAGGGATACATGTCTGCGGCTCTGGGACGCATCAACAGGGCGATAGGCTGAGACCTAACAGTCCTCTTCGTTGATCTGGCACAAGAAGTTGCGGCCTGCAGGCAGGCAGACCTGGCCTTCGTCGCATGGCTTGGCTTCACACTGCACTCTGCCATCAAACTTGCAGGAACATTTCTGGCTGCATTGGTCGTCAGTCCACACCGTTTCTCCGAATTGCATGGAGCTGTCTAAGGATGGAACAGTAACAAAGAACAAGTGTAAGGTTTATACTGGTATCAGTGTGGATAAGAATCAATTATAGACAGGTTTACTGTATATGGCAGAGGCAGATTTAGACCTCATGGGGCCCTAGGCAAGATACCGGTGTGATACCAGTGTGGAATGATGGGGGGAAGAATGCTGGAGTGATAGGAGTGTGGAAAGATGGGAGCTGGATGCTGTGGGGACAGGACACTGGAATGATGGGGGACAGAATGCTGGAGGGACAGGACACTGGAGTGATGGGGGACAGAATGCTGGAGTGACAGGAGTCTGGAATGTTTGGGGGCAGGATGCTGAAGTGACAGGAGGCTGGAAAGATGGGAGCTGGATGCTGGAGGGACAGGACGCTGGAATGATGGGGGACAGAATGCTGGAGTGACAGGAGGCTGGAATGATGGGAGCTGGATACTGGAGGGACAGGAGTCTGGAATGTTTGGGGGCAGGATGCTGGAGTGACAGGAGGCTGGAATGATGGGAGCTGAATGCTGTAGGGACAGGACACTGGAAGGTTTGGGGGCAGGATGCTGGAGGGACAGGAGGCTTGAATGATGTGGGAATAATGATGGAGGGACAGGAGGCTGAAATGATGGGGATCAAAATGCTGGAGTGACAGGAGGCTGGATTGATTAGGAACATAATCCTGGAGTGACAGGAGGCTGGATTGATTGGGAACAGAATCCTGGAGTGGCAGGAGGCTGAAAAGATGGGAGCAGAATGCTGGAGACAGTGGCCGGTGGCTGGAATGATGGCAGGTGGATACTGGAGGGACAGGAGTCTGGAATGTTTGGGAGCAGGATGCTGGAGTGACAGGAGGCTGGAATGATGCAGGAATAATGGTGGAGGGTCAGGAGGCTGAAATGATGGGGGACAAAATGCTGAAGTGACAGGAGGCTGGATTGATTGGGGACAGAATGTTGGAGAGACAGGAGGCTGGAATTATGGGGTGCAGAATGCTGGAGGGACAGGAGGCTGGGATGATGGGAGCTGGATGCTGGAGGGACAGGAGGAATGTTGGGACAAGTGAACATTGGAATGTTGGTCTGCATTAATTGTGCCGACATGGTCAAAATGCTGAAACGGCCGAAATGCTCACTTTTAAAAATGTCAAATGTCAAAATGTCAACATTTTGATGTGTAGGGCATGAGTCATACACAATTCTGTTCAAGAAAGTTGTCAACATTTTTCAATTGCCCACGCATCCTCATCCCTAAAAATTCATACTGCCCATTTGTCCCATTGGGTGTGTATGTAGAGTCGCAAGACCCATTCAGATGCCTGGCTTTAGAAGTGTATTGGACATGTACTGGTCATTTTTTTTTTTTTATGGGCATGTACTATGGGCAGTGGGCATCCTTTATCTTGTGGGCGGTGGCGTTAAGTGCTGCCACCCATTCAGGATATCAACGGCATCTTTTATCTTTGAGACTCTTCATCGCTCCTTCATCACCATTTGACTGCCACCCTGGCTAATATTAGCCAGGTACACAGGGATGAGGCGATGATGCAGTAAGCCACTATTGGTTCACCACGCCATCTTGGATTCTCAAAAATAGCTGTGGTGACTCAGTCGCAGCTCAATCCATTGTCACCCAATTTTCTTGTAATGGCTAATATCGTGCAAGGCCAGGGAGTCAGTCTGAAGCTGGAGGAGCACTGAAGAGCTCCAGAAAATGAACACACCGCAGAAGTCCTTGATGGGAGGTGGCCATGCAAAAGAGCTTAAGGTTGCCGCCACCCAGGTGAACGTTGAAGAAGTAGACATGTAAACCCAGAGGTCACCGCCTCCTGTAGATGAAGATGACGTATAATTCGGCCTACTATCATTTTAAACGATGACGTAATATAGATTATTGTGTATTTAGTAGAAGGGAGGGACTTTGGGATGTGATATCTGAATGATTTATTAATGACCAACAGCAGTGAAAGAGGAGACAGATCCTAGAGTTTGCTAATGCGTAAGAAAGGTTACCTTTGTGCATGCAGCCAGTTGGCAGCTGAAAGTGATCCACTCGGAAGACCCAACGGCCTGGGCAATTAACGTTGCTGGTAGATTTAATGTTCACAATGTGAGCTGTTCTGGAGCTGGGCATATTAAAGAATTCCTCGTCTGTGTTGAATCCAGCCTGCGTGAGGGAATTAATTACTGAAGTTCTGTATAGTCAACAATCCTGACAGCCATGCCCAATTGAATGATTGGAACATAATATACTGTGCGGGCGAGACATAAAGTAGAGGGAGAAAAAGTACCAAGCCATCAGGGTATTTCTAGCTGATGGGCTGCCACACTGGGCCAGATTCATGTTTGGGTGGAATTGGCTAGGCTGCGTAACCATCCATGGACTGTGTTCGACAACGATGACCATGGACCCATCACGCCTGAAAATGGGGGGCCACGCCCCCCATATATTGACATATATATAAAAAACCTGTCTGTTGGTGCCTACCTACTGCCGTATATATAATTCCAGTCTGCTGGTGCCTAGTACTGACATATATATATTTGGTACTTGTTTTCTAGCACGGCGCCCACGATTTTGATCTTACAGCATCTTATACATCTCATCGCATTGCATACAATATAGCGGCATGCGAATCGATGCAATTCGATTTTTAATTGTACATGCACCCAGATGGGTGCTTACAATTTTAAATGCCCCCCATTGTGAACACCACCCCCACTATCAACGCCAACCCGAAGCGTGGCGTGCGTAGCGTCCTCCGACCTTTTCATAACCCCACTATCCACGTCAGCGTGGAGTTGATTTTAGATAGTGTGGCGAGCGCAACGAGCCCCGCGAGGGGACGCGGATGACATAACATGTATTCCGCTGAGCTCGCCACGCTTTGGGCTCGGTGTCTTTCTGCGCTCGCCACACTATCTAGAATAAACTCCACGCCGACGTGGATAGTGGGGGTATGAAAAGGTTGGAGGACGTGTACCGCGCCCCTCGCGGGCTCGCAGCGCTCGCCACGCTTCGGGTTGCCGTTGATAGTGGGTGTGGCGTGGACAATGGAGGTGCATTTAACATGGTAAGCACCCATCAGGGTTGTACAATTAAAAATCACATTGCATCGCATGCCATTTGCTGGCATGCGATGCTGTGTGTTATTTAATTGTACAATCCGGCTCATTTACCCGATTATCGCATCGCATACCATCGCATACTTTATGTAATGGTATGCGATGGGCACGGTGCTAGGAAACAAGTACCATATATTTATATATATATATATATATATATATATATATCTGCTGGTGCATACCTACTGATGTACATATAAAACCTGTCTGCTGGTGCATACCTACTGATGTACATATAATACCTGTCTGCTGGTGCATACCTACTAATGTACATATAATACCTGTCTGCTGGTGCATACCTACTGATGTACATATAATACCTGTCTGCTGGTGCATACCTACTGATGTACATATAATACCTGTCTGCTGGTGCATACCTACTGCCCTATATATATAATACCTGTCTGCTGGTGCATACCTACTGCCGTATATATATAATACCTGTCTGCTGGTTCATACCTACTGACGTACATATAATTCCAGTCTGCTGGAACCAATCATTTCATCCACAGTTTTGTAGGCCCTGTGGCTGAAATGATTGGTTTGTTAAAGTGTGCATGTCCTATTTCCGCAACATAAGGCTGGGAGGGCACAAGGACAATTCCATCTTGCACCTATTTTTTTCTTTGCATTATGTGCTCTTTAGTCCCTAGATTTTCAAACTGCCATCCTGTCTGCCGCTGCAGTGCCACCCCTAGATGGGCCACGTGTTTGTGCCGCACACTTGTATCGCTTATCATAGTCATCAAGCTACCTCGGTGCAACCTTTTGGCCTAAAGAACAATATTGTGAGGTGTGAGGTGTTCAGAATAGACTGGAAATGAGTGGAAATTAATGTTATTGAGGTTAATAATAGCGTAGGAGCAAAGAAACCCCACATTTCTGTGATTATAGCCGTTTTTATTCTTTTTTTTTTTAATCAGATGTTCCCAAAATCTTGAGGGTGGTGTTTTGGCAAAACTCATTAGAACCCAACACCTAAATGTAATCAGAACCCTAAACGCGAAAAGTGTCCGGTGCTCATCCCTAATCAGAACAACATAAATTAGGCCGTTTTGCTGAATTCAATACCGTGGCACTCTGGGAGATACGACTGCAAGAGTTCATGGGGGTTAATCAGACCTGGCATGATTTGGCAAAGCCCTGCAATCAGACAGCCACCACCCAGAGTGAAATCCCGTCCCGTCTGTGAATGGCTTGTGAAAATCACCCTGATTGGAGGCCAGCCGCAAATCCATTCGCAACTCGCTCACCTCTGAATGATTTTCTCAGTCTGTGCGTAACCCAGGACCTACTCTTCCTGTGTGAAAGAAACAGGCTGATCAGGGTCGGAGCTGTTATCACAGACCCTCCCAGGCACGCCTGCGCCTTTCCTGACACAGCTGGATGACGCGCACAAATGCCGACTTCCTGTCAATCAACTTTGGAACGGCTTGCGATCAGAAAATGCTGAATGGCCTCGCCAATGTGCTCTACGACCTACATGCATGTGCAGTCGTTTGATCATCGTCCACCTAGCAAAATTGCAGGGATGCGATCAGCTCTGAATAACCCCATAGTACTTTGTGCCAATAATCCTAGAAATATGCAATATGTGTCAAAGCTTCCGGCTTCCGGGACACACAGTTGGACTTTTGGACGCTATATTGTTCTTTGAGGATGGGAGGCTCCAGTGAGGGGGGGGGGGGGTTGCAGCACAGTCCAAAATTCAAATATGGGTGCCCCACCAACTGCCAGTGAGTCTGTTTGACATGGCAGTGGGTGGCGCTCTTCTATTTGAATTTTGAACTGTGCTGCAGCCCCATCTATGAAGCCTCGTCTGTCTATGATGCATGGACCTCCTGACTTAAGCCACAAGTTGTGGCATGCTCCTAGCAGTGGCGACAGCAGGAAACAAGCCATCACAATGTTCTTTTATCCATATCCCCAGGAAAGGCGGTGTGAGAAATATGACAATAACATGGAACATGCGTCCAGCATCCAGTAAACATACCTGGGCAGGGGTACCACCAAGACCTGTCTTAGGATCTCCGCCACTTGCTGTGCCCGTTGTCCACTGCATATCATGGTAGTTAAATATAACCACACATCTTTGGAAACTGTCAGTTATAAGGACACACTGGTAGGTGTTTGTCTAGCAGGAAGAAAGAGAGAACAGTCTTTGTTACATCCCCGGATGACAGCAGTGTGGCCAACCAGTGGCTCTTAGAACCTGTAAATATAGCTCAAAGCTCTAGCTGCTTCTGAGAAAGTCAAAGGTAGAGTTGGCCCCAGCTGGTTATTCTCAATCAGAGTCTATGGACAGATGAAAAGGTAAGTGGGGGAAATGTCACATGCCCATGTCACATGCATCTGATGGCCATTTGGAGAGCATCCTATAGGCATATGAGGACATCTGATGGGTATCTAGGTGGCATGTGGGGATTCGTTATGGGCATGAAAAGGCATTTGTGCCATGCCATGTGGGCTTGTTAGATCTGTGGTGTGTGTGTAGGCAGGTCTGACAGGCATACAATGCGAATGTTTGGAGGTCTGGTTGAATTTCAGAATGTTTCACGTGCATATGAAAAGACCTTAGGACATAAAGGAAGATCTGATGGAATATGGGGTGGTCTGATGGAATATGGGGAGGTCTGATGGAATATGGGGAGGTCTGATGGAATATGGGGAGGTCTAATGGAATATGGGGAGGTCTGATGGAATATGTGGAGGTCTGATGGAATATGGGGAGGTCTGATGGAATATGGGGAGGTCTGATGGAATATGTGGAGGTCTGATGGAATATGGGGAGGTCTGATGGAATATGTGGAGGGTCTGATGGAATATGGGGAGGTCTGATGGAATATGGGGAGGTCTGATGGAATATGGGGAGGTCTGATGGAATATGTGGAGGGTCTGATGGAATATGGGGAGGTCTGATGGAATATGGGGAGGGTCTGATGGCATGTAGAGGTTTTAGGACATGTGAGGAAGTCTGTGGAGAGTTCCAATGGGCATGTGGGGAGGTCTAATGTCATATGGGGAAGTCTTATGGAAATGTTAAGTACTGAGAAAAGCTGCAGTGGCATGTTTGGTGACTTGGTGGGCATGTAAGCCCACGGGGTGTAGGATTACCATATCATTCCTTCAATAATGGACACGTGAATTACATAGGTTCTGGGGCTGATTAAAACCAGATTATATGGAGACTAAAAGGACAATCAGTCATAGGGATAAATGTACTGTACTAAGATGGGAGTTCTATTGAAGATGGGATGTTACTCATAGCAACCAAACGGATACGAATACTTGTTTATTTAGCACCTTCTAGAAGATAATAGATAGAATCTCAATGGTTGCTATGGGAAGCATCCCATCTTAGTAAATTGACCCCACAGTATCTGTTTAATACAAATGTCCCTTATTAATGGTATGATCCACCAATCATGAAAATGCCAATACAACACCTCAAGGGCTGGTCACATACAGTAAAGATTGTTTCATCTGTCACAACGATCTGCCCAAAACTGGCTATCTACTGTACAGCCTTAATTGGTCTTCAAAATCCAACATGTTGGACCACCAGATTCACAGATCCCAATAATTTTATGAACGGAATCTGCCATTGATGAACCCAGTGCTTGAATGCAGATGTAGCCATGGGCGAATTCAGGGGGGGGGGGGGCACCCGGGCACAGGCCCCCCCTGTCATTTTATCCTGGATCCGCCCCTGGATGTAGCGACCCCTTATCATATGAAATACAAAACTCCAGCTAGCTAGAAGTAGCCACTAGGGAATGCCCCAGATGTGCACATCACTCTTGGGGCACTAAGCTGTCTCTGTGCAGGGGCTGTACGGAAGGCGGTAGCGGTCGAGCAGCGGCTTAGTACAGTCTATGACAAGCACAGTTCTGGTTTGGGCACTCACCTTGTTTGATTCAGTTCCATGATACGCCACCTCATGCCATGTCACTATCATGGCCCACACAGCGCTGTACTTTAATTCTACAAAATATTTGTTCACATCGCCTGAAAGCTGCTTCAGCATCTCTTTATCATTGATCTGTCTATAAAATATATTCCCGTATTCTTCGTTATCCACATCTGCCCAATAGGGACAGATTAGATTGTAACCCTTAATGGGGAATCCATCCGGAGTATACGCCTCCATTTCCTTTCCGAATGAGACTAAACCATTGTTGCTTATCTGAGAGAGAAAATAAATATTCAGTCAGAGGCCTGCAAATGGCAAAATGTGTGATCGTGCAAATAGCTGTTGGAGAAAGCACTATACATATATAAAATTATTATTATTATGTTTTTTGGATTCAGACACTCACACAGGATCAGCCACTCACATATGCTCACCCACAGGATCAGCCACTCACACGGGATCAGCCACTCACATGGAATCAGTAAGAGGATCAGACACTGAAACAGGATCAGCCACTCACATGGAATCAGACAAAGGATCAGACACTCACATGGAACCAGTAACAGTATCAGACACTGACACAGGATCAGACACTCACACAGGATCAGCCACTCACATATGCTCACCCACAGGATCAGCCACTCACACGGGATCAGCCACTCACATGGAATCAGTAAGAGGATCAGACACTGAAACAGGATCAGCCACTCACATGGAATCAGACAAAGGATCAGACACTCACATGGAACCAGTATCAGTATCAGACACTGACACAGGATCAGACACTCACAAATGTTAAGCCACTTACACAGGATCAGACACACGGCATCAGACACTCACATGGGATCAGCCACTCACACGGGATCAAGCACAGGATCAGACACTCACAAAGGAAAAGCAACGTACAGGGGATCAGACAAGGCATCATACATTTACAAATCATGGAATCAGACAAAGGATCAGACACTCACATGGAACCAGTAACAGTATCAGACACTGACACAGGATCAGACACTCACACAGGATCAGCCACTCACATATGCTCACCCACAGGATCAGCCACTCACACGGGATCAGCCACTCACATGGAATCAGTAAGAGGATCAGACACTGAAACAGGATCAGCCACTCACATGGAATCAGACAAAGGATCAGACACTCCCATGGAACCAGTAACAGTATCAGACACTGACACAGGATCAGACACTCACACAGGATCAGCCACTCACATATGCTCACCCACAGGATCAGCCACTCACACGGGATCAGCCACTCACATGGAATCAGTAAGAGGATCAGACACTAAAACAGGATCAGCCACTCACATGGAATCAGACAAAGGATCAGACACTCACATGGAACCAGTAACAGTATCAGACACTGACACAGGATCAGACACTCACACAGGATCAGCCACTCACATATGCTCACCCACAGGATCAGTCACTCACACGGGTTCAGCCACTCACATGGAATCAGTAAGAGGATCAGACACTGAAACAGGATCAGCCACTCACATGGAATCAGACAAAGGATCAGACACTCACATGGAACCAGTATCAGTATCAGACACTGACACAGGATCAGACACTCACAAATGTTAAGCCACTTACACAGGATCAGACACACGGCATCAGACACTCACATGGGATCAGCCACTCACACGGGATCAAGCACAGGATCAGACACTCACAAAGGAAAAGCAACGTACAGGGGATCAGACAAGGCATCATACATTTACAAAGGATCAGCCAATAACACACGATCAGCCACTCACCTGGAATCTGACCCAGGATCAGTCATTCACACAGGCTCATCCACTCACTCAGGATCAGACAAAGGATCAGCCACTCATGCAGGATCATCAACTCACACAGGATCAGACATTAACACGAGATCAGACACTCACACAAGATCAGCCATTGTCTAGGGCAGCAAACAGTAAGCCCGTCCCCACCAGAGTAAAATCTCTCCCCTGTGCATCGCAGTTGCACCATCAAATGAATTTCTGCACCACCCCATTCTCTGTGTGCAGCACCGTGTAAACCAAGACTTATTCGGCAAGGTGATAGCCATGGGGAGATCAGGCCCACTGCTGACGTTCGTGCCCCTCCCTGCCAATGGCCAGTATTTGTCTGCGTTTTGCAGCAGCACTCCCAGAAAACTCCAGCGTGTAGCCTGTCAATCCTCTTGCTTACAAGGGGACTTAGTGCGTGCACATGCGCAGTCTACAGATCATCGGCACGGCTGTGAATTTGCAGCACTGTGACAGGATCTGAATTGGGCCCTTTGTTTAATAACCCTTTCAGAGCACACCTAATTACCGGGTTCATGCCGGTTTGTTGTAGGTTCGACCCGGTAATTGGTGTAATCTGAAAGGGTTTACCGGGTCCAGCAAACTGGCAGCAACCCAGCATTATGTACAGGTAAAAAAGATGGGTTCTTACTGGTTCGTTATTGGGTTGCTGTGCAGTGTGAACGGGTTAACCAGGTTGAGCGACCGGGTTCCTGTTCACACTGATAGAGGAGGCAGTGCTTGGAGCAGTGCCAGCTCCAAGCACTGCCTCCTGCCCCGCCACTGGTGACTCTCCACCGCATGAAGTCAGTGAACCACCAATATTGCCGGGTCGCTGTAGGGATCTGAACAGAGCAAAATGCAGGGTCGAACTGGGACTGAACCATTTCAATGTCCCGGTGCGACCCTGCATTTTGCCATGTGAATGCAGTATAGGGTTAGGAAAAGTACCTGGAAAATGATAGCAACTGGTGTGAAAGCAAAGGAGCAGTCAACTAGTGTGAAAGCAAAGGAGCAGACTTGGAACAATGAAGACAACGAGGTGTAACCTCAGTAAGTAAGTGAGCAAAAATAATTTTAATTATATAAGTGAAATAAGAAAAACAAAAGACAGATCTCAATCCAATTAGCTACAGATAAGATACAAGGACATTCATAAAAATGTGGTGTATAACAGTATATACTAGAAGAACTTAAAAATGTGCTGGCATCACCAATAACATTATTATTCAAGCTACAGGAGGAATTCCAGTGCACAGAAAATTAGTGACCATAGTACCACTGCACAAAAGTGGTAGCAAGGAAAAGACAAACAACTACCAACCAGTGAGTCTTAGCAGTAGTCGGGAAATTGATGGCAAAACACTTAAAAGAAATGCATAATATCTCAAATGCACCAAGTTTTCGGCTCCCACACAACATGGAATTTCCTCTGAGGGAAGATCATGCCAAACAAAGGTGTCAGGTTTGGGCCTGTCTGCACTACTGCACATGTTTGGCTCCAGCCCACTGGAAAAGTATTGCAAAATTGCCTAAATAAATGTTCGGAGGCTTTAGGCAGAAGCAATGAAGAACATATTTTGTCCACAATGGACAGAGATTCTGATCCTCCTTTCCAGATAAAGAGTTTCCGGTACTTGTGTATTTTGGCGGCGCCCGATTTGTGCATCATACGATGATCGTATCGCATTGCATGCCATGTACCCGATGGCATGCGATGCGATGCGACGCGATTTTGACCCCCTATACGATGAAAAATCGTATAAGCACCCTAAAGGGTGCTTACAGTGTTAAATGCACCCCCACGCCACCTCCCCCACTATAAACGTGAAGCCGAAGCGTGGCAAGCGCAGCGAGCCCGCGAGGGGTGGCGGTACGCGTCCTACGACCTTTTCATACCCCCACTATCCACGTCGGCGTGGAGTTGAGAATAGATTAGTGTGGCTCGCTGCGCTCGCCACCGAGCCCGAAGCGTGGTGAGCGCAGCGAGCCCCGCGAGGGGCCGTGGATACCTTCACAGGTAAACGCGTCCCTTCGCGGGCTTCACAGGTATCCGCGTCCGCTCGCCACGCTTCGGGCTCGGTGGCTCGCTGCGCTCGCCACACTAATCTATTCTCTACTCCACGCCGACGTGGATAGTGGGGGTATGAAAAGGTCGTAGGACGCGTACCGCCACCCCTCGCGGGCTCGCTGCGCTCGCCACGCTTCGGGTTCACGTTTATAGTGGGGGGGCGTGGGGGTGCTTTTAACATTGTAAGCACCCATTAGGGTGCTTAACATTGTATAAGCACCCATTATGGTGCTTATACAATGTTTAATCGCATCGCATCGTATGGCATTGTATGCCATGTACAATGGCATACAATTTGAAAATTGTATGCCATCGTACACTAAGCACCGAAATCGCGTCGCATCGCATACCATCGCATGCGTTATGGTATACGATGTGATGGGCGCGGCCAAAATACACAAGTACCGAGTTTCCCAGCTCTCTGCTCTTTCCTTCATTATCATAGTCAGTTAAGAGGAGCTAGCGAGATGGAAGAGCTGTAGCTCCTCATGATCATAGCTAGTTGAGACTCCTCAGACGGAAAAGCCATAGCTGAGGGGAGCATATGCCACAGTTGTAAAGGTGCTGGAGAGAACTGCGAACAGGTTGTTGTGAAGGCAACGGGGGAGAACTTGAGTTGGTTGGGTGGGAGGAGGTACCAGAGAGAATCCTGAGTGAGGGAAATGGCTTAGCTAGAGGACACTGGGAAAGAGAGTGGAATAATACGCCTGAGTTGTAAAGGTGCTGGAGAGAACTGGGAACTGGTTGTTTTGAAGGAAACGGGGGAGAATTTGGGTTGGTCGGGATCGTGGAGGCACCAGAAAGAGAAACTTGGGTTGAAGTGCCTTAGAGGACCCTTAAAAGAGGGTAGGGAGTTGTGCCACAACTTTCCATTCATTCAATTCAGTTAACCCGTTCACACTGCACAGCAACCCAATAACGAACCAGTAAGAACCCATCTTTTTTACCTGTACATAATGCCGGGTTGCTGCCAGTTTGCTGGACCCGGTAAACCCTTTTAGATTACACCAATTACCGGGTCGAACCTACAACAAACCGGCATGAACCCGGTAATTATAGGCAAAAAAAATTGTGTTTAGACGATTGCTTTGATGTTAGAATCATGACTCATAACAGTTCCGAATCAAAGACCTCAAAAAGGGCAGGGTTTATGCAGAAGTGGGCAGAGCTCTGGAAGGGTATGATAAGTACTTACATAACAGTGTCTG
The DNA here is from genome assembly GCF_055691185.1 of Crinia signifera. NCBI lineage: Eukaryota > Metazoa > Chordata > Amphibia > Anura > Myobatrachidae > Crinia > Crinia signifera. The sequence goes on from NC_139226.1 coordinate 14,390,634, forward strand.
TAGGTTTTATTGAAGAATTTGAATGAATGCGCCAGGTCAATTTTGTCGGTTCCACCGTCATCCTCTTGCTCAGTTACCAGATCATTGTAAGCAGGACCATACGGATACATAAGGGAACCTAAGAGTGGAGAGGGAGAATTACAAAATATAAAAGGGTAATTTTACTCATGTTAGAAAAATAAAGTGTCAAAAGTCACCCCCGTAGCAATTAGGGCTTGATTAAGTGACATATGCTTAACAGTGGTAGCTCCAGAGGTTGCAGCATAGACCTACCCACTGCCAGAGAGTACATTTGGAATGGCAGTTGGTGGCAGTAGGTGTGGCTCCCTTATTTGAGTTTTGAACTGTGCTGCAGCCCAGCCTTCTTTGGCCCTGGGCACTTTAGACAGGGGGCCCCCTCTGACTTGTCATTACTGGCCACAAACTGCATGGGAGAATATTACTGTAAAGGCAGTATAAACTTGGTCAATGGGTAACTGCAGGGGGGGGGCTGGTTTTATATATATATATATATATATATAAATAATTAAAACCCTCCCATGTCAAGGCCACTGCTGCTGCTGCAATCCTCCATGGGCCTGCGAAGCATATGATGAGCTCCACCAATCAGAGCTCAGCACAAGCATCTCAGCCTCTGACCTCTTGTTCAAAGTCTCATGGGACTTAGTCAACTCCCAGTAATGCACTGCACATTTGTGCAGTCAGTGTGCCTTGGCTCCCGATGCTCAGCACCAATAATCATTGTCACATTGGCAGATAGGTGAAGCTGCAGCACTACCCCACTCCCATGCACAAAACATTTAGCTAAAAAAATACATGCCAGCACTACAGGGGGCCCCTAGATAGAGGGGGCCCCGGGGGTAATGACCCCCCTGTGCCCCCCCTTTAATACAGCCCTGCTGCAGCCCCGCCTCTGGAGCCACAACTGATGCCAATGCAGCTGCAAGTGAAGTTGCCACTCAGAAAAGAGATGCCTACTGGAGCAGTCGAAAACCCATTCACAGTTGCGTGAGCATACTCAACCTATACGCAAGAACGGGAAACATCCACTGCTCGAGTAAGTAAGGCTATGCAAATGGATATGGCAGTAGTCAGTTTGTCTACTCTATGGCTCGCCACTGACGTCAGATACACGCCCCGAAAATGGTCATGACACACATGTTTTACCAACTACTCCCCGCTAACACCTCCAAATGTTCACTTCCTGTCATCACTTTGTCGAGGTAACCTTATTGTGTGCCAGTACGCAGCGTCACCTTCACACGTGTGCAATGTGAACACAGCATGTGCGCAGTCTGATGATAATCACTCAGAATGGCAAAAATCGACGTTTGCAGATCTTCGGAATTCTGCAAGTCTGAATGATAGTGGGGGAGGTCTCCGGACTGTTTCCGGAGATGTTTGTGGCAACTGCCTGCCGCCACACGCAGGCTGAGAGGAGGGTTAGGCAGATAGAAAGTGGTTGTAAGGGTTTGGCTGAAAGACTAATGGTTAGGTTTAGGCAGCGCGGTGTGGGGGTTATTGTTAGACACTAGCAGGGAAGGTTAGGCTCCGAGGGGGGAGGGATAGGGTTAGTTTGCAGAGAGGGAGGGTTAGGGAGGGCAGGATGACCATAAGTATGCTTTCCTGACCCTGTCGGGATTCCGTACATTGATATGCCGGCATTGGTATGCCAGCATTGGTATTCCAATCGCCAATCATCCGTATGTATCCCGGCACATAAAATATTAGTAAGAATCTTACTTTATCTCCAACTACGATACACGGAAACGAGAACAAAAACCGTAAGTGTCAATTTATGGGAGTTCTATTGAAATGGGATGTTGCTATGGGCAACCAATAGGTTTCTATTATATTCTAGATGGTACTAAATAAATAAGAGGTAGAATCCGATTGGTTGCTATGGGCAACATCCTATGTTCAATAGAACTCCCATCTTAGTAAATTTACCCAATAGTGTAGCTCCAAATATATTTGTAAGCTATGTACTATACCTGGAACTGTATACGCGTAGGAGAGGACGGACGGCAGCGCTGTAATAAAGAGGCAGAGGGTTAGGTAGACATTGGTGCCGGTGTAGTTATTAAAGAAGCATTTTGTATTTAGCTGTTACTTATAATAAGGTATATAGACCGAGGGCTCAGCATTGTAAATGACTAGGAATTGAAATTGCCCATACACATACGTACCGCCAACCAGCACACAATCCTCCGTTACTGTTATTGCATTAAATCAAGTGTAAAGTGAAAGAATGTAAAGACATAAAGTAAACAACATTTCAATGTTGCATAGTTAGCCAATATCAACTGTCAATACTGGTGGTAATTGTATTATTATTATTATTATTATTATTATTATTATTATTGTTATTATTATTATTATTATTATCATTAATAGTAGAAAAATTACTTTATGGGTGATATTTAAAATGATGAGAGATTCAGAAAGTGAGAGATTTGGTAAGAAATCTCCAGGTTTTTTTAAAGCGGCAATCATTTACACTGCAAAACCAGTTTGATCTTGCAGTGTAAATGATTGCCGCTTTAAAAAAAAAACCGGAGATTTCTTACCAAATCTCTCACTTTCTGAATCTCTCATCCTATTACATCTTACCCCTATAGGCAGTATACAATGAGAATTTTGACGATGTGCAGCGAATCCTGTTTAGGATTCGCTGCACATTCGCCACTGCCCGCCACGTTCCGGAGCCTCGCCGGCTCCAGTATTCAACGAGTCAGGGCTCACTGCCCCTGACCGGCGAATTTTAACTCCTGCGGCGATGCCGCAGGGAGCCTGAGGACGGCGGCAGGCAGGGAGATGGAAGTCTCCCTGCCTGCCCCAGAACGTTTGTGGGGGGGGAGGTGGGCTCCCCGGGAGCCAGGCAGCACAGGCTGCCCCCTGGGATAGCCAACAGGGGACCGGGTATTCACTACACCCGATCGTGCATATGTAATGATCGGGTGCAGTGAATATATGAATATCTAATGAGCGTCTCGGCTCCCGGCCCCCTGCTGGCTGCTCTGTGTAAAAAAAAAAAAAAATGTTTTTAATTAAATATATATTCATGTGTTTACAACACATGAATAAAAATAGCATGCCCCTCCTCAGAATAAAATTCCTGATTTTTTGACACCAAATGTAAAAAAACAAAACACTTTATTTTAAAAGTTCACATTCCACTTCACCATAAAAAGATAGCGATTGCTACTCGGTGAATCATGGCGAAAAAAACCTTGAAATGTATTCGCCATCTGGTCATTGAATAGGGTGATTCACCGTTTTAGTCAAAAAAATCGCCTTACAGCACAAAATCGCCATAAAACATGGCGAATCAGCCTCATTGAATACCGCCCTATGAGTCTGAACAGTCCACATCAAATGCCAAATGAAAGATATTGGTCCATAGATTGCAGATTTATAATTTTAATGGTTGCGTCATTTCAGAGTTATGTGGCAAAAATTCTTCCTGCCATCCACAAGGAATCACCATTGTGCTCTGGAAAATGAGACAGTTAGTGATCTCACCCTGTGCACCTGTTGGGTGACTTGGTATATGTGGCCTGCTGGGTGGTTTGGAAAATGTGACGGTTATTTACTGCCACCCACTAAGCAGGGATTTTGTTTTCGAATTTTGACTCCTAAAGGGGTGAAAATAGGAAAAATGTTCCCCCCCAGTAAACCTCAGCTAGTGGTTTTTATTATAATTATTATTATTCTCCAAAGTCTGTTCTGAGTCAGACATATGCACAGGGAGTAAAGGCAAAATAGTTACCCAGAGAAATGCAGACAAACATTGTGATTACAAAGTAATGCAATTTATATAGGAAAATTGTGTTCAAACCCATAAACTAAACATTTGAGGGTGAATACTCTTTTAAATGTACCTCATTTGTGCAATGTGCCCAATTCAGGCCTGCATGCAGGGCTGCAATTTCACAACCCTGCTGATTATCAGGCGACCATGTATGACACCCTGCAACCGTTTGGGGGCGATAACCCTTTTCTGGGAGTTCACCAGAAAACGCAGGCGTTCCTGACCATTGGGAGGGAGGGACCCTGACATCATCCTTCTCCCCCACGGCCATCGCGGCGCTGAGTAAGTCCTGGCCTACTCAGTGCTGCAACCAGAGGGGAACATCATTAGATTGTGTGATTCCGAATGGTTTTCCACTCATGTGCGCGTCTGCGCACGCAGATTCGCAGCCCAGAAATCATGTCTGAATCGGGCCCAAAGTTCCTCTCATCTAGCCCACGTCTGCTGTGTCATACCCCCATTATACTGTCACAATGTTCCGCCACCGATCAGTAAATAATTCTGGTGCCGTTTCATTGGGGTGAGTTTTGTTCTGAGTTTTGTTTTGTAATTTGCATTCATTTTCTTACCCAGGAGAAGAAACGTTAAACATGTCCAGGTCTTCATTTTGGGTTTATTTCCTACCTGAAAATGCAACATATTATTAATCATTGACTATTACTGGTTATTCAAAAACATTGGCCTACATGGCGTTCATTTACGGTGACCACATTAAGCATGTATCACCGAACGAATAATGCCGCAAAGAAGATACCCACCACCGAGTGCATTACTTAGCACCACCAACGCGTTTCACATTCAGCCTCATCGTCCTTCAATGCAATCCTACAACTTATTGGTAACTGCGCTCCGATACTCTTTACACTGATCGCTTTGTGTGAAAATTACGAAACCTATGAAGATGTCCCAGCGCTGCAGAGGCTGAGAGCTTGATTGGTCGAGGCGTCTCCATGGAGACGCATAAGCCGAAGACGCTCTCAGCCTCTGCAACGGTGGGACAGCGCTACAGAAGGTGATAGCTGCGTCGGAGAAAGCCGGGTCACCCCGCTGTCAGTGCGGGGTGAGCCGGCTATATTGCAGACAGACCAGCGCTGGACCCTGGATCGGTAAGTATATTGGTGTAAAACTGAGGTGTGTGTTTGTGTGTAAAATAAAGTTATACTTTTCTGTGTGTGAGTGTTTTCTTTTAACATTCTTTTTACAGGTGAACTACAACTCCCAGCGGGCCCACTAATGCCCCGCATGCTAGACTTGTGGTTCTCCAAGTCCCAGCATGCGGGGGAGGTCTGCTGGCACTTGTAGTTCTCCTGCATAAAGCAATGTTACATATGTGAGATTTAACACTATCAGACCGGCGTCCACTGGCCAGGGACGCCGGTGACAGCCCCGGGCTTCAGTCCTGGATGGGTGAAGCCCGGGGGGGGGGGACCCCTATATTGGGGGGGTCCCCACTCCTCCAGGTACCCCATCGAAGGCTGACCAGCCACAGTGTTTAGAGTACGGACGGGGGATCTTATATAAAAAGTGTCCCCCGGCTGAGGCATGACACCGCGGGCTGTTGGAGCCCGGTGCTGGTTTCAAAATACGGGGGACCCCCAGATTTTTTGTCCCCCAGATTTTTGGAACCAGGACCAGTCCAAGAGTCAGGGGCTGGTTTCAGAAATACGGGGGACCCCTATGCTTTTTGTACCCCCTTAAGTTGTCGATTTATGAAAAAAGTGCGAATCCGGCCGTTTTGGCTAAAACACAATTTGCACCCTATCAAGTGTCACCCTTGTTCTCAAAATGGGTTAAACTGCAGGTGGGGCAGATGTAACATGTATAGAGAGAGTTAGATTTGTGTGAGTTATCTTGTTTCTGTGCAGGGTAAATACTGGCTGCATTATTTTTACACAATTGAAATTTCAGTTTCAACACACCCCACCCAAATCTAACTCTCTCTATACATGTTGCATCTGCCCCACCTGCAGTGCACATGGTTTTGCCCATTTTAAGAACAAATTTGTACTGCAATCAGATCTGAATAAGGGCCTATGTCAGGACGTCCTAAAGGTACATTAATATACTTTAGCATAGTAAAATAGAGTACGAGCTTGTCCTAGTGCAAAAGGGGTGGGGGGCATGGGATGCTCTGTACTTGAAGTGAACAAGAAAAAAACAAATCAGGGTAAATCCCTTTTGTTTACCCTTAATAGAATAGTGCGCCTCTGTGTCTTTTAATATCCATCTCTTTACTGAATGCTACAGTAAGTTCAGTAAACAATGCATTACACTCTGTTATTTAGGTATAGCACTATACAATTTTTTCGACCAATTTCGTTGAAAGACAATGATGACCAATTTCCCTTGAACCCATTGTCCTGGACAAAAGATGTTTATGAAAGACAAAAGACGAACACTCTTGCTAAAGTTTATGGTCTTTTTTTTTTTTTTTAATATACGCAAATTAAGCTGCATGCACAGTTGCCAAACAACCTTGATGAACAACTGGTGGGTATGCGCATCATCATTTGTCGTTCGTCACATAAACACTGAAAGATATTTTGACCAGTATCGTTCAGAAGGGCCAAAATGAACAAAATTGGTCAAAAAAATTGTACAGTGTGTATGCACCTTAAACACTTCTGTTTATTGTCTTTAATTGTGCCAGTTTATTTTAAACATGAATTGATCTGAAAAACAGTTTTGCATCCCCAAAACATACAATTTCAACACATTGAAAACAATTTAAAACATAACATGATTGATCTGTGTATTGCAATACTGGGACACTGGGCTGTTTATTAATCACTAAAACTGGCATCTAACACCATTAGATCATTTGAATATGGTGCAGAAGTTCACTGGCGGCTTCAGTGCCGTTGCGGCCATCTTGGGTGTGTTTCTGGTCACACATCGGCTGACAATAAATGTAATAATTTTGGGTACTTATGTAGTATCTGGGCGTCCGATTTAGAAATCGGATCGGATCGCATCGCATGTGACCAAATCGTATGCGATGCGATGGTCAAGATTTTTCCATAGGATTCAATGTTAAAATGGTCTGAGTCCATTTTAACATAGAATTCAATAGGAAAAAGGGGTCCTTTACCTTTCCCCACTATCCAAGTGGGCATGGAGTTGGATATAAACCTGTGGCGAGCGTAGCGAGCCACCGAGCCTGAAGCGTGGCGAGCGTAGCGAGCCCCGCGAGGGGACACAGAATACTTTTTAAGAAATATGCGTCCCCTCGCGGGGCTCGCTTCGCTCGCCATGCTTCGGGCTCGGTGGCTCGCTGCGCTCGCCACGCTATATAAAATCAACTCTATGCCCACTTGGATAGTGGGGAAATGAACAGGACCTTCTTAACATTGAATCCTATGCAAAATCGCATCGCATCGCATCTGATTGTATGACTTAAGGTAAGGCCAGAGGTGTAGCGTGGAGTCATGGCACCCGGAGCAAGCTCATGCAGCGGCGCCCCCATATATACATACATACATACACAAGCTTAAATACTGGAAGAGTACGGACATTGCCCCAGGCATCCAGTTGCTCATCATGCAATCACCTATACCCCATGGATTATTATATATTATCACTCTGTGTGGCATGCGGTTACAGGAAGCTGGTTGTCAGTATACAGATGCTGGCTTAACAACTGCTCTCACAACCCCAGAACTTCAAATAGATCAGGAACCCTATGCCGGAATACAGACAGTGGTAACTATGATAGGCTGCGGGGAGGGGAAGGCTAGGGTCAGACTGCAGGGTGAGGGTGGTTAGGCTGCAGGGTAGGGGATTAGGTATAGTCTGAGGGGTAGCTCAGAGTTAGTTACTAGTGGGAGGATTAGGCTGAGGGGAGGGGAAGGTTAGGGTTAGGCTGAGGGGAGGGGAAGGTTAGGGTTAGGCTGAGGGGAAGGTTAGGGTTAGGTTGAGGGGAGGGGAAGGTTAGGGTTAGGTTGCAAGAAGGGAAACATCAGAGTTAGGCTCCAGGGATAGGTTTAGGCACCTACAAGGGGTGGGTTAGGCTGCAGGATGGGGAGGTTAGTGCTGGTTATAGCACATTTGACAGTTACGACCACCTCCATACACTGCATGTGCCACTATTATGCCATAAGACTCTTACGTGTGACACGATTATGCCATTAGACTATTCCACATACCACTATTATGCCTTCAAGTGGGGTACTAATATGCTATTAGACGCCTCTACATGCTACCATTATGCCATCAAAGTCCTCCGCATACCACTATTATGCCATTAGACTCCTCTGCATGCCGACACTCACACACTGATACTGACACACAGACAAATGCTGACACTGACACAAATATGCTGACACACTGACACAGACAGCTGCTGAAACACTGACACTCAGACATACACTGACACAGAGTTGCTGACAGATGGATGCTGACACACTGACAGATGTTAACACACATACGCTGATACACTGACACACAGACAGATGCGGGCACGCTGACACAAGGATGCTGACACAGACAGACATAGACAAACTAAAACATTGGCAGTGACACATACTGTAAGTAGTCGCAGATCCTCTTGAGACATCCGGAAGCTTCCCAGGTGTTAGGATCGCGTGCAATATATCGCATGTGGTCCTTTTATATGCGATATATCGCATGAAATCCAATTCCACGCTGCCGGAAGGCTGTCGGAGGTCAGACCTGCAAGTAAATCCGACTCCTATCCAATTGCGCACAGGACTGGGTATCAATCAAATGTCAAACACATGCGATTTAGCCACTTTCGGAATCGGGTGAAAAGTGGCAAAATCGGACAAGTGTATGGCCCGCTATAGACACCAACACACAGACACCACAGCCATTGGGTGGAAGAGTGTGGGGGGGGGGAGTGTGGGGGGGGGGGGGGGCACAGCCGCAGGGTGATAGAGTGACTTTAAATGGGGGGAAAAAAAAAAATCTCTTACTGTGAGTAGCAGCTGCAGGTTACAGCTGTACAGCTGCATGCTCCTGATCACTGGCTGCCCTCCTCTTTCCAAGGTAGCAGCATTGCTAAGCTGCATCAGACCATCAGCTCCTCAGTGTGTTTGGGGGCAGAGCCTCTGCAGGCTGAATGATGGAAAGGAAGGGGAGGAGTGGAAAGGAACTGTGGGGATGCTGCTGCCTGCACAGTGCACCCAGCCAGGCAGTGCTCAGCACATTGTGGGCAGCAGACCACCCTAACCCCTCATACTTGCACAGGTTATGCTTAGCCCCGCCCCCGCGACCCGCTAAGCCCCGCCCCCTCACAGAGCCTCACACTAACATGGCACCATCAGCCCTTTGCTGCATCCAGCCTGAGCCTGTACCAGACAGCCGGCAGTCAGGTAGTATTTGCAGACAGCACAGCCTCCAGGCATGCTGCTGCTGCTAATGCTAAGTATTACTCACTGGGGCAGAGGGAGAAAAACGCTGGCCACTGCTGCTTTGCTTCGTTTTCTCCATTGTGAGGGGAGAGAAGGCGCCCTCTAGTGTTTCTGGTGCCTGGAGCACAAGCTCCACTGGAACCACCCTCCCTACGCCCCTGGGTAAGGCATACAATCACAAAATCGGCAGCCCAGATACTACATAAGTACCTAATTTTGTATTTCCCTAAGATGCAATTGATATATGTTTAATAGTAGGAGCAATGTGACTCCATTTTTGTAACAGAATTGATATTTCCAACAATACACATCTCACCGGTTTCTATATTTACACGTCAGTCAGCGCACAGATTTGGGTGCGGTGTGTTCAAACTGAAATCTACCTTGCAGTGTAACAATAGAGCAGCCAGTATTTACACTGCACAGAAACAAAATAACTCACCCAATTCTAACTCTCTCTGCACATGTTACATCTGCCCCACCTGCAATGCAACATGGTTTTGCTAAAAAAGCTGAATTAGGCCCTGTGTAGGAAACTCAGCTCCCCTCTTGATGATCCATATATACTGTAGCCTCATTAATCAAAATTAGATGAATTTGTCCCCAAGGTTCTGGAGACTGTATATCGATTATAATATCCAGAGAGATAACAGGAAAAATAGCGAAACATAAAGCACCAACCAATCAGCTACTAACTGCCATGTAAGAGTATGTGTATGAAACATGACATGTATGAGCATTGTATCAAAAATACTCTAATTTAAATAGATGTAACTACAAATACCCATGATCACCGATGTATCGGAGTGATATAATCGTATGTTGGTTAATGAATATAACAGTGAATATAACGTTCCTCTCTCTGTCTCACTGGCACAGTGGAGAGCATTGCCGTTAGACAACTTTGAGGTCACAAAACCAATTCCCAGCAGAGATGTATCCATGTGTCTAAATAAACTCCATTGTGTACATTTATTCCCCATTGTCCAGATACAGCTGTGTGTAAAACTAAACCAGTGCCGTGGTTCCCAAACTGTGTCTCTAGGCACCCTGGGGCCCCCGGTTGCCATGGGGCTCTTGCAGGGGGGCATCGGATTGGTGGTCTAGGACCAATTTAAGTTATGTATGGTCAAAGTGAGAGTCACTAGCGCCTAACAACCAAAAACATATTAACAGTCAGAAGCAAAATTGCCCACATCCACATAACTAACCCTAAGGGTGACAAGTAGGAAAAATTGACTTTATTTTTTCCTACTCCAAATGTATCAATAAAAATTTTTTATCCTAGGGTGCAGTGATAAAAAAAGCGGTACTTATGTATTTTGGCAGCGCCCATCGCATTGCATACCATAAGGCATACGATGGTATGCGATGCGACGCAATATCGCGCGATATTGTACAATGCCATACAATTTTTAAATTGTATGACATTGTATATGGCATACAATGCCATACAATGCGATGTGATGCGATTAAACATTGTTTAAGCACCCTAATGGGTATCCTAACGCGGATACCTGTGAAGGCCGCGAGGGGACTCCGATACCTGTGAAGGTATCCGCGTCCCCTCGCCACGCTTCGGGCTCGGTGGCTCGCTGCGCTCGCCACACTTTCTATTCTCAACTCCACGCCGACGTGGATAGTGGGGGTATGAAAAGGTCAGAGGACGCGTACCGCCACCTCTAGCGGGCTCACTGCGCTCGCCACGCTTCGGGTTCACGTTTATAGTGGGGGGGTGGCGTGGGGGTGCATTTAACATTGTAAGCACCCATTACGGTGCTTAAAAGCACCCTTTAGGGTGCTTATACAATCTTTCATCGTATATGGGGCAAAAATCTCGTCGCATCGCATGCCATCGGGTGCATGGCATGCGATGTGATTAAAACATTGCGCGATGGAAATCGGGGGCGCCGCCAAAATACACAAGTACCAAAAAAGCTGATGCTCTAGGCGGGTGCTCTGATTCAAGAACATTTGGGAACCACTGTCCTTGTGCGTTTGTGGTAAGGCTTCACTGTAACAGAAAAAGGACTGTTTGGTACAGTAAATTGGATTTTGAACACAGTCCCAGGCAGTGACGGCTCCAGGGGAGAAGCAGCAGCAGAGTCCAAAATTCAAAAGGGAAGCAACGCCAACTGCCAGCGAGTCAGTGTGAAATGGTTGGTGGCAGCTGCTGTGCGTCCCCTATTTGAGTTTTTACTATTTTCACCAAAAAAAAAGATTTTGTCCATAAAGAAATTATATTAAATATATATAGAGAGAGAGAGAGAGAGAGAGAGAGAGAGAGACCAAAGAAAAAATGTCATAACAGAAATTCAGAACAAGATACAAGTAACATAAAGGGGTCAATTTACTAAGATGAGAGTTCTATTGAAGATGAGATGTTGGGGGAAATTTACTAAAGGAAATTTGTAAAAAATAGGTGTATTTCCGGATACAAATCCACCTATTTTTTTACAAATTTTCTTTAGTAAATTTCCCCCGTTGTCCATAGCAACCAACCAGATTATATCTATTATCTCCTAGAAGGAGCTAAAAAAGCTAAAAAAGCAGAATTTGGTTGCTATGGGCAACATCCCATCTTTGTAAATTTACCTAAATGCCCTTGTCTGTTACCCCCCCTGAGCAGAGCTTCCCTTGTCACCACCCTTGTTCGCCCATTTGCCCCCACCAGGCAATTTTCCGTGCAACTCCTGAATCGGTCCCAGTTATGTTTTATTAATAAATAGTTACATAATAATAGGCTGTCATGTAACAGAACCTGTTACAAAAGCTGCATATATATATATATATATATATATATATATTCCCCCATTGTATAATATAAATGAGGTGCAAATATCTCTATAGAGACATTAGACTAAGCTGTGGCCCTTTGAAGGCTTTTGTACCAGTGGGCGACTCACTCAGGGGCATACGTCCTACAGGTGTAACTCAGCAGGTGGAATGGGTCTATCACAGTGCCCCAGCCCTGCCCTCAGCAGCAGCATCTCCTGTGCCTACCTGCCTCCTGTGCGTCTCCTCTGTCTCAGTGAAGGGCACTGGCAGCAGATGGCACACACCTTATAAGTGTGTACCTGTGGGGGAGTTCCTTACAGGTCACCACACACCTGTCTGCATTACAGGCTTATATGCTGAGAAGCAAACTCCAAATGCCCTCCTCATTATTATACAGCAGGCAAATGAATACCCCCTCAGTCAGATGTTCTTCACATTTGGGGATATGTAATGTCAGAGTGATGGGGACGTTTTTTATTTGTTATTCTCCCAAATAGTACAACTGCAGGTACTGTCCTGCCAGGGGGACATACTTAGCCCCAAAGTTAGTTCTTAGGATACTTACCTTTGGAACAGTAAACGAAACTGCGCACATTGGATATGCCTTAGTATGCCATGCACGATAAGCTCAGTGCACTACAGTCTTCACCATGGGCCAAATTCTGACCAGCTCATTTTTGGAGCCCTGCTATCAGGTATACGCCGTCCCGCCACAGTGAAATCCCGCCCCGTGCAAGCCTGTGAATTGCTGCTCGCCGTGGAACAATTCCCCCAGTGTGTGCAGTCTGTGCGCGTAGCCCAGGACTTACTCAGCGGCTGTGATAGAATCAGGCTGATTGGGGGGCGGACCTGATGTCACATGACTAACCCTCACACACCTGACACTCCCAGATAACAGCCGCTCACCATGTAATGATTCCCCAGTGTGTGCAGTCTGTGCGTAGCCCAGGACATACTCAGCGGCTGTGATAGAATCAGGCTGATCGGGGGCGGAGCTGACGTCACATGACTTCCCCTCATACACCTGGCCATGCCTGCGTATTACCTGACACTCCCAGATAACAGCCGCTCACCATGTAATGATTCCCCAGTGTGTGCAGTCTGTGCGTAGCCCAGGACTTACTCAGCGGGTGTGTTAGAATCAGGCTGATCGGGGGCGGAGCTGACGTCACATGACTTCCCCTCACACACCTGGCCACGCCTGCGTATTACCTGACACTCCCAGATAACAGCCGCTCACCATGTAATGATTCCCCAGTGTGTGCAGTGTGTGCGTAGCCCAGGACTTATTCAGCGTCTGTGATAGAATCAGGCTGATCGGGGGCGGAGCTGACATCACATGACTTCCCCTCACACACCTGGCCACGCCTGCATATTACCTGACACTCCCAGATAACAGCCGCTCACCATGTAATGATTCCCCAGTGTGTGCAGTGTGTGCGTAGCCCAGGACTTACTCAGCGGCTGTGATAGAATCAGGCTGATCGGGGGCGGAGCTGATGTCACATGACTTCCCCTCACACACCTGGCCACGTCTGCGTATTACCTGACACTCCCAGATAACAGCCGCTCACCATGTAATGATTCCCCAGTGTGTGCAGTCTGTGTGTAGCCCAGGACTTACTCAGTGGGTGTGATAGAATCAGGCTGATCGGGGGCGGAGCTGACATCACATGACTTCCCCTCACACACCTGGCCACGCCTGCGTATTCCCTGACACTCCTAGATAACGGGCGGTTACCACCCCCCCGAATGTCGGCTTCCTGTCTATCAAGTTGTGTACAGCCATCAATTTTAAAATTAGGAGGATTTCGTCGCAGGGCGGCCTGGTGCGTACTACGTCTGTACACATGTACAGTCTATCGGTAATTGCCTGGCCTGCAAATTTACAGGCATATGATCAAGTGTGAATTAGGCCCAATAATCAGTCCATGGGTAACCAAGGCTCATGCTTAGTGACCAGTGTGGCGGAGGGGCCGGGATGACTATAACCCATCTTGGTTTTGGTACTTGCCTGGGTCTCCATGGGGTCTTCAGCAGGACTGAATCATTGATTACAGCAGCTGGCGGGGAATTGGGGGAGGGGATATACCCCAAACTGCAGATGACTATATGCAGGAAGAGTTATATACTGTAGACAGGGCCGTCTTAACATTAGGAAGGGCCCCTGGGCAACCTAGTTCACTGGACCCCCCCCCAAATTAGTTTGCCCAGGAGCCCACAGTCACCTCCGCAACCCTCACCTCTCTGGCTCCGTGCGGCAGCCAGTCAGCTTCCGGCGTAATGTCCCTTACACATAATTCCCCTCGTAGTGCCCCTTAAACATTGCCCATATTACTGCCCCTTACAGAATTCCCATACTGATTCCATATAAGAGGAGAGACCTCATTGCCACGTCCCTCTATCCCCACCACAAACACCCTGTCCCCCAACATACACCCCATAACCCTCTATCCCCACCACAAACACCCTGTTCCACCCACAGACCCCCTATAAAGCTGTACTCACATATACACCCTAGTCCCCCTGTTTGTGCCACATTCACTCCCTATTCCTCTTCACCACTCCCAATTACACACCCTACTCTTTCACTGTCCCCAACATACCCATACCATCCAACACCAGGGTGGTGAGTCTGGACCTCTTTTAGGTTTGTTATCCTGGAGCTCGAGCATGGTCCCCCTTCTGATGGCCACAACTTACCAGCACATTGGGAGCCGGGTGGGCGGGATGATGATGTTAGCTGCGGCGGCTGTGATGGCTGTCACGAGAGGGGAGCAGTGCCGCGGATCGCCCCTGCTCGCGACATCTGACAGTGGGGACCCCCCAGCTGTCCGCTGCCCAGGCGCTCCCAGTCCCCGCTGTAACAGTGCACTAGTGTGTGCTGCTGCGCCTGCTATTTAAGATTCACATATCCCGCTGGACCGCGCTAGCCAATAGGCGCTCGCGGTCCAGCAGCCACCAGTTGATTGGCTGCTGGACCGCAAGCGCCTATTGGCTGGCGGTCCAGAGGGAGACGTGAATTTTAAATAGCATCACGTCTCCCGCACACAGCGAGCCGCGGTGGGAGCTAGCGGGGGAGATGGAGCGGGCGAGCTGGCGGTGCTGGGACGGCTCCGGCGCCAGGATAGCTTCCATCGGCCGGAGCTGGTACTCCACCGGCACCGCCCTCGCTACGCCTCTGCCGCCACCGCCCTGATCCCCCTGCCCGGATCCCCCAGCGAGGGTGAGCGGATTCCCGGACCCCGGCCACCATCTTTCCCATTGGGCTGGGCCGGGGGCCCCTAGGTCCTAGGGCCCCCGGGCAACTGCCCATCGTGCCCAATGGGAAAGACGGCACTGACTGTAGAGAAGTATCCCTCTGGAGTTCTCCTTTAAGGAAAAGATAACATCAACCTTATAGGATAATTCAATGAGGGCATTCTGCGGCAAATTGACTCCTGTACAAGGAATATGTATGTGAGAATATCTTTGTCATGGACAATTATTATGGTGACATCTATTTATGTCTTTGTGTGGGCATCGCCCTGAGCAGATGACAGGGTGAGAAAGGCTTCATGGTATAACTCGGACAATGGACAAGTTCAGGTGTTCTCAAAAAGGAAACGGGTTCAATGATGCGTGTAATGGTGTATATTATTTGGGACATGCATGCAAAGGTGTATATGTGGGAGACGTATTTAGAGGTGTGATGATGTGGGACATATACTGTATGTAGAGGTGTATGTGATATGGGACACATATGAATAGGACATGTATGTAGAGGTGTAATGATGTGGGACCTGTATGAAGACGTGTTAAGGATGCGGCACGCGTATGTAGAGTTGTAATTAATGTGTGACACATATAGAAGTATCATGATGTGGGACACATGTAGAGGTGTATGTGATGTGGGACACATATGTAGAAGTCTCATGATGTGGGACACATGTAGAGGTGTATGTGATGTGGGACACATGTAGAGGTGTATGTGATGTGGGACACATATGTAGAAGTGTCATGATGCAGGACAAGTATGTAGAGGTGTATGTGATGTGGGACATGTATGAAGAGGTGTGTAGAATGTGTGACATACACTATATATATATATATATATATATATACCATGTACAATAAACGGCACTCAGGAGGCAGGATACATCTGGTTTCAAAGATTTGGTGTATTAAAGCATGACACTCAGCGGACAAGCTTTCGGGGGATTAACCCCTTCTTCAGGTCACAACACCTACGGTGTTGTGACCTGAAGAAGGGGTTAATCCCCCGAAAGCTTGTCCGCTGAGTGTCATGCTTTAATACACCAAATCTTTGAAACCAGATGTATCCTGCCTCCTGAGTGCCGTTTATTGTACATGGTATACTAGAATCTCCGTCGGGCACCGGGGCCAGTTGGAAAATTTGCTTGGAGTGAGTGCCGGCAGTCTTGTATGGATATATATATATATATATATATATATGTATCCACACAATGCTCTGCACATGTTACATCTGCCCCACCTGCAGTGCACATGGTTTTGCCACAAAGTTGTACTGCGATCACATCTGAATAAGGGCCAATGTATGCACGCGGTGTACATGAGTCTATATCAGCACGTGGCTTCCTGCTACACGTTACTAGGGGGTAACCCCAGTGACTACAGGTTTACGTGGAGTCACATTTCTGAATAATCCTCAGATGACGATTAACGTGAACACAGAGGTGGGAGAGACGATCTCTCATCTCCGATGCACCTGAGCGACCAGCACTAATCCGCCATATGTGTGCTCAGGGGATTTACAAAGGTTACATCAATTACTGTGTGTGTGCGCGGCTGATACACCTGCTCCATTAGTGTCTCCCACACAGCAGCTCTTCATGCTTGTGCCACTGACTACGCCGTGGTCACAGATATGTTTGTCCTGGCGCCAGCCATGCGTTCTCTCCAAACCCAAAGGATTCACAGAGATTTACTGTATGGCTTCTAAGGGGCACAGAGTGAACACTAAACAAAAACAAGATTTATTTACTTTAGCAATAGTTGTGTTTTGTTGTCAGTCGTATGTTGGGGTTTCTTCTGGTGGAGATGCCTCTTATACCCCTTTCACATCGCACTTTTAAAACGGTATATTGCCGTTTTTTTCCCTTTTTAAAACGTTTAAGGGTGCACTGTGAATGCACCACAGCCGATTTACCGTTTTAAGTTAACTGGCATTTCGAACCGTGTAAAAAGCAGAGTCCTACACGGTTCCTTGCCGTTTTTTGTGCAATGTGAATGTGTGCAGTTTGTCTGAAACGGTATTTCAGGCAAACAACACAAGCACAAGCACTGATAGCCCCCCCCCCCCCCCCCCCCCGGACAATTTTGCAGCTGCCCCCCCCCCCCCCCCCCCCCCCCCCGTTAAAAGACCTCCCCGGGAGCTTGCGTCACACAATCCACTATCGTCACCTTGTGTCATACTCATGCCTGGCCATGGCATTACATTGTGTCACATAGCAGCTAACTTAAAAAAAAATCTTAAATGCTAGGGGTGCTGACAATCGCATTAACTAAAACTAAATAACTGAGAAATGACATGCAGATACATGACTGCGGACTGCACGTAGACTGGGGTCGCTGAATCATCTACAGAACTGTCTCCTATGCTGTGTCACATTCCCCTGTTGGCAGCTTATGTCTCCCCCGTGTTCAGGCCATACTCACTCCCGCTGCTGCTTCTGATGTCTCCCGTTAAAAGACCTCCCCGGGAGCTGGCAGGGGGGTCCGTGCGGCGCGGAGGTACCTGTTAAGGGAGAGCCTGGAGGTCCCTGCGCCGCCTAGTATGATGCTGCCGGGGTCCCTGCAGTGAAGTGGAAATAACGCGCTATCTCCAGCGGAGATAGCGCGTTATTTCCACTTCACTGCAGGGACCCCGGCAGCATCATACTCAGCGCCGCAGGCGCAGGGACCTCCAGGCTCTCCCTTAACAGGTACCTCCGCGCCGCACGGACGAGCACCGGGGATGGCGCTGATCAGTGCATAACACTCTGCCTTGAAACGTGTTCAGAATGAAACGTTTCAACTGCAATGTGTAATGACACTGAACCTGCATTTAAAACGTTAATCTGGCCACTATTAAGGCTCTGACCCGTTTTAATTACCGGTTTAAAATACCGGTTTTTAAAACGGGTCTGCGATGTGAAAGTGGTATTAAGCTGGTTTCACATTGCAAAAACCTGCTTTTAACCCGTTTTTGTAAACGTGTCTTAAAACGGGTCAAAAGCCAGTTAAAGCCCTTTCATATTGCATAATGTAAAGGTATATTGCAGTTTCAATACTTTTTTGTACCTTCAGATTCAACCCGTTTCACCCATAGAAAGCCATACAATGTCATTTTAAATGTTTTTTTCCCTGCTTGTGGGCGGGGATCAAGTGTGGTTATCATTTGTAGCAAATACCGTTTCTGAGCTGTTCAGACTGCAGGGAAAACGGCTCTGAAACGTGTAGGATCCTGCTTTTAACACGTTTCCAAAAACCGGTATTCTGTAACCGGTAAATTGATTGTGGAGCTTTCATACTGCAGCTGGTACCGTTTTAAAGCAGTTAAAAATCGGCAATATGCCGTGTTAAAGCTGCAATGTGAAAGGGGCTTAAATTACTTCAGGAAGTACGGGGATATTTTGGGGTCAAATTAGAGCTGGAAACAGAATAAAATTTGTAGTAACTTGGATTATAGTAATATTTCATACTATTTCTTTGATTAGCATCACACATCTTCATTCTACTATTCAGTCTTTTTCAATGGAGAAATGTAGTTCTGCTGTTTGGTATCATCGTGTGCACCACACTGAAAACAGGCCAGGGAAAGCAAATAGAAACCATGGTACTTGTTTCCTAGCACGGCGCCCATCGTAGGTGATCGCATACCTTAACTTAAGGTATGTGATGAACGCGACCGACGCAATTTTAGGGCTATTTTTAGCCTTTTCCCCGACAATTAAAAATCGCGTCCATCGCATGCCTTAAGTTAAGGCATGCGATGCGACCGATGCGATGGAGGAGATTTTACATAGGCAAAGTTAAATGGTCCAATGGACCCGATTTTTCATTGTATACCCACCCTTATGGGTATTTACATGACAAATGCCCCCCCATTGTTAACGCCACCCCATGATGAACGCCAACCCGAAGCGTGGCAAGCGCAGCGGCGGTGCGCGTCCTCCGACCTTTTCATACCCACTATCCACGTCGGCGTGGAGTTGATTTTATATATTGTGGCGAGCGCAGCGAGCCAATGAGCCAGAAGCGTGGTGAGTGCAGCGAGCCCCGCGAGGGGACGCGTAATATCTGTGAAGTAATGCGCATCCGCTCGCCACGCTTCGGGCTCGCCACACTATATAAAATCAACTCCACGCCGACATGGATAGTGGGAGTATGATAAGGTCGGAGGACGCGTACCGCCGCCGCTCGCCACGCTTCGGGTTGGCATTCATCGTGGGGTGGCGTTAACAATGGGGGGGGGGGCATTTGAGCCATCAGGGTTGGAAACAATAAAAATTGGGGTCTGGGGGCCATTTAACATAGGGGCCAATGTAAAATTGGGTCTCAGGGACCATTTTACATTGATTCCAATGTAAAAATTGCATCCATCGCATCACATGTGATTTGGTTGCATGCGATGTGATCGACGCAATTTTTTGGGGTCCCGATGGATACAATTTTTATCGCTGGCGCCGTGCTAATAAACAAGTACCGAAAATATTCTGAGAAGAGAAAGAAGATTATAGACAAACATAATAAAGGAAAAGACTTAGGGCAGTATTCAATAATTTCGCCATTTGCAGTGTTTTATGGCGAGTTTGTGCTTTTCTCGCGTTGCACCGAGAATTTTTGGTCTCAAAAAGCGAACAACCCTATTCAACGTGCACTTCTCGCCATCTTTCTAAGTGATTTTCGCCGTGTCTCTCCGTGTAGCAATTCTCCTTCTTTTCATGGAGAAGTGGAATGTGAACTTTTAAAATAAAAGGTTTTTTGTTTTAATTTTGGTGTCAAAAAATCAGGAATTTTATTCTGAGAAGGGGCATGCTATTTTTATTCATGTGCTTATAGCACATGAATATATATTTAATAAAAAATATAACGAGCCCCTCCGACATTGAATACTGAGAGAGCGAGTGGCAGCCAGCCCTCCGGAACACAGCGAGTGTGCAGCGAATCCTAAACAGGATTAGCTGCACACGGCGATATTTTACATTGAATACTGCCCTAAAAGAGCATGTCTAAGCAAAGCCAACTACATGCCGGCCGCACGGACACCCCCCCCCAACAAACTCCCACCCACTCGCACAGCGAATGTCCCAGCACGCACGCGATTGGCTGTGTGGGGTGCCGGCTAAGATCTTAGTTTTTTTTTTTTTAAAGGGGCAGTCATTTACAAGTAATGGTTTTGCCTTGTAAAGTCCCTTCAAAAAAAATTCTGCCTTCAGACGGCATTCCACGTGGCCGCCAGATTCACAACACCTTACATGGGGACCACAACCTAAACTCTAAAGCTGGATACTTGTCCAATGCTCGCAGATTGCACTTCCAATCCTGGAAGTGGAACCGCCAATTGGCGGCCAGCTGCGAATACATACGCAACTACTGTTACTCACCATTGAGTAATTTTCCCTGTCTGTACAAGTGGGAGTAATAGTCTGACCCTTCCACACATCTGCAGCAGATACAAGCTGAGCTATGTCAGAGATGACATCACACACGCCTTTAAAACGCCTGCTTTTTCCCTGACATTCCCCCCAAAATTGGCCGGTTACCCACTCCCCAACCTTCCTGTGAGTCGGAAATGCGAAAGAAAAATTAATCGCTGTTTTTGTCCGTTTGGCCTAACTAGGGATCAGCCAGATATTGTGGCTATTAGAGTCATGGCACAACAGAATTATAGGCCCCCATACACTACGCGATTTGGCCCCGATTCTGGAGGATTGGGCAGAGAAATCGGGTGAAATTGGCCAAATTGCGTAGGGTACGACATCTGATCTGATGCGAGGTCCGTGCGCATCGGATCAGATGTCGGACGGTCTGCACACAAGATAAATCATGTGCAGCCATCTGGGGGAGCGGCAGGAGCAGGCTGGGAGTGGGGACCTGTCCGGGAGCAGCAGGAACAGGCTGGGAGTGGGGACCGGTCCAGGGGAACGGCACAAGACTGAGTTCCCAGCCAATCAGCGGCCGTCCAGTCTTTGAATAGGAATTCTTTCTATTCTCCCGCCGCGCCCCTGGTCTCTGCTCTGCATCTGCGCCACGGTCCCCGCCTGCCGCACATCTCATGCCGCTCCCCCCTACCAGCCTGCTCCTGCCACTCCCCAAACACCCCACCCCCCCTCTCACTGGTCCCCGCTCCCACACCGCCTGCTCTCCTGCAGCTCCCCGGATTTTTTACATGTGATAGATTGGATGCGGCAATGTAGGTGTAAAAAAATACTTCACAGACAGGGTTGTGGGCAATTGGAATATCCTCCCATCACAGTTTGTAGAGGTCAAGTATAACGATTAAAACACATTTGAGAACAGCACAAGCATATCCTTACAGAGAGCCAAGATTTCTATTTGAGATGAGCGGGTTCTGCTCCTAGAGTACTGAACCTCCACGATCTTAACGGATCCAAGGCCGGCTTGACATGGGTTTCATCTTCCGCTCCATTTTTCACTGTTGGATTCTTGTGACACTCGTACAGCACCGATGTGTCTGTGCTGTCTGCTGTAG
Organism: Crinia signifera; assembly: GCF_055691185.1. Taxonomy (NCBI): domain Eukaryota; kingdom Metazoa; phylum Chordata; class Amphibia; order Anura; family Myobatrachidae; genus Crinia; species Crinia signifera. Next base: position 14,412,316 of record NC_139226.1, read on the forward strand.
GGGGACTACTAAATGGCTGTGGGGGGATACTAAGGGGGGACTATTAAAGGGTTGCTTTATTTAAAAATATATTTTTATTTTTTATAGTACGGATCTAGTACTGAGGTTTGATTTCCACCATGTACATAACTGTGTGGAGTTTGTATATTCTCCCCATACTTGCGTGGGTTTCCTCCTACAATCCAAAATTATACAAGTAGGTTAATTGGCTCCCAACAAATTAACCGTAGAACGTCTGTGTGTGCATGTACATGTGGTAGGGAATATAGATTGTAAGCTCCACTGGGGCAGGGACTGATGTGATTGTTCTAATATGCTCTGTAAAGCGCTGCGGAATATGTGTGCGCTAGATCAATAACTGCTAATAAATAAATAATAAAATATAGTAAAAAGAAAAAAAAAAATGAAATACAATTTTTTTTGGTACTTGTTTCATAGCACGGTGCCCGTCGGGTCCCATCGCATACCACAACTTGTATGCGATGGGACCCGATCAGACCCGACCGACCTGATTTTCGGGCTTTAAAGACATTTCCTGTACAATTAAAAAACGGTCGCATCGCATGGCAATATAATGGCATGCGATGCGACGTGACGCGACCGAACCCGATTTTTACATTGGACCCAATGTAAAAATGGTCCGAGACTTGATTTTACATTGGACACAATTGTTAAATGCCCCCAGACCTGATTTTTAATTGTATACCCACCCTGATGGTTAATTATAATGTCAAATGCCCCCCCATTGTTAACGCAACACCACGGTCAACGTGAACCCTTAGCGTGGCGAGCGTATGTGTTGCGCGTCCTCCGACCTTTTCATGCCCCCACTATCCACGTCGGCGCGGAGTTGACTTTATATAGTGTGGCCAGAAGTGTGGAAAGCCCCACAAGGGACGCGTAATACGTGTGAAGTAATGCGCGTCCACTCGCCACGCTTCGGGCACGCTGCGCTCGCCACACTATATAAAATCAACTCCGCGCCGACGTGGATAGTGGGGGTATGAAAAGGTCGGAGGACGCATACCGCTGCCCTCGCCACGCTTCGGGGTGGCATGGCGTTAACAATGGGGGGGCATTTGACATAGTAATTACCCATCAGGGTGGGTATACAATTAAAAAAAAAAATCGGGTCTGTGGTGGCATTTAACATTGTAATCAGCCATGCGATCGATCCACCTGATTTCATACAATTGAAATCGGTGGCGCCGTGCTAGGAAACAAGTATTTTTTTTTTTTTTTTTACTGCAGGGTTGCCCTGTGTGCCGTATCAGTCCAGAGGTTATGCAAAGTGGGCCGTATCAGTCCAGTGTTTGTCCCGCCCACTTGTATCATTTAGCAATGTCATCCAGCTACCTTGGTACAACCCTCTGTATTGTGAGATGTTCAGAATAGACTGGACATGAGCGGAAATTTATGTTATTGAGGTTAATAATACTGTAGTGAGAAAAAAAGTTAGATGTAAAAAATAGATTATAGTAATGACCTTTAACCTTTTGAGTGTCAACGTTTCCGTGAGAGATCCTCAAAATTGCCGTTAAAAATGCCAGCGCCTCTCACCGCGAGAGGCGGTGGAATTTTTCTTTAGCAGTTCTAAAAATCTCTTTTTCACAATCTTCCTGGAGCACTAACAAACATGGCTGCCAGTCATATACAGCTTGTAAAGTCGAAATACACTAAAGGTGGCCATACACATGCAGATTTATCTGCAGATCTGTCTGGTTGGAACAAAAACATGGTTATGGATGAGAGCAAAGGACAGTTGACCATTTGCTTGGAACTGCTGGAAAACTGCCAAACTGTCATTCATCCATAACCATGTTTTTGTTCCAACCAGCCAGATCTGAAGATAAATCTTCCTAGTGTATGGGCACCTTTAGTAATATCTAGTTTCCCTCTGAACGCCCAGGTAAACACTACTCAGTGTACACATTGAATGGGAAACGGACCACACTTAGGTCGACAGTCATTAGGTCAAACCCGGAAGGTCGACTGGCCCCAAGGTCGACAGGATTAAAGGTCGACATGGGTTTAGGACGACAGTCATTAGGTCGACATGAGTTTTTTTACTGTTTTTTGAGCCGACATGCGGTATTTCATGCCCTACCATCCACTAGGGCGTGGTGGGAGAATAAAATAGTGTGCCGAGCGTAGCGATGCACCGTGCCCAAAGCATTGCGAGCAAAGCGAGGGGCTGCGGTTCAACTCCAACTGTGTCCATGTCGATTGTGTCGACATTCGGGTGAAAAACTCATGTCGACCTAATGACTGTCAACCTAAACCCATGTTGACCTTGGAGACAGTCGACCTTCCGGGGTCGACCTAATGACTGTAGACCTCTTCTGGTCTGACAGATGTACCGATTCCCATTGAATATTGGTAAACTATAATAGTAATATCACAGAGAGACTTGCTGTACGTGCGGGTCGTTGGTTGTACAGACAAAACGGACCCACGTGCCGGTAAATTACACTAGGCTCAACATTGGCGGTGTAAGAAAACTACATTGTTAGCCCAGAGTTGCTGGTCCAGAACCACAGACACTTCGCCGCCACAATGTTTCTCCTTTTTCAAGTAACTGACATGGCATCTCCATACCAGGAATAACCGGAAGTTGGGAACGGTTCTCAATAGAAAAGAGCGAAACCAGTTACATACCAAACCTGGACATCTAAAATTTGTACCCATAGATTACATAAAACAATGACACGACTGACAACCACACAGTCCCTAAATAACGCTGCCATCGTCTAACTCCCCCTCTCGGGGCTAGGTTTGTACTTGGAACATCATCATTGTGCAATGTGCAGAGAAATGAGTCATTCACAAGGTAAAGTTCAGAGAAACCAGTTCAGATCCTGGGCGGGGAAGGGAGCATCTCACAGGCCTCTGGCTGCCCTGACCTCCTGTATTTGACAAGCACGGAGCATATCAGATGCCTGTAATATGCTTTATGAAGCATGGAGGGGACTGTCCCGCTGCCAGACGATGCATCTGCAAGAACACGGCAACAGGCGCTGCAGCAGCTGGGGACTTATTCTACAACTAAAGAAACAGCTTCAAAGAGCATTTCCTGCAACACTAACATGTGCGGCTCAAGTGGGTATATGGGGACAGTAAATGCAGCTCTTCCCTGGACCATGGCTGCGATTTACACCCCTTATGGGAGACATTTCGGTGAGTTGGGAGAAATACAAACAAACAACTGTGCACCTGGACAACCCGTTACACAATACAAGTGGTCCAAATGCCATGATTCTTTTGCATGCAGTTTAAATACTGTCTGCTTTTGCATGTAACCCAAATAAACTTTATTTGAAAGAATAAACACTGCATAAACGATTTCAGCTAGACAACTGCGCCAACTTGCAAGACATCGCCTGACGGGACCCCACCTTCATGCCCGGGGGACTGACACCCTAATGTTTTAATGAAGAAATGATTAGATATCTGCATCTCCTGTGATTGGCTGGAACATCCAGTTTAAGAACAAATCATAAGTCATTGTGTCATAAGCCAGACAAACCAGGTATTATATTGTACTTTCAGCTGTAATAAAGGCTCATACCGGATTGGCTGCTTAGTGATGTGGAAACAGCCTGTTGTGATCTTTTACACATAACGCAACTTATTATGTTTCGCTTACAATACAAACTTAAAAACGAATCATTAGGTGCAGCGGTCACGTCCGACGCCAGTCTCACAATGGGGGGAAATTGACAATCTGACTAGCATCAAATAGAGATTTAGGTGGATCATGTATTAAAAAATGGTTTCCTGTAGCTAATTTTCATAACAAAAAAAGGAATTACTATTTTACGTAAATGCTCAGTCTAAAGTTTACTGAAAAAATAAAAATAAAAATATAGAATTTTTCTTTTGTTTTTCGTTCTCAGCCATTTAGTATATTACATGGGGGGGGGGGGGGGGGGGGGTGTGGGGAAGGGGGGTAAATTTCTCCGAACATCTGTACACAGTTCACTGTCTCCAGCAACAAATAAAAGCACAGGAGGAGCATATTCTGGTTTTTCTGTGCTTACAAGAAGCTCACAAAAAAAAAAAAAAAAAATATAGATATTTAAAAATACAATTTTCTAATATATTTTTGAAAATTGCAATACTTAGGAGGATATTCAATCACCGGCGACCATCTCCCAACGAGGGAGATGGCCGCCGGGCCGTATTCAATGCTGTCTTCTGACAGCATTGTGCAGGGGAACTCGCAGAAAGATCCCGACATCACAAGCGTTCAGGATCCTTCTGCCGAGAATGGCCGGGAATTGCCAACCTCCTGGCTGATTCCTGGCCACGCCCTTTTCTCGCCCCGCAGAGGGCGGGACATTGAATCCAGCCTGCGATTTCTCGGTCGAGCGGACCTAGAACGGGACACGGTCACGGCTGTCGAACCAGCTCGACAGCAGTGACCCCACATTGAATAAACCCCCTTTAAGTTACTAGCTTAATTTATTTTTTATATATATATTTTTTTTTTTTCTCAATTCTGACCGATATTGTGTAAAAAGGCGCAATAACGCAGCCAGAACATATCAAGCTTGAGGCAGGAAATATATTGCAATATAAAATACTAAATAAAAGAAAGGTGAAATCTCGAATGAAAGTCTTTGGCATATTCCCCTCTGAGGTGTATGTGAGTCCTAGACATGAAGACCGCCATTTTATGTGCTGAGCTACAGTAATAGGAGAATGCAGCCTATCAGTACCCAGTGACATCATTGAGGCATGGGACACGGAGTTTCTAGTGTCTCAATGATGTCACTAATTCCAAGCATATGCGGCCACATTCCAGCCAGCGTGGGTGGCAATACGAAGCTATCAAGTAAAAGCTGGCGGGGACAACAGGGGTTCTTGTCCTTAGTCATCAGAACTCTACAGCCTTCAGCTTTCGTGTTTCCGCTTCACTCAGCGGTTCTTCTGCCAGGAGCTTATGGTGAAGTTTATGGTGCTTGCCGATGCCCAGCTTGGGCAGCCCACGGTTCAGTCCCTCAAGGAGGACGCAAGCCTTACAAAGGCCCTGGCTGGAAATGTAGCCACAGCGGTTGCAGGTCCCCTGAACA